>NC_088885.1:92002277-92311822 GCF_037157495.1 Lathamus discolor | reverse complement strand
TTGGGTGTTTAGAATTTTGTCATCCATAATGTGCTAGGTTGCGTGTATCATGAAAAATTTGGGAGGAGGCTCTTGCTCTAACTTCTCATGTTGGCTTTGTTATCTCCTTTGTAATAGGAAAATAGTGAAGAGATATCTCCATTAGCAGCAGCTGGTATGGATATTGCAAACCAAGACATAAACATATGGAAGAGAGGGAGGGAGAACTGGCTATGAATAAACAAATTGAAGAACTGATGCTTGTAGTGCATGTGTGTATACACATACATGTGCACGCACATCCACAGAGTTTGGTACAGTTGGCAGCTCCTGCAAAATAACGTTTTGCAATAGGAAAAAAGCAAAGAATGCTGGCGCATAGGGAAAAGCCAGAGGTGGAAACAAAACTTGTTTTTTCACTGTTAATGCAGAGCATTTTGAAGAAGAATGAGCAGCAGGGAAGGTTTTGGCTTTGCAAGCAGGCATAGAAATGTCTGTCAGCTCATGATGAACCTGCATTTGCTTTGCTTTCTGCCTGAGCTGTCAGTGCTTGCATTTCCCTTTTTCCTCCCTAGCTGAACTTCTTTCTTGATCAAAGCTCCTATTTTATTTTTAAACTTTTCATTCCTGTAAATGATTGGAAGCTCTCCAGCAGAGCTGTGCTAAAGCCAGAGGGGACTGGAAGCAAAGAGCAAGGACAGACCAGAGGACAAATTACAGACACTTGGGGGACACTCCTTTAAAGCAACAAGATGAAACTCCCCTTCCTCTCCTTGCATTTTAGTGCTTTCCAGTACTTTCTAAGGAGCAGAGAATTTCATCTTACATCCCAGTGCAGGAAGACATGTCAAGGAGACAGGGAAAGTCTTTGGCAGGGCAAACAGCTTAGATGTTTTTAAAGGATGTGAATACTTATTTTTGGAAAGTTAAAATACACCATTCATTCTGAAGTAGGCAGCTGCTCTGAAGATTTAGACTGGAATGACAGGTATGAATGCAAAAACACCAGGTCTCAGCCAAAGAGCACTGTCACCTGAACAGTTTATGCCCAAATAACCAAGGAGAGCATCTTAATATTTGCCTGGTAGCTTTTCTGCTCTTTGTGACTGGATGCAAAGAAAGGCAATGCACACTCCACCCGACTCAGGCTTCTATTTGCTCTTACCTGAGGCATAGAGTGTACCAGGCAGATGGAGAACAGACTGAAGACACAAGGTACTTAGGCTGTTTATATTGCTGATGCTGGCCTTGCATGACCCATCTGTCTCAGTTTCTTCCTCTGTCAAAGGTGCATGGATGAAGGATGAATGCAATAATGCCATTGCTAGTGATGATGGTAGTAAACTAAGAGTCTGTTAACAGAAAGCAGTATAAAGGTATTTCCCAGAAAGTTTGTCTTTAGGCATATTTAAACAGCACCTCTATCTTAGTAACTGTATGCCTAATCAGTCATCATCTTGCTAGATTTTAAGCCAGTTTTGTTTCAGCATTGTTTCCCTGTTGGTCTGCTATGTCCATTTAAAGAATGTTATTACTAGCATTACTACCATTGCGTTGGCAAGAGAGGAGGAGACATACTGATCTGTGATTCTGTGAGTTGAAAGCAGCTCCTTTTCATCATATTAGTGAAATCCCGTTCAAAGTGTGGTCCAGCTTTTGTATGGCTCTTCATTCCTGTGTCAGCTTTGTGAAGGGACTTGATGACCTTCTCTCAAAGACTGTCAAAGTCAATGTGGTCTTGGCATGAAGGAGAAGTTCATACATTTATAGGAATGCTGAAGTTTATTAGACTGTAGAATTAACTAGCCTTAGCTTAAGGAGACATTGTCAGCTTAGATCTCACCCATCGTTAACATCTTGTATAAATAACCTGTAAAAAATATTAAGCCTGATGGTGGGGAAAAATTAATCTTCCCATTTTAAAATAAACAAAATATGCAGGCATGTCCCTGGACTGTGTGAAAACCCAAATCCCAAAGGGGGCTGACTGTATGTTGACAGCAGGTGGAAACAGAAGGGAAATTAATTTTCTGTGTCTGATGAATGCAGTGAGTTTAAAAATAATAATAAAGAAAAATAATAATTTAAAAGAAATGACAAATAAGAAAATACTACCCATTGGAGACTAACAGACCTAGAAAACCACTGCTCTTCTCCAGTAGCATCACTGTCCTGTCTCACTGTATGGGTGTCAGGGAACGTGGGATGTGGCAGTTTCTGCATAAAACCTGTTTGTTATGAACTGCCCCATCTGTGATGTAGACCTCTCCCATACTCCATGTGGTTTGGATGAGCAAGATGTTATGCTTGAGCATCATCATCCCACAGTCAGCCCTGGTCTTGTTTTATCTTGCTGCAGGCTTAATGGCAGTGCTGTAGCCCGGCTCTGTCCTAGCTGCTCTTTGATCTGTGTCCTGCTGAGTCTGTGTCATGGGATGAGGAATGAAAAACAGGGCAGCGCTAGGACTAGGAGAGGTTTCTCAGCTCTGAGGTTTCAGAACCCATTTGTGCTGCTTCTCAAATATACATGTGACTCTTCACTTCAGCATGTAGGATATTTGAGTTATGCTATAGGTTCTGTGAGCTGTTTTCCAACAGGGCTGCTTTTCTCTGGTGTATTGAACATACTTAGTGTCTTCAGAGCAGGATCAGTGAGTACATCACAGTGTGACTGTTGTGATTTAACCCCAGCTGGCAACTAAATACCACACAGCAGCTCACCTGGATCAGTGAGAGTAAACCAGCCAAGAAGTACTTCCTGAAGGGAAGAATTTGGAGTTACCAATGCTCCTCTGTAGCTAGAATGCCTAAGGCTACTGTTACCTTGACAACTGTAAGCAGGACATGATTTGTCCTGGCCTGGAACTGAATCTTATTGTAATTCCTGGCATAGATTGCTCTATCAAATCTACATTAGTGAAACACCTGTTCTTCTCTAAGAGGTAGAAAATGAACGTTTTGGGGTTTCCCTCAACAGGCAAAGGTTATTTTTATGCCCAGGTTGAGTTCTTAGCCCTGACTTTGTGCATGACCTTGGACAGGTGCTTAGCCTGCCTGTGAAATACAGATAATGATCCTGTCTCTTGTCCAAGAAGTACTATGGGGATAAATCAACTGTAGAAATTCAACAACAAAGCAACATATATATATACGCACATATATATATATGCTTTAAAAACACATATAGCATATATGTAGTGCATATATATAGTCTTTCAATACCTAAAGGAGGCCTACAAGAACTCTGGAGAGGGACTTTTTACAAGGGCACGTAGGGACAGGGCAAAGGGGAATGGCTTTAAATGGAAAGAGTTTTACATTAGATATTAGCAAAAAAATTTCTTCCCTGTGAGAGTGGTGAGGCCCTGGCACAGGTTGCCCAGAGAAGCTGTGGCTGCCCCATCCCTGGCAGTGTTCAAGGCCATATTGGATGGTGCTTGGAGCAACCTGGTTTAGTGGAAGGTGTCCCTGCAAGTCGCAGGAGGGTTGGAACTGGATGAGCTTTAAGGTCCCTTCCAACTCGAACCATCCTGTGAGATAGATATATATATATATATATATATATATATATCTCTGTGTGTGTGAAAAGGGAGAGCACACAACAGGGCTATTCAGCTCTTACTTAAGAGGTTTCAATTTGCTGCATTCATGATGTTTCTGAAGGGAGTAGTCATCCTTCCAGTGGGAAATGATGCATACTCACACCTGAAAACTGTATGTAATTATCCCTTATTAAGTAGTTCCTCCCTTTGGTTAACCCAGGGCACTGGTGTTGAAAACTAGTGACAGATGGGAATAAACTGATACTTTACAAAGCTCTCCATCTTCCTCTCACAAGACACAGATCCGTCCTCTCACTGAACAAATGCAACAGGAAAAGAACGTATGAGGTCTATCCTGTTAGTTCTGCTTTGCACATCACAGAAGCTGTTTCCCCAAAAGCCTGTGGCAGATCACATTTAAAAATATAATTTCATTCTTTTGTTTCCCAGAGGAGAAGCCCTGTGACCCACGTGCTGGTCAGACAGCTGATAATGGCCTTTTATGCAGCATCTAGCAAGCTTGGGCTCAAATTCTAACGGACCTGTAGGAAGCCCACAGCTGCCAACTGTGACACTTGGTAGTATGGCCTTCAGAGGTATTTACCAGAAGACTTCTGGGTTTCCTATAGAGATCAAGGAGAAGGAGAGGGTTTTGAAGAGGCCAGGTGTGTTTGCTTCTTAACAGACTACCAAGAATTTCTTCAGGGTATGTTCCATGTTGGGCTTCACCATTTTATGTTCAGATTTGTGTGCAAAATCATTTTTCTCCGTTTGAAGGCAATCTTCTGTACTCCCAGCAAACAACCTCTCATACACTGTAAGGGATCAGAGATGCCAAAAGCTCACAATAAAGTATGATCTAGAAATGTGCCCTTTTCCTTAAGGATAAGTTCTCATTAACAGATGATGTATAAATATTGTGTGTGGTTGTGTTCCCTAGACATCCCTTGCTGTGTGTCTTGGTTTCTAAGCAGGTGATTTAGACAGGAAGAAGCCTACTATTATTTTTTCAGGTTTCCCTTTGAGCAGACAATGTGAAATTTGAAAGCTAATGCCGGAATACTTCTGCTGTTGTATGAAACAGCTGTGTGCTGGCATTTTCAGTATGGTCACCTTTCATAATGGTTACTTTAGTTCATCACTTTCCTTCCCCTTCGAATTCGCTGTTTAAGTTCTACTGTTGCGTACTTACATTCCTTTTTCAGTGTCTTTCTGCTAATGAAGGAGAAGAGAAGCTGTCAGGTTGTTCCAGAGAGGATGAGCATGATTTCTAATTTAATTCTAGCATAGCTGGCTTCCTACATATCATGTTTGCATCCTTACAGTGTGACCTATCCCCTCTGAACGCAAGGATTAGGAAAGATAGAGATATTTTGCCACTCAGGCTGAGAGCTTCTCGTGCTCTGCAGCAGTGTGAAAGAAGATGCCAAGAACAGAATTTACAGCCAGAGAAGTCAAATGTGTATTTCAAATCCTGTATTTTAAAAGAAATAGAAGTAGCCTAGGTCTTAACATGACAAAGGCTCACCTCTGGAAGCACGACTGATTTCAGAGTGTCAGTAAGGGGGAAAGCACAAAACCTTGCTGGGAGGCAAAACTAGAACCGTTCTGAACAAGTCTGTCTGTGCTGTGATTTCTTAAAGTTGCTACGGAAACTGAGCTCAGAATGTACTTCTGCCCCTCTCCCTGCCAAAACTGTTCCCATATTCAGCAGGAGTTCTTTAAAATTATTTCGCTCTCCTCTTCTAAACTGCACTTTTTGGGTTAAAAAAACCCAAATGGACAAAATCTGTATAGCAAAAAAAGACAAATGCATACTAAATACTGTTGCATAGTGCAGCCTGCAACTGCTGGTGAATTGCCCCGGTCAGTGTCTGGCTGTTGAATCAGATGGTACAAATTTCTATACTGACTGCAACATGGATTATATCCTGGCAGAAACATGTAGTTGATATCAAATGACTGAATGCCAGGGCCTTCAAGTTCTTTCTTATTTCCTTTCCCCCACTTTAGTGATGCTGCTGTCCTATGTTCATGTAGACAAACATCTGTAATAAAAGTCCATCACACCACTGCCACTCAGCAAACTAATGTTTTAGGATTTATTTTGTTGCAGATTCTCCTTACTTTCATCCCATTAAGTTCCTGAACTTATAAACTGATTCTACCATAGCATGTATGGTATGTTCTGACACTGTACTGCTAAAATGAAAGATTTCTAGGAAGTTCTTGCTTACCATAGCCTTATAATCCAATGCTTCTTTCCTGAGTTTCACCTCCTCGATGTGAATTCTTTGGGAGCCCATGTGAGCTTACATCAAACAGAGTTGTAGTGAGAGTTGCTAATGCCCATGACATACACTTGTACTTTCTCCTTACCTACTACATCTTCAGTGCTCCTCACTGTGGTCCCATGCCTCTTCTGGCAACACCACTGCTTTTTTTTTTTACTTGGCATACATACCCATGTCCCATCACTTGAACCCTTATCTGTGCAATGCCCTGATTAACACTAACCAGTTTTCTGTGAATAACCAATGTGCATAAAAGTAAGAAGCAAGCTAGGCTGGGTATTTTTCTTGTACAGTGGGAAAGATGGTGTCAGGCAGTTTCTTGTGTCCTTAATAATAATTGTTCTCCTTCAGTTTCTGTCAAGGCTGACATTTTAACATTTTCTAACAAGGTAGATTGTTTTTTCGGTGGTTTTCCTGGTTGCATACAGCTTTTTTGGTATCATGCCCTAGACATTTTGCACATATCCTGTTGTTGAAGAGTGATTTTCCCACTGTTGCCTTCACTGTTTGTTATATTTGGCAAGAAACCTTGGTGGTACTTTTAGTTCAGCTGAGATTTTTCCACCTTATTCAGGAAAGCTCAGGAGCACAGCACAGACTCGATGATTTGCCTGTCTTAGGCACTTAATGAATTTTCTCTTACCCAATATTTAATTTTTTGTGATTTGGTCTATTCTCTAGCTACCAACACATTGAACAGATGGACAGGGGTTTTATTCTGGTTTACACTGAACCTTTCTGATTTTGTTTTGAGTAGCTTCTAATGATGGCTGGATATTTGTAAGATATGCTGTTAGTCATGGGAGAAAGTCCTCTTCTCCTATTTCTGTGTGCTTCTGTTCTTTCTGGTGATCCCATTGCAAACTGTTGCCAGAAGCCCTGTAAGTGAGCAGCTCAGCATTGTCATAGAATCATAGAATGGCTTGGGTTGGAAGGGACCTTAAACATCATCTATTTTGAATTACCCTGCTGTGGGCAGGGACACTTTCTGCTAGGTCAGATTGTTCAAAACCTGGCCTTGAACACTTCCAGGGATAGGGAATCCTAGTTTCTTGCCAGAGTATAATCATAACCACCTTGCAAGGTGAAAGTCAACTGTCTGTATGATAAGCAGGTCAGGGTGTCTGTGTACCTCATTTGAGGTTGCAAGTTACAAAAAAGAAATGATCTGCGAGAAGAGGTCTGTCTGTTTTAATTTTGGTGAGCAGTGTTTCAGTTTTCTGCTTTCTTACGCATAACTAGAATCCATGCAGTGACTTGTGTCATGTGCTAGGACAGGGACTATTGAGCGATTCATTTGTGCTGATTTAAAAGAGCCAGTATGGTCTCGTAAACATTGATCAATGTAAAATCCCTTCGCCATGTTGCTGTCATTTCTTATGACTGGATGTGCTGCTTCAACAGGACAGCTTTTTCTAGATCAATGATCAGACATCTTGCTTCTTATTTTCTTTATTCTCTCTTGTTTATTTCTATTTTTAAACTAATGAACTGATGATACCAAGAGCAGTTTGTGGCCCGAATGACTGAATACAGTTGGGCTCATAAAAGGAGGACTGAAGATAATCTAGCTGAGCTAGCCATGGGCTATAACTAGATCATTAAACTTTCATTTTTATTTTTCAGTCATGTCATTCTAATTGAATATTCTGCTTGGAATCCTTTTTGAAGTGATTCAAACAGAGGATTGAGACATGCCAAATGGCAGATTAGAGACAATATATTTGGAATGACTGAAAAGAGTATGTGATAAAAACCACCCCTAGTAGGAAAAAACACCAGTTAAATGTCTGCAATAAGAAAGTTCTTTCTTAAAAGGGGAAAAAAAAAAAAAGAAAAGAAAAAGACAGACAGAAATAATAACAGGCCGACATTGCCTTGTCCCACCTTAGCAAGGAACAAAATCAGCTCAAAAATTACGTGCTTTAATTAAGATCCAAAGCAGTGATATTTGACATCAGTTGAAACAGGAAAAAAAAAGCCCTATTCAAATGTTCCAAGCAGTGAAGCAGGAGGAAAAGAAACACCATGCTGAGAATCATTAAGAGCCAAAAGTAATTCATCACAGGGACAACTAACCTTATTACAGGAAAGTTGCATTGTCTTCGTGGTGCAGGCATTGATTCCAAGCTAGGAAATGAACATGAAGGCACCTTTAGTAGTAAAAGCAAAAATATGAAATTGCTCCTGCAAATTGTACAGTGCTGTTTACTCCATCAAGGAAGGATAATGAGACTGTTTAGGGAAGGCCAGCCAGCCAGCATAAGGAATGTATTTTGTTAAATCCTAATTAAAGACTAATTTCTGCTGAACACTGTCCAAGCAGTGAATTATTTATTAAAAAGAGGAAGCTTGAGAAAATAGAAATAAGCCAGCATATTCCTCTCTAGCTGTCTGGAAGCAGCCTGACATTTCAGCAAGTTACTGTCCAGGTTAACTCTTTGGTTACCGTAATTGCTTGCCTACTAGCATAAAAGGGAGCTCTTCATCCTTTCTGCATACACTGTCTGGTTTGCCTGTTAGCTAAGGGGCACATCCAGTGCCATGCATAAGGTAATGGGTCTTGCTAGAATGTGGAGAAGTTCAGTAGTCCAGGGCACAGGCAACACTGTGGCTTGCAGAGATAGAGCAGGTCTGAGAGGGTCAGTGCAGAGCTCAGACTGACAAACCCTGATGAACCCAAGCTGGCTTTGTGTACAGCCACCAAGGTGCCTGCACCATGTTCTCTTCTGTGTTTCACAGTAACCAGGCTCTGCAGGTATTACTGCTGTCTTTGATATCCATATACTACTTCCCGAATTGACGCATGGTAGACTGCAATTGCATGAAAAGATAACCTGAAGTGAGGCAGGAAGCATTATCATTCATCCCAGCCTTAATAATGAATTGGCAGTTCAGCTCACAAGCAGCTTGGCCTTTGATTGTTAGACTCTGGACACATGTGAACCTACTGGCTAGTTTAAGCTAAATACTTCTACAGAGAACAGCAGCTATTCCAAGTAAAATCATGACAAATACATGGGCAACAGACCCTCAGCGAACTTTGACTTGGCTATGATGTTCCTCTAAAACACAGGTGGGGAAAAAAAAAACGTGGAATTCAAGGTTGAGATATGATAGTGAGTATGGACAGGAAGTAGTGACATTTCCAGATGAACACAGATGAAGAAGCAGCTTGGATTCTGGTAGATTTAAATAGTTGGGACAGTCTTGCTCAAACTTTGATTTAGAAGGTAAGGTTGGTCCAAGTCTCGGATTTCCTTACATACCCAAGCAGAGAGCCCTTCCCTTGTGCTACAGGCTGAGATGGTGGGATGACGATGCTTTGAGAGCCAGCAGGCATGTTAGATGTACTGTCCTGGACTGTCTTCTGCAGTGCAATTATGGTTGAACACACATCCCTAAACACACCATGAGTGATCAAGTGAGAGTTCTTTGAGTGCACATGGCTCCTTCCTGGTTTATGACCCCGAGTTTCTTCAAGGGATACCAGAGGACTAGAGGAAAGGATGTGCATCCTGGTCTCATCCTGATGTACTATGTGGATATGGGCAGAGAAGGCAGCTGTGGAAGGCAGAAAGTGCTGGAAATACCAAAGGAATGCGCCTCTCCCACAGTTCAGGGACAATCACTTAAAAGTCACAGGCATATGCTGAAGTGAAAGGACTCTGATTCAAGTGGAGGATGGCATTAAGAGACTGGTATTACCCTGAAGACATTGAGCCTGCTGCCTATACCGTCATCATTAAGAGTATTCTTCAGACAAAGGCCTTCTCGGTCAGTGTCAGAGCTGTGGTTGCTTCTGCTGGGATAAGTAGTAGAATACTTAAAAAGTGTGGGCTTCCCCTGTATCAAGGGAAAGGGCTGCCTGCAATTAGACTCTTTGAAGCCTGGTCAATGGGGTATAATAATAAGAAGACTTTTAATGAACTACTAATTCTGGCCTAGCAGCAACTTCCCTCAACAGATGTTGAGGGAACAGCTAGGGTCAGGCCTGCTGCTCAAGTACCTGATTCATTATTTGGATGTTCTGAGTTTCCACTGTTTGCTCTTTTCTTTGATTTAAAGAGCTGTTTGTTTAACCCTGGGATGTTTTTTGCATGCAGGTGGGTATACTGCTTATCACGAATGCTCACATTGTGTAATTTAATTTCTGAATTAGGACTATGCATTTTTTAAAGAACTTTGAAAGTCAAACTGCCTGTCAGAAAGGTTAATACACAACAGACAAGAAAGCTGATAAACTATCTCTATACTCAGATAAAGCTGCAAGCAAGTTGGTTAATAAACCAGTCAAAGAGTTTAGGCTGTGTTTTTGAGCTTGAAAACTGAACAGGATCATTCAGATCAGTGGTAGAGAAGCATGGATCATAAGGGCCAGTTCCTTTTCAAAAGCACAGCCTACCAGAGCTAAGCATTTAAGCATCTTTCCCTACAGGTAGCTCCCCATTGATGTGCCGCTTTCAGGGACATAGTGTTGTGTATGAACTTTGCTGTCGGCAACCTGAATCTGTTAGCATTAAGGTCCCTTACGTGTAACAAAGATTCAGAAAATGGGCAGTCATTCTCCAACTGTCAGGAGCCTAATGAAATCAAACAGATTTCAGTTCATGCCTGCTTACAGAGAATCTTTCACAAGAAGCAGATTTGAACGCATCCTTTCCAAAGCTGCGAGAGTGCTGTGACAGTCCAGCTACACATCTTTTTTATTACAGCCTAACAGGCTAGAACACATACTGAGGGAGTGCATGACCAGGATAAATTCCTTCCTCAGTCTGGAGAAGTTTTAACTTTTGTTACTCTCCTACCAGAGTAGAGGAAGTGCTGAGTCGAAGCTGTTTTCCCAGCCTGAATCAGGCTGCCTTCCCATAAACAAGGCTAGTATATAAATGAGAATGTGAAGTCTTAAACAAGAGAGAGAACACAAGGGGAGCATTTCTGTAGTGACTGGGGTATACAGCTGAGAGAAAAATCCTAAACTCTCTGCTTTGGACTATGCTTCTGTTTGCTTCAGTGACTTTGCAGGAGGAGGAAGAAGCCCCCACCAGCAGGACTTAAAAGGCTGATTATTTCTTTCTCCTCTGCACTGTGGCCTAGAGTGCCTGGACAGTTTCTGCCATTTAGCTATACTCATCAAGTGGGTAAGATTGCCTTGAGGAGGCAGAACACATAAATTTGAATCCCACTGGGCTCAGTGAAGCATTGACCTCAGGTCTCCTATTTGCTGGCTTACTGTTTTCAGAAGGAGGCAATTAAAGCCCACTGTGACACCTTTCTCTCTTGTTTCTCCAAAGAAGCCAGCAAGCCTTGCTCAATGTTCTTTTTTCTTCTCTCAAATTATAGCTATATGTCATTTGCAGGAGAGGATTTGCGACTCTAGAGTGAGGAGGGAAATGGTTGCTCAGAGCTCTTAATCCTGTTGCCTAATTTTATTCTCATTAACATATTAAATGTATTATCTAATTATTTCAATTAATTACATTTTATTTCCATTTCCCAGGGGAGTAATTGTTTTGCTCACCATTACGTGTAAACTAGTTCTTTTTAGCTCTTTGCACAAACTGTAGGATTTGGGGAAGAGGGCTGGTAAGTTTGGAAAGCATTTGGGGATGAGGAGACTGTTGATTTCTGGTGTCGTGGTGGCTTAGCCAAATGTCTGCCAGCTGCTCACTCACTGCTCCTCCTCAGCAGGTTGTAGGAGAAAATGAGAAAGCTAATGGGTAGAGCTAAAGACAGGTAGACTACCTACCAATTACAGTTGCAGGCAAATCGGACTGAACTTGGGGAACATTAATTCATTCCTATTAAAAGAGATTTGGGTAGTGAAAAACAAGAAACAAACATTAAAACAACACCTTCCACCTCCTTTTCAGAGGCTCAACTTTAATCTTTCATTTCCAGCTCCTGTTCCCTCCACCCTGATCAATGCAGGGTGTACATGTGGGGTTGTTGTGTTCAATGTGCAACATTTTGTCTCTACTATTCCTTCCTCCTCACAATGTTCACCTGTTCGAGCACTGGTCTTTCCATGGGCTGAAGTCCTTCAAGGAAAACCTGCTCCATCATGGGCTATCTCCAGGTGTAAATTTCCTTCAGGAAGTATCCACCTGCTCTGATGTGGAGTCCTCTATGATCTGCAGTGTGGATGCCTGTGCTGGTGGGCTTTCCTCCACAGATGCCATGGTATTTGCTCCAGCACCATGGAGCACCTATTCCCCCTTCTTTTCTGACCTTGGTGTTCCCCCTCTTCTTTCTCACTTTTATTTTGTTGGCTTGGTTTTGCTGTGCTGGCTGCCTGATGGTTTTTTACCTTTACTTAAATATGTTTTCCCAGCACCACACATGCAGCTGGTAGGCTCAGCTTTGGCCAGGAGTGAGGCTATGGCAGAACTGGCTGCGTTCAGCACGACGGCAGCCCCTAACATCTTTCAATAAAGGCCACCTCTACAGCATTCCCTCTATCAAAGTCTTGCTACCTAGATACAGTACAGGTGTTTAGACTTTGCTGTACGAGTCCTTATCAGGGCCTTCAGGGCATCACCAGGCATTAATTACCCTCACCTGCCTCACCTGGGACCTCCACCCAAGATTCCATTTAAGCTCAGGCCTGGGCTTTTACTCTTGCTTTAAGCTATGTTGTAAATGTACCTGACTGTTTGTGCCTCATCTTTTGGGTTTTGTCTGGATCCCTACACAGACTTTACACCCGTTTTGCTCCCTCAGTGTGTCTGGGGCTGTCAGGGGAATCTGTTCAGAACCTGGTTCTCTGCTTGCTGTGTTCAGATGTTGTGGGAATGTGGCCCTGGTTGGTGAGGATGCTGCCTGTGCAGGGATCACCTGTCAGCCTTTGCTGCTCCCTGATTCTTCTGTTTAGGTAGGTTTCTTCTTCTTTCTATCAGTATAGTTAGTGATATTAATGTGTGAGGACTAATGTTGTCTCCTTGTTTTGACTGGAAATCAAATGGGAGACAGTGGTAGGAATGCATTTTTATTGGACTGTGGTCGCAGGTTTATTAATTCTGGTGTGAGATCAGGTAGGAATAGCAAACACATGATTATATAAAGGAGAAGCTCTAGAAGGGTGGTAGAGGGGCAGGCCATTTTGCAACACTGTGGTCTGTAAACACATTGTCAAATCTCAATCCAGCTCTCATTCCCACATTGAGAACCAGGTGCTAGGAGTTAGAGATTGCAGCTTATAGTACCTGCACTCCCAAACCTGTTGGCAGATCCAGCCTTCAGACTATTGATGTGTTCAGTTTTTCTGTCTTAAGTTCCAAACTGTTTTCCTCCTTACCAACATTTTCTGTCCTTAGCCAGTTCTCTGACTGAGAAGCTAATTATGGCCAGCTGAAGGTAAACTTGTTCAGAGATGTTATTTTGCCTGAGTCTCCAAAGGTGTGCCTTGCTGCTTGAACACTGTAAATGCTGCAGTGTTCTTCAGGCCCCCAGGAATCCTTCTGTCTTACAATGTTCCTGTGTGTTTGCTAGGCAATGCAACACTCTACAGACTCACAGTTACTGTCTTGGTCTTATTTCCAGTCATCAGCAATTTGGTTTTATAGAGATCTCACATGTTGCAGGAAGAGGTTCTCTGATTTATTTCCCTCATTTGTGTAGCCTCAGATTTACTCAGTTTAAATCTTCTGGGGTTTTTCTTTCCTTTGACATATCGGAAGAACACATTAAAAAGTGTCCCTGCAGTTTCCTTTGGAAGATTCAGAGAGAGCGCATTGATTGAAAACTCTCTTGTACCTGGTTAATTCAGGTCCTACAGCATTTCCTTCAGCATATTGCATAAAAATCTGCCTACTCTAAAGAAAAAGTAGACTGGCTTGTGTATTGCCTTTATTATATGGGATGTGCCAGAATCTTCGGCTTGTGCTGCTTCTGTCTCTAGCTAAAGTTGCTGCTTTATATTCAGGCCACGAGAGCATGCAAATGACTGAAGAATATGTGTCTGCTCCAAAAGTGCTTTTGAAAATTTTACTGATAATTTTCAGTTGTTCTGTCTTCCTGGCCTGTGTTTGAGTTGTGTAAGTCCACCACTCCGTTCAACCCAGTTTGTTTTTATCTGGCCTCTCTCGATCCTCAGTTAGCTGCTGAGCCAAATGCAGTTTTATTTTACTGTCCATAGCTAGAGGGGGGAGTATTTCTATTGCAAATAACTGTTATTTTAGTGTTAATTTTTCCATCAATCTAGTAAACATCTTACATTTATCCCACAGAAAAACAAAATGCCTACATCGCAATCCATAGACTTTGCTTCCCATCCTATCTAGATACTACTTTGTTCCAATACATAAGAACTGAGAGTCCTACCTGGCACTGTGATCTTTCTTTGTTTCTTGGGCATTTTTGCATTACAACAACCTTTCTTTTAAGAAACATATTGCTTGAATACATTTTGAGTTGGTATTTTTCTTTTGGTGAAGACTTTGCTGTAAAAGGAGGTGAGGGTGAACAGCTTAACTTGCACATCTAACTTTTAATTGGTCACATGTTTAACTTTTGCTCAGTGTGAGCACCTAAAAAAGATGGGGACAGATAGATCGAACCCAAAAATATTTGAAGTGTAACTGGGAAGCAGAACAAAGCAGAGTACTATGAGAGAAGAGACATACCAACCCCATTGTCTGGTCATTTGCCAGCCTAGGGAAAGTGGGTTTTCAAAGTTAAACATGCATGTTTGAGCTGCTCGCTCTCTCCTCTTTTTACAGCAAATGGAAATAAAAGGCAATTTCCAGGGTGAAATTCATCTCAGTCAAAGGTATGCGCCTATTCCTACCCTTCTTCTTAGTAGTCATAAAGTTTTAATAGGTACGGGTAATATCCTTCTCATGTGGTTGCTCTGGAACCCAGTGGAGTTTCCTGTCTAGCTGTCAGCAAAATCTAGCTAATAGCAAGAGTGCCTGCTGAAGAGAGCTGTTTCTCTCGTAGATACAAGGTAACAATGCTGAAAACAAAAAATAGCCCGCTGAAAATAAGTGAACCAAACCTGAAGTGCTAATTTTAAGTCAAGTCAGCTTCTAGCCGCTGACCCTGAAAACTGAAGTGCTGGCATTAGACTGTTGGGGTGGCGAGTGCTGTGCATTGATCTGGGGTAGAACAGTACTGCTGCTTCTGAGGCTGCTGTGCGTTCTTGGATCAGTTTTACAGCTTAGAGTTTATGTATGGTCAACCAGGGTATTAAAAGGGGCTTCACTTGGTGTGGATTGATTTAAAAACCAAAGTATTCATCATGTGTTAGAAGGATCCACATTTGGAGTGACTTTTTCTAGCAACTTGAGCTCTCTAACATCTACACTGAAACACCCTGCATAATTTTTGGAAAACCTTTCATGTTATGTGCAGTAGCTTGGGGGAATTTGTCCTTGACAGCCTTACTTGACACCAGTGCTTGTGTGAAATGAAAATCTGTGAGTGCTGAGAGCAGTATCTCCAGTTCTGCCAGCTGCTTTTTCAGAAATAATGGTTTGGTTAACCCATTGTTATTAGCCTTGTCCCACTGATCACTTCAGAAGCCATTTAATAAAGTGATGGTAGGAGATTGAATTTCATTTCCTAGTCTATAATCCTGGGCTTTTTTAAGTCTATGGAAGGATAATACTGATGTTCCATATTGGGTACAGGCAGTGCTTGCTGGTCACTGTCGTAATGGAAGGAAAAGGAAGATCTGGGATCATGAAGCTCTGTTTTCACATGATTAGCTCTTCTATGATTAGCTCTTCAGACATCGCACTCTTATGACAAAGTGCTTTTGCATCACTGTAGAAATGAATAGTTAATATTCAGTTGTTGGATAACATCCATTTATCTGTTGCCTGGGGGGGGGGGGGACACAACAAGTTTTTATTACAACCAGTGGATAAAGAAGACAGGGAAGAGAGGGGAACTTCTGATGACAAACAGTTCTTACCGATCCTTGTAAGTGAGAGCATTTGCTATTACTGTGACAGTTTCACAGCATTATGCCTAATTTTCTTCAGCTTTTTAGTATGTTTTTTTGTCGTGCATGAATATGGCTGTAGTAGTCAAGGTGTCTTGCTGTCTGCTCTTTGAAGTAGCAATAATAAATTCAACTAGGTGCCTGGGAGGAAAACTGTGCTCTTCATTGTGCTGTAAAACTACTTCAGTGTGTGGCATAGCACCTTGAAAAGGACTGTTATACATTTTTAACATGGCCTGTAGGCGATGGGGTGAGAAAAACCCCTAGAGCTATCGGGTTTTGTTCCTTATTATTCAAGGGGTCCCTCCTAAATCACATCCAATTTAGAGTCTACTCTTTCTGTTGATCCTTTGACTGGGATGTTGAGCTCTCACTACTAGTCAGGTTGAGTTCCCAGTCTTGGAGTGGCTTTCCTTTTTGAGCAGATCAGGAGAGCCACTAGACAAAGCACTGGCTAGATGCCCTTGGGACCTTGCACGGATTTGTGGTATAACTTTAGACAGCTCACTTTTTGCTGCAAGCCTGTCAAATTCTCTAACTGGTTTCTCCGGGGTTATGAAACATTTTAATATTCACAAACATGTACAAGCTTTACATCCACGTTTTCCAGGCCTCAGCAGCTATGAAGCGAGATGTGGTTCTTATGTAATTGCCAGGGTATTGAAGCTGGTAGGGAGGGTGTTTTAAAAATACCTGAAAAACATCATGAAGAGCTATCAATGCTATTTAATCTGCCTTGTTACTTCAGTTCTTTAGCTGAAGAATGGGAACTGTACATGTAGGAGAAAAAATTTTCTAGGTAGAGAGAATTTTGTGTACATTGCTGGGGGCCTGCTTAGTCCCATTAAAACATGGTGGTAAAATTAGAATGGTACTGATCTCAAGATTCTCTGTTAGCATCAGTTGCTCAGCTTTGTTTCTCTGAAATCAAAGTTGTTTAATTTCGGATTTTTTTTTTCCCTTCAATCTCAGTTGGGTTGGAGTTGGCAGAGGAAGGACAGTGCAAAGGACAAAGCACACATACTTTGTGTAATCAGTGAATGTGCTGTGGAGGGACAATGAGAACAATACTTCAAAGAAATTATGGACAATACTGGTGTAGCACATTTCTACCTCTGTTACTGGTTTTGGAATATTTTGAAACTTATTAAAAGATACTGTAAGTAAAGAGAAATCACCTTTATAGTGAAGACTTAGAATCATAGAATTGGCTAGGTTGGAAAAGACTTTTAAGGTCATCAAGTCCAACCATTACCTCAGGACTGCCAAGACCATCACTAAATCATGTTACTGAGGGCCTCTTCTACGTGGTTTCTGAGCACTCATACCACTGGCCACAGCACATTGACCCAACCTGTCCAGATCCCTTTGCAGAGCCTTCTTATCCTTCAGCAGATCAACATTCCTGCTCAACTTGGTGTCATCTGAAAATTTACTGAGGGTGCACTCGATCTCCTCATTCAGACTGTCGCTGAAGATATTGAACAACACTGGTCCTTACACTGAGCCCTGAAGAACACCACTAGTGACTGGTTGGCAACTAGATATGACGCCATTTACCACCATGCTTTGGGCTCTGCCATACAGCCAGTTTCCAACCAGCAAAGAATCCTCCTATCCAGGCCATGAGCAGCCAATTTCCCCAGGAGAATGATGTGGGAGGCACTGTCAAATGCTTTATGAAAGTCCAAATAGACAATGTCCACAGTCTTTCCCTCATCAACCAGGTGGGTCATCTTATCATAGGAGGAGATCAGGTTCCCACAAGTCTTCCCTTTGAGACTAAACAGTGCTTGGACTAGTGAATAGCTTTAGTGAATAGGAGTAAATAATTTTGTAATAAGAGTTAAAGATTAGTTTCCCTAATGGTTGAAGTTTTATTTAAAAGTACCAGTTATTGCTTGAATGCTTTCAGCTGAGCATTCTTATTTTTGCTCCTTCTCCTGGACTCTGAAGCACTTTATATGAAAATATTTTGAAAGAAACTGCCTTATGAAACTGATTTGCAGCATGATAGAATAAACAGCGTTTGCTTTGAGAAACTGGCTGCTTTCCTCATAGGGGAGGCCTCAAAGCAGAGTTGGAAATAATAGTTGTGGAAATGTCTGAGATGCTGTGAAGTAGCAGCACTTGCAGGAAGAAGCCTTCTATGCAGGCTCTTTGATTCTGGGTGGTGCCACCACTGTCTGATCTTCTTTCCAAAGTAGTGTGAATCAGTGGTCGTTCTCAAAATTTTTATGGCTTTCTTTCAGACACTTAGAGTGGTATTCTATCTTCTGACTTCAGGGAGCTGAAAATTACACACTTGCATCTGACTAGCTGCCCTAGCCTCTATTTACTGTCATTGGGGAGAAACTGGCACCTCTAGAGAGGTGTTCCTCTGACTTGCTGTAGAAGCCAGTTTGGGTATGAAATGACTTTTCCTCAGGTGACTTTTTGTCTCCTTTGACTATAAAGCGTGGCTTGGAAAGAGCTCACACTTATATGTCATTTAGCTGCGTGTGTTAGAATGATTCAGTCCTCTTTCTGCCTCAGGAGAAGCTGAATTACTTTCCCCAAATACTTTTTTTTTCTGAGGGACCTCAGCATTTCCTCCCAGTAAGGATGGGTTAAGAAAAGGCTTAGCAGAGTGAAGTGCTGTGCTTGTAAGACTCTCACAGCTGTGAGAAGAACAGAGAAAATTTCTGATTTGGAACAGCCTGGCTTCTAAATTGTAAATTGGGCTGATTTATGTCACAGTCCTGTCTCTGAGTAATGTTGTTCTTCATTGCTTAATAAACACTAAAAGCCTGCTCCTAACATCCACAAAACACCAGGAATGAGAAATATGTTACACTGGAATTATTCTGCTTTGGCAATAGAGACCAAACCCAACTTCTTCCATTAATAAGGCACATGTTACAAAGCAGGGCATGGTAGTTGGGAGAAAAATAACTTCAGTTTGCCAGTCCTTAAAGTATAAAGTTACTACTTTTGTGCTGTGCTGAACCCCCCTGCTGATGTTCAGTCTGAGCTTTGCATTAAAGAGAGTGGTAATCCATTGGCTTATTTGTGACTTGGGGGGGGGGGAGGGGGCTTTGGTGCAACTTTCTAAGAGGAAATCCCTTTCGTAATTTTCTATGGATGATGATGGTTATCCAAGAAATAAGTTCTGTCCACTTTAAAAATACCCAACTGAGTTGGTTAATAGTTCAGGAGCTAGCACCCAGAACAAGCTGAGTAGAGATGCTCAATATCCTCTGAAATATGAGGAAGTGTGCAATGAAGATACACAGTAGTTGCAAGGTGTGCGTAAGCAGATGGATGCTAGTTAGGAACAATAGGTATATATTATAAAACAACTAATGGTTGGTTTAATTTAATTTCATGTCTTAATTTATTTGGTTGGGGTGTTTTATATGAAAACTGCTTCAACTTTTTTGACAGAAGATGTTAGCAGTAACAAAGAGGCAAACTGTTCTGCTAGGAAATCAAAGAGTTTGACCAACCAAGTAGTGATCACATAGATGAAGCTCTGTTTCTAGGTGGCAGCAAATCATCAGAGCAGCATGTAGGCTGCGTGGGGAATCCACAGCATGCATGTTGTGCTTGTGACTAAATGGGGACCAATGTGGATTTTGCTTCTGTTATTGCTTTCTGAATGGATTTCTCCATCCTTTTGCCACTTTTGTTCCAAAACTCTGTTCTGATTAAGGCATCAGTTTCTTTTCCTTTTCCCTATTTTTCCATTGTGTGTGAATCCTTTCACACACAAAAGCAATAGTGATTGTATTGGAGCTGTGTGTCTGCTCTCAGTCTTTACTCTGGATTTATTATTGAGTTTTCATCAGCTCTTGCCTTGCTTTGCACTTCACTGGTTTTGATGGTCTTTAACGGAATCCATTAGTTTAAGGAGATGGCTTTTTTAATGACTTATGCACCCTATGTTATTTTATTTTATTTTCAATGTATTGTAGCTTTTATTTACAATTTAGAAAGTTCTGTGGATGTTTGCCACTTTAATTATAGCTAAATGTGTATTGCCTTTATGATCATGTCTTCAAACTGGATGTTATTTAGTACCTTGAGTTTTCTCATGTAATGGTGCATGACTAAGGTGAGAGGATAGTAACAGTCCTTTTCCAACTTTAAAACCTCTGAATCTCTGTTGCTTTGTTTTTCAGTTACCTTATAATGCTGCTGCTCATGGACACTATTTTTGTTTACAGCCCCCTAACACATTAGTTTGAGACATTGCAACAGGAAGTATTCCAGACTTAAACTCTTGCAAGTCCTGTTGGAACCACCTGACTTTTAGCACGTGTTAATTGTACATAAAATACTAATAGCCTGCCTTGACTAGGAAGAGATCTGATTAATGTTTTCTTAAAAGATCATTTTCAAAGGGGAATGTATATTATATGTGCAGTATTTTTCTTTCCTCTTGTACCACACACAGGAACAAACAAGTTGTAGACTTTCACTTACTTTTCCCTGGCTGCATTGCCATGATGTATAGTAGGAATAATTTTTGCCAGGAACACTTCTTGTGAGATTTAGATTTAAAGCTGATTTCAATTTCCATGATTTGTTTGAGGCTGAAGCCCAGAATCACAATGTGTACACAAAAGTGTCCATCCTGCCTCCTTTCAGTTGTGTAACTGAACTTTTTAGCACTGTTTATGCTAAAATGAATTATTTAACTGTTTACCCTGCTGACTTAGGAAGGCATGATGCTTAGTGTGCAATTGGGAAAAACTCTTAAGCTCTAAGATAGACCCTATTGAAACTTGCCAGGTATTTATGCAGTTGTGTTTGCTTGAAGTCTTGAGTCATTCTAGTAAAGGAATGTAAGCTTGCCTTTCTCAGTTCACTGCTAGGTTCCTTTGAATGCACAGCAGTTCAGCTCTTGAAGGGATAATTACCTCAAACAGCAAATCCCACCTAAATTGAATTTGGTCCATTTTTTTTCTGAATTGAGCCGCCTAATAATTGTTTTCCACAAACACAAATCAGACCACTTAAATTCATACCCCTCTGTAATACAGTGAAGCTTCTGAGATCTGAAAACCAACCAACTAGGCGGAAAGGCCCACCTCTTGCAGCAGACAAGAATTGGATGCTCTTTCTGGCTGGAACTCAGGGGAGGGAGAAAGGAGATCGTATGACCATTGGAGGAAGGGATAGGCAACTCGGGAGGACTACTAGGATGTGTGTCGCCATCCCTGGAAAGATCTAAAAGACACATAGCTGTAGCATTTAGGGACATGGTTTAGTGGTGGATTTGGTAGTGTTAGGTTAATGATTGGTCTCAATGATCTTAAAGGTCTTTTTTCAACCTAAACGATTGTATGATTCATTGTTAGCATTTACTGTGTTTAATGAATGAGAGGATCACACATATGTTTGGCAAGTCACGCGTAGACCACAGGTTGCACACAGATTTGGATCTTAGTCTGTGCATGCTGAGGCTAGTACCTTTCATAGACTGTGCCCTTGTGCTGGAAAGGTGACAGCAGCAATCTTCTGGCTTTTATGCTTGCTCACTGCCAGTGGGCAAGCTGCCAGTGTAGGTTCTTCAGTTGAAGTGGGTTGCCAATAACAGCACCCTTATTAGAATATGCTGTGAATTGGTTTATTCTAGTCAGTAGTCTGCATAATTAGAGTGGAAATGAGAGTAATAAATATACTTAAGTGTTTGGAAATGGCTTTCTTCCTGAAGATTTCTTCAGAGGATGAAAATTAGTATTAATTCTAGAGGAGTTGAACTGACCTTAAAAGCCCAATTACAACTGACCTTAAAGCCACCATTCTTTCCAGTTACTGAGAAACATTTGCTAAAAAGTAATTGAAAAGATCACTGAAACCTGACCCATGTTATAACAATATTGATACAGGCTTTTGCTCATGATTTATCTTCATTTATACGGATGTGTTAAAACCAGAAGCATGCCTGTCACTTGTGTGATGGACAGCGGTGAGGTCCAGGAAGCAAAATTTGTGAAAGATGTCTATTAGTATTTATCATTTCTTTTTCCCATTCTACGTTTCCTTGTTTCACTTGCCTAAAAACTCAGAAGGGTGTGTTGGTTTAGAGGCACAGAGCACATACCACAAACCCCTTTTCTGTTACATCAAAGTTATTGGAAGCCCTACTTACAAAGTTTAGTATCTTTAAGTGCTTTACTACATCTCTTTTTAGAAGGTTAAATAAGACATCGGAATTAACTTTTGAATGACTCAAAATCTTGAAATCTTGTTCATCGTACAGCAGTTCAAATTGAGCAATTCAAACATCTCCTCTCGATGTTCATAATATGCTTGGGTTTTTTTAACTGTTTGAATCCCCACTACTCTGTATCCTATGTATCATTTACTTATCGCACAGGTACCGAAAACCTCTTTCCTTAAGTGTTTCTCATGTAAAGTTTCCCTGCAGTGAGAAACTTATGAAGCAGGATTCAACATAAAACACAATTTGAAATTTAAATCTGTACCACTTTAGCTCCATTAAAGTTCAGTCTGGCTGTTTATTTTGGTATTTTTAGGTATCTACAGTGTAGGAAAATAAGTACTGTCAACTTTTCCTCTCCCATTGCAAAATAAAAGCCAGTGAATGCTGTTGCTGTACAGGTGAACTAAGAATAACTGAAAACTGAAAGATCCATTTTCAAGCCCTAGATCCACAAATTGGAACTCTACTGAGAGAGCAAGCAAGATGTGTGTGTTGGCCTGTTCCAGTTGAGCAAATGCTTCCTTCAGTGCAGCATGTTTCTTTCACTGCCTGAGAAGGCTTTTTCCCAATTCCATCCCCCTGTAAGTGTTTTTAAAGCATACTTTAATTCTAGGTCTGTAACAGTATATGCAGCAGCAGCTGCTGAAACAACTAAGAACAGTTTCTGTACAAGATCTTCAAGCTTGTTGACTGCAGGAAGCAATGGATTGTGGACCAGGCTTCCTGATGGGTCTTCCAAGCTCCACCCTGTAGGGATTTTGCTCAACAGCCATTTCAGTGGAAACGGACAGAAATCAGGGAGTTGTGTTAAAGCTGATGTGGTGCTCTTTGCTTGGGATTTCATGTAGGAGTCGTCGGCTGTTTGGTATGACAAAAGTTCACGCTTGTGGTTTAGTGGCTTACTACCAGAATTTAACCCTTTCGTTACCTGTGTTAGTTACAGCCTGATATTAATTCTGTTAATAGCAGTATTATCTCTGTGTTCCAAAGAGTTGATACTTTTCCTTGACATATTTTTCCAGCTTTTGCCTGTTTACAGTTGTATGATGCATAGACTGTGTATGTGTATCTGCCTATGTAATACATATGCAGATATGCACACACATGCAAATGTGTGCATGTCACATGCACCCCAAAATCCAGCAGTGTTTATACCCAGGAATTTGGGTCTTGGTTAACAGATGCCTTATCTTTGGAGGAAACAGTAATGTATAGTAGAATGTAACGAAGAGTAATGTATGAAGGTGTTTCACAGGTAGCACTGATAGTAGCTTTCAGAGTAAACCGTAACTGCTCTTTTACAGTGCACACCAGTAGTTAAGGACAGGAAATGGAAAAGAAAGCAAAAGACACTTGAAAGTATTGGGTGTGGCTGTATGTGAAGATGTTGCTGGTTGGTAATTATGTTGGATTCTGGACAACTCAGTTCACTCTCAAGTTTGGGGGCAGAACAGTGAACTTATTTCTGTGCAATTTTTGAAGTTACAGAAAAGCACTCTAAAGGTAATTTTTTTTCCTGTGAGCCTTTTATTAAAATATCTGTATATATTCAGTTTTGCTTAATGGACCTGTGGAAATGCAGTGCTCCTAAACTTAAGTGTGTGTTTCGCTATTCTTCCAGAAAGACAGGTAACGTGGTTTAGGCCTCATGTATTTGGGAAATGAGCCTGAGCTCTAGAGTGCCATGGGAGAGTCCTAGTACAGAATCTTCTAGAAACTGGAGAGACATACCCAAGCAAGCTCTAGATGCTGTACACACACTTGGTCCTCTAATATTTTCCTCTTGGTGATCTTCCCGGCTTATAGGATAAGCCTTTATAAATGATCTTTTGAGCAGAACTGGTTCTTAAATTTGAGGGGAAGGGTATTACACAGTTGAACTATTCCAGTTCTGAGGCCAGAAATCCTTAGGTGGGCATAAGTAGCTTCTAAAATGCATTTTGCCAATGGGGGTAATGTCCAATGCTTTCCTGGTAAAATGGTTTTGATCCATTTGTCCATTCCAATCTTGGAAAGGATTTGCAGAAGGCTGGAGGAGAGTGGCTGGTGATTTGGTGGCTGACACCCTTAACATTGAAAGTGTAGGTGAGAGAGCTGGCCAGAGCCTTGCCTGGGGCTCATCAGTTGTCCCTGAAACCCCTGAGGATTCAGCTGGAGGAAGCAGGTGCTTGTTGTAAATGTAGCCCTGGGAAAGGAGGGATAAGCCTGAGGAGCCCTTGGGGTGATGAGAATAGGGGAATGAGGAGAAGAGGTTGGAATCCCAGCCTACCTGGGGCAGGGATGAGACTTTGCTTTATAAAAGCTGAAAGGGTAATTGAAACAAAAGGCATGATGGAAGCCGTTCTGTTTGGCTGAGGGAGGCACTGCAAGTGGAGGTGTTACAGTTCTGTAAATGAGCCGTTCAGCTGGACTTCTTTATTATTTTTAAGACTTAAGCCTCTGCTGGCATGGTTTCAGGCACTGCTGCCCTGCAGTGCTGTGGATCAGGAGGTACAGAATGGGCAAAACATTGAGCAGGCTCTCTGTTTACCCCAGTAAATAATCTTGATCTGTGCACCAGGAGTGATAAATGGTCTCCTTCTGCTGCAGTTCCCTCTGTTATGACTTAAGATGCCTTATATTCCACTTGCTGCTTCACTGCTGACAACAGCTGTTATGCAAGGTGGCACGTGCTCTTGGAGAAGATGAGAAACAGGGGGTTGTTTGTACCCTGCTACTTCACGGATTTTGACCATGCTTCAGAAGATGTGTTCATAGTGTGGGACTTGGCACTGGGCTTATGCAACTACACTGTTTTGTCCATTTTTAAAAGCAGCAATAGAAGCATCACAAATGTGCTCAGTTGGTATAGTGAGGGTCCAGACTGGAATCTTAACTGTTAGGTTAAGATGCTCAGCATGCTGGCTCTATTTCCAGCTGCTGAAGAACAAGAAGTTAGTAATAAGTTCAAAACAAAATGTCCCTTTTTTATGAGTTTAAACTCTGCTTGTTCAGTCTCTGAACTTTGGTGATAAAACATGTATCCCATCCTCTAACACACTTTGATTTCCTGTGAGGGAAGCACATGCCTCTTTTTAAAAAAGAGTATGCTTTCGTGACTGCTGCCAGACCATGATATTCATACTGGTGCAAGCAAGACATAGATGGGGGTGTGTATGTAACACAGGAATAGTAATCTCAACAGTCAGCATTGCTACATGTTCTATATGGTCTGCTGTCCTGTCTAGGACTCTGAGCCCAGATTAAAATACAGAGAATCCAGAGCATGGCAAGTAAGGGGGTCCTGATTGACTTTTGTTCTTGGGAGAAAAAGTCAGAAGACTGGAATATGGAAAAGACAATGAGAAAGAGGAAAAAAACCCCAGTCTGCTGTCTATGGCTGTAGTGGGCAGGGCAAGAAATAATGGAGCCACATGAAGTTATTTCTGAACCATGTAAGTGATTTCTGTGGTCTTAAGTGAGAAAAAAAGAATACAAAAGATAACTTGGTGTTGGATTAGGTTGCCTAGGAAAGCTGTGAGGGCCTTATTGGAGGCTGGTAAGAACAGGTGAGACAAATCTGTCATGAATGGTTTGTGTCTCATTGGTCTTCCCTGAGACAGTGGGATAGGCTTGGGCAAGCTCCCAGGCCTTTTATTGTGATTCTCTGATACTCAACAAGTCCTGTATTGTTCTCATGTCTGCTGGGAGCAAAGCAGCTGATAAGCTGCCAGAGCAATAAAAGCAAAGTAGGTTAGAGGACTGATGCATTCATAGCCTGTGGGAGAGATGGGAGCAGGAAGCTCTGTTGCTGCTGCAAAACACCGTCTGCACACCCTTTCTTTGTTTGATTCGTGGAACCATGCTGGCATTACATCTGGGGCAGGAGCTCAGCAGCACTTGAAAGAGAGAGAAAAGGATAGGAGGGAGATGCAAAGAAGCAAATGAGCTATTGTTTATCCTCTGCTGCATCTTCTGTACCCACAGGCAAGGAGATACCAAAAGTAATCAGATGTATGCAAACCTAATTGTTACAATATTTATCAACTTTGTGTAGCATGTCCCCAGCTGGCATGGTTCCCTCTCAGGCATAGACTGAAAGATTAAAAAAACCCCAGAACAACAACCAAAAAAATCCATTAATTTTATCGCTTTTGCTAGTGAAAGCCTCTGTGATTCATATTACTCCAATGAATTTCTGGTAAATTCCTCCATAAACTAGAATTTAGCAGACTTTGCAAAGCATTGTTATACATGTGCTTTTCCCACCGTTCTGTTCTGCTGGATATTGAGCCCATCTGATAAAATGTCTCTGGGAGGTTTTTACTGCTTGATGGGGAAGAGGAGTCACACAAAAATGGAAGAAAAGGTGAAAATAGACCAGAGAAGCTGCTTATTTAAAGCTTGTTCATGTGCAGAAATGGATGTTAGAGTTGTTTAATGGATGAAGGTGTACTAGTGCTGAAGAAACCCTGAGTGTATTAGCAGGCTCCCCCTAACTCTTTGGCAAGTCTATGGTATCTGGTAAAAAAAGAAAATGCTCCTAATTCTAACGGAG
Source organism: Lathamus discolor (assembly GCF_037157495.1). Lineage (NCBI taxonomy): Eukaryota > Metazoa > Chordata > Aves > Psittaciformes > Psittacidae > Lathamus > Lathamus discolor. Next base: position 92,285,307 of record NC_088885.1, on the reverse strand, counting down.
CATCATGTGATGCTCTGTTACAGAGTCTGTGTAAGGGCAGAGCAACACAATATGTGTGTGGGATTGTAACAGTTCCCTAAAAACACAGTGGTATGAAGACATAATTCATCAATATTGCATAGTGAAAAGGTCCTTGGTGCCCTAACATGATTGAATCTCAGGATTTTCTGGGATGTGGCTAATGCTGAGGAAGCAGTGCAGCGTGCAGTGCAGTATGATATAGCTAACTTGAGTACTTCAATTGCTGATCAGTTCTGCATGAAGGTCAGCGCAGGCTGAGCATATCCAGGTCCCTCCCTCCCTTCTGAGGGGGTCTTGTAGGATTGTTTTGACCTTTAGGGCCAATGGCTCATCTGGTTGGTGTAAGACTTCAGTGCTAACAGTGGGGCTCACTATAAAATGGCAGCACTCTTGGAAAATTTTCTTTGAACTCTATTTTATTTTTTCATTTTTTTTTTCTTCCCGGAAAACTTGGAACTGACTTTTAATCAGGAAAGATATTTGAAGATAGTCTTGCCTTCTGATGAGAAAGAAGTGAAAAGGAAATAGGCCAAAAATTATTTCTGTGATGGAAATGCTATCAGAATGCCCCCTTATTAGGTGGGGTTGCTTATGCTTGTATTAGCCACTGACTAGGCTTCCTGGCAGGGCTAAGTATCCCATGACATACCACAGTCCTGTAGCTTGCTGATTTTTATTTCCTTATTAACTTAGCTAGTGGAGCAGGTGGACATGGGAACATCCACTGCATTTGCCCCTAAAGTCTCTCATAGTACAGTTTACATTCTAACAGCAGCAAAAAACTTAACAACAGTAAATAACTGTACTTTCCTAGGTGTTCCCTGTGTAGGAAGATAGCTTGTTTGCATTGTATTGCAGGTGTGTAATTTTACATTCAAGATTTCTGTGTACATAAACTCTTGGTGTGAATAGGTTACATGCTCATGTGTATGTTTCATCTGCATAGGTTACACAGATTGCTTTTAGTTTCTCACCTAGGATAGGGGCAATGGGAGGAAAACTTTGTAACAGGCAGGAGAACGGATGTTGATCATCGTCATCAGTAGTCTGCTGCATGTGCACCCACATAGCTCTCTTAAGAAGATATGAGAAGTCCTAAGGTGCTCTTCAGAAACCAAGTAACAACTTTCGGTTTGGTCAGTTTGCAGCAGATGTGATTGCAAGGCTGAGTGTTGAAAGCAGGGTTGTTCCAATCTGTGGGGCTGACAGATGTTGTGGGATGGGTTATTAAAATCGTTCTTCAGGGAGCAACAGAAGATGTGTTAGAGCCTGGATAAAATATTCAACCAGATTCTTATGACAGGCAGTAATAATGCAATATAAATGCAGGCAAAAACCTCTCCGACAGGAAGGAATTATGTCAAATCTCTTATGTCTCCTGTATGGCAAATCATGGTAGTTGCATGCCTTGTCTCCAGATTGTATGTTTTTTCGGTACTATAGACATATAGCACAAATCTTAGGAGATAAGGGGTGGCGAATTCCCATGTGTATATGGAGTGGAGTGATCTATAGCTGCTCTTTTATTTTTAACCTCAGAATAATTGGAGAAGTAGCAAAAATGCTTTCAGGGCTCTTGCATGGAAAAAGCTTTCTTTTATTTATTTTCTGACTATAGAAGTTCATCAACCTTAATCAGAGTGAAAGTGATTCCTGATTGAGGCATTGGGTCAGGTGTGATTCTTTTCAAAATGTATAGTTGGCTGTCTTTCCTTCCTGCTTTATGCATCATTTAAAGAAAGCTGCATAATCACATAAAGTTGTGGGGTTCTTTTTTATTTGGGGTTTTATTTCCAAGGTCCCATGTTCTACCTTCAAAAATAGGAGGATGCCTGAAGTTCAAAATAACATCACAGAGCAACTGAAGGTCAAGTAAAAGAAATGAGGAGTGGTGTGACAGGATAGTCTCTCTCTCTCTCACACACACACACGCATAAATAAATCTCAGACCGATAATTAAGAGTTATTTATTTAACATTCTGAGCTGCCTAACACTTTTCTCATCCAAAGCTGGGGCTATAGGAAGGTACCTATTACTGTACTTCAAAAACTGTTCTGTGAGCAACATATGGCATCATATCAGGTGTGGGTTACTAAAGCTCAAGAAATGCTCACTGGTCTCTTCTGCTGACCTTATAGGTAGTGCCACCTGGCCCTCCTGCCTGTGGAGAGTACAGAATGAGGACTTACAGAAATGTTCTTTAAATATAACTCTTATTAACAGTAGTTAAAAAAAAATAAAAAAAAAAAAAAAGAATCTACTTACCTTTGCATGTTGTACCTTAGTATGCAAAATCTGAATTGTATTTGAAGTAAGAATTAACAACTAGCTGACGAGAGTGAGAACTCTTTTGACTTCTTTTACTCTTTTCTGTCTTTCTGTCCTTTGAAAGCTGTTCTTCTAGATCTGTCTCAAATCCCAGTTTCTGCTGTTCTAGGCACCTCGTGTACAGTACATTCGTTCTGTTTTAGTAAGGTACAGTAAATCAATGAACAGCCTCATCATTAATACGGTCTAGCATTCATAGTTACAAGAAATATATCAAGTCTGTTTAGGTCACCTCTGAATGTCACTGGCTGGTAGGAGGCATGGAGTAGAAGAGAAAGTTATACACGCATGCATTTCCTCTAATTTTTAGAGCACAGAAAAAAGCTGCAAGCTCTTATGTGTGAGCATCAGTTTTAAATATTTATCTGTCTTAATCAGAGCATATTGGTTGTGTGTATGTGCGTGTATATGTATGTATGGCTTTGCTGAGGGAAATGTTAGGCTGAAAAAAGGATTATTTCTGTGGAGCCTGTCTGTGTGTAGCTCCTCACCGTTTCTTTAGTCTAAAGCCAGCTCTACTCTTTTCTTTGTTGCTAGTTTATGCTCTTGGCGTGTGCTTACTTTGAAGATAGCTACAATGGTAAGAGTGAGTATCCTCTGAGGTCAGTCTAAATCTTGTAGCATAGTACAATACAGTGCTTCCCGAGTAGATTTATATATTCATGCAGCTCACCACAGTTCTCTGCAGAGATAACACATGAGGCCTTGAAGCAATTTGGTGTTGTAAGCACAGCATTACTCTGAGCTAATAGGTTTTGCCTCTCAGCAAAGCTAATTGCTTTAGATAAAGCAGCGAACTGATGAGATTTCATGGTCTCTGGTGCCTGAGCAAGCCTGGTCACCGTTAATGCTACTATCTGTACTTCTAGTGTAGTGCAGTTAATACAGAAACATCTATGCAGGACTCTTAATATTTAACATTTCCTGTCTGTCAGCTGAATAAATACACTCAAGTGCTGAGATTAAAAGCTTATAGCTTTCTTGTCAGGGGGGTGTTTTGTTTTGTACCCACTAGCATATCTTAAAGGTGCTTGGTTTTCTTGCTCTACTGTGGCTCCAAATCCAAGGTGAAAAATGTCTGCCTGAACCTAGAGAATATATTGAGGAGCTCTACAGGCCAAAGGATATTTATCTATATAAAGATCTGGTTATATGTGTGGAAGCCCTTTGGGGCTCGAAATGATTCCAGAGTGGCTGATCTGTTTAATAACTGAAGATAATGTACCTTTAGTGCTAGGGTTTGCTATAAAACAGGTTAATTCGTTTGCACTGCTGGGAGCAAATATTTATTTGTGTGCTGGTTCCTGTTCTCATGCAACAACAAGAAAATGACTGTTTTGTTTTACTAGGCATCTTTAGATGGGTGTACTGAGAGTATTTGTTGCTGTTTCATCTTGCACTGGCTCACCCACTCTGGCAGCTAGAGATTTTTAGTGATATCTAGTTTGTAGTTATGCTTTTCCTTAAGAGAACTTCACTGGCTGAAATGCCTTCTGCAGCTTGGGAGGGGTGCTCTTCTGTCAGCTCCTCCTGTATCTTGTGCTGTTCTCCGATACATGATTCTAGTCAGCGTAGCCATCTGGATGAAGTGTCTGGCTTGCTTCTTTCAGTGTTTGCAATTTCTGTGGCTTATTCATAATGATTTCTTTTGTTGAGAATGACTAAAGAACCTTTTGATTTTGTTTGTCCCTTTGTCTTCTGTAGGATGAGTGTAATAAGAGTCACTTTTTCCAACCCATTCATCAGTCACGTAAATGTGTCGCCAAGTAAATTTCACAATTCTGTAATGCAGCAAACAGGAAAGTCCCAATCTTTGTCATTGACCAGCATTTTAACTTACTCTGCCATCTGAATTGAATATCATGCCTCAGGTGCAACAACAGAACTGTTAGGGGTAACAATATTCATGTTATGCCTCTTTCATGCCCACAGAGGTGTCTATTTTTTATTTCTTTATTTTTGGCCAGGTAAAATGGCCAAGAATAAGTGCACCAAGTGTCATCTAGTTCTCCTGTATTCACTATTTTATTGACAAACTTAAAGAGCTGTTATAGACTTATCAGGCACAACCGTGCTTGTTAGAGGTTGATTTTGGTTACATCCTTAAATATTAAATATCCCTAACCTAAATATGCTAGTGTAAATATGTTGCAGAAGGTGTTGGTGTGAGGGACGTAACCCTGATCTTTTTGAATGAAGTATTTATCCTTTAGGAAGGTTGGTCTGCTTGGGCAGAACTTAGAGTTTTCTTTAAAGAAAACAAACTAACAGCTTTTCAAGCCTTATTTGGGTCACTTTCTTTTCTGCTTTTAATTACAATATTCTATTCTGAAACCCATGACTTTGTTAACTCAATTTCTGCTTTCCTGGCTGCTTGCTGAATAGATTTTAAGCACAAGTCCTTACAAATCAGCCTTCTTTTCTGTAATGGAGAAAGAAGAATATGTTTTCCAACCCACTCCATTCTGTAATTCTGTGTTTGTTGATTTTTCAGAGCGAGTATGTCCTTGTGAGCCATTAAAGAGGACCCAGAAAGTTATTAACAGTAGAAGAGTTCTATCCATTGTTTACTGTGATATTCACATCATTCAAATTTCAATAATGGGGCAAAATTAGTTTTCTTACTCTGACATTTGTAGTTTCACAACCAAGAAGTCTTCATGGATGCTTTTTTCCTCTCTGTGTTTGATACAGTTTAAAAAATGGTGCTTCTTCTAAAGCTGTATGTATACATCAGTATTAATCTCTTTCCAATTAAATGCACGACTTGAGGCAACCTCTGTTAGCAATATTCTTTTTTTCTTAATCAAAGAGTAGTGTTACTTTTCAGCTCATTATTACACTTATTTAAATCAATTCACTATTAACTGTATGCACCTTTAACTTTCAAATATTCTGAAACTGAAAACTAATTGGAGGATTGCATATAGATAGTATGCTGAAAAGCCCATGTTTGATTTCAATATGAGGAGTTCTGTCATATTACTGTGTTCTGAGAACTTAAAGAATATCTAAGTTGTCATTTCTTTGTATATTTCAGGGTGATATCTTTCAAACAAAAGCATTTTAAAACCGTAGGATACTATTGAAATGAGCATTGTGAGGAGAGAGGAACCAACAGTCTCTGGAGCTGTGTGTGCGGAGCCATGATCCTCCTCTCTCTTGGAGGTAAGCTGAAGAGTCCAAGATATGTTTTCATTTTCTTTCCTCCTCACCTTCTTGCTAGTCACCTAGCAGATCAATAGGATCTTTATCCTTCCCTCCACATTTTTCCTTGCTGCTTGTTTATCTTTGTGGGACTAGACTGAACTTTTCCATCTCCCTCGGAGTACTGCCAGGCACTTACACATTTCTTCTCTCTTGTAATGGTTTGAATTTGACCTCCTTCTGTCCTCTGTGTAGATGGCAGATAGCTTTGTAGGCTGTTGTTTTCCAGCCTTTTAAATAGGTGTTCATACATTTTTGTGGACATTTGTAGAAACAGCTTGTATGCAAGGCAAACTAACTGTCCCTGAGCAGTTGGGTATTTATGACCCATTAACAAGTGCTGAGTTTTGAGACTTTCTCAAATGATACAGAGCTGAAGTACTGAGCACGAGGGAGGTGTTTGATACCTCGGTGCTTAGCACTTTGATACGATTTTTTATGCCTTGATATTATATTTTGTGGTGTGTTGGGAAGTGCATTTTGCTTACAGAATCAGGCTCTTTGCTGTGTGTCTTGTGCTGCTGTTACATGTAGTATCTCTGGATTGGAAACATTATTGTTCTTTGCATTAGCAGCTTCTCCATCAAAGAAAACTTAAGACTACTTTTTAATGCTTCAGTGATAGCTAAGTAACTTAGGATAACGGTATGTAACCACAGCCTTTGACATCTTCATGTTCTAGTTAGCACTGCTACAAAATAGAGAGGAAGGAAAAAGGGTACAGCGTCTGCAGATGAAGAAACAGAAGGGGTAGGGTCACTCACATGACTTTTCCAAGGGTAGAAAGCTGATCGATGGAAGAGATGATCTAATGCCAACAGAGATATTGCCTCTTATCTAAACTGATAAAGTCATTTTCTGTGTGTGTGTAACTGATGCTTTGCTCAACTGTTCAGATTTAACTGACAATTATTCTGCGTATGGATGCTCCATCCCTGCAGTGTTCAAGACTAGCTTGGATGGGGCTTTGAACACCCTGGTCTAGGGAAGGTGTCTCAGCCCATAGCAGGGGGTTTGGAACTAGAGGGTCTTTAAGGTCTCTTCCAACCCTACCCATTTCACGATTCTATGTTATGAACTCAGCTGCGAAGTCACCATGCTTATTTTGGTCTGACTTCTACAGTATCAGTTTTTCTTAAATATTTAAAAATACTGTTTGGGGTTAAGGAGGTGATCAGTGGAAGAAATAAAAATGCATTAATCAAGCATATTTCTAATTCTTAAAGAAAGAATTGCTTTTGTTTTAAAATGTCAGATCTGCAGGATCCTGCTTCTTTCTTTTACCTGTTAAATTTGGTTCAATCCTCCTTTAGCCAGAGTGCAACTTCTGATGGAGAAAACACACTAGTAGTTGGGAGGTTTTTAAATTAGGAGCTGAGAAAGGCAGGCAGGTGTTGAGCGCTTTGGTCAGACACATTAATAATACAGAAATATTTTTCAGCCTAGTGAGGAAGAGGACAGGGACACGCAGCTGAACTGGAGGAGGAACAGATGGAGATCATGGAGTTAAAATGTCAGAGCACAAAAGTAAAGTGAGTATGTCAGACTAGACACTAAAAGAAAATGACTGCCATTGTCTCTACACCTGTGCAAGAGGCTAGAAAGCAAGAAGAGATTAATTCCTTTGTCCATTGTTACTGAGGCATGGCAGAATGACAGGAATTGGTGGACATTTGGGATTCCTGACTGCTGGCTGCATGTAGGACAGATTAAGTCATAGATCTGAGGGTAAGCTGTTCTGTGCTTCTGTAGAATTGGGAAAGGAGACATATGACAGGCATACTGGCCTGACTTTTTAATGCTGTCTTGTATGGTTATTCTGCCTCATAATGTATGCTTTCAAAGATGCAGGGTTAAGTTTACAGATGTAGCCCTAGGTCTTGTGCCTCAGGAATATTGCAGTGCTGGCTTAATGTTTAGTTAATACCGGATTGCTGTTTTCAGTGGGACTGTAATAAATGTGGTGTGCAGAAGGCTATGTGGGGAAGCCTGAGCAGGAGTGCAGGAATGCAGGATTTTCTGCTCTTGTGGGTAATCTGTTCTGTATGTAATCAAGTTGCTGACAGTTTTCCTAATCAGTATTTCGTTTTTACAGAGAGCTACTCTGCCTCTGCCATGGAGTTTAATAAAGATGCATTTAATGTGAGCCTTGTCATCCTAGCAGGACACTGTCTGCCTTTTACTGGATGAATCTGGGAAAAGTAGTTACGGTGAAAGATACCCTAGCGCATGAAACATTAATTGTGCAATTAATGGGAGATCCTGCCTTACACAAATTATTTCTTTCCAGAGATATTAAATACTCTGTAGTTCCATATTAGAGAATGCCCCATGCAACTTTTTGTATTATTCTCTAAGTGCTGATTGTCTCTCATATCAGGTTGAAAACCATTGCTATAAGAAACACAGTAAATAGGGAGAAGTATTTGATCCTGGAGAACTATATTATGCTGGTTTCCCCTGATACATGAAGCTGGTGTTTTCTTAGTGGTAATTAACATTTATGTCTTTGGTCCTTAAAGAAAAACAAAAAAAAAACCAAAACAAAAAAAGGCCACAACAAAAAAACAAGTCCCCAAATAATGTTTGGCTGGAACTATAGATAAAATGGTCCATGGCTGTCTGAGACAGTCCAGTAGCCTCTTGGACCTGTGAATAGTCTTCAAACACTGTTACTGCACACTGCAGAAAGGCCCTGCTGTGTCACATCGCTCCTCGTTTATCTCTCCAGATGGAGAGATATAAGCTGGTATAGTTCAAGCATATTTTGTGGCTAATCTAGCAGCTCTATTTCTAGCATGTTCCTGGCAGAGTCAGGAGGGATCCTGACATTAAATAATTGAAGAGCTGTGGAACTGGGATGGTGCTTCGCAGCTAGCTGTGGCCTCTTGCTTTCCTAAGACTGAGGTCTTTCCTCTGTGTGCCCACGTAAAAACAGGACAATTACACAAGCAGTATGTAGAGTGGTAGATTCTTTCTTACTCTGGAATTCAAATACAGATGGAGAGTTGATGGCAAAAAGAGAAGCAAAACCTGCTAACCTTTTATTCTTGCATTATTCATATACACATTAAACCATAAAAGGTAATTTGCTGAACACATACTCTCAATTTCTGGGTAATGCATGAGTAGTTCAGCAGCCACAGGCGACTAGGTTGATGCCTCCAGCTAGCTATTCAAACATGAAATGTTACCTTGAAAGGTTTGGGGGATTTTTAATTGTAATTGAAACATCATTTTCTAAATAGCTTTTCATTTGAACATCAGCAAGAATGTTTGAAATCAAGTGGGATCTTCTTGGATATTAACCAGTCCTGATAGCAATGGTAATACTACATAACATTTAGCAAACTAATCTGGTTTAATGTGTCCATATGTAAATAAAACCAGTAATAATTTCTAATGTCTATTTTTAATTAGTGATATAAAACTCATATGGCTTTAAAGAAAGGTACTGATTTTAAGTACTAATGCAGTTTTCCAAGCTTCAAGTCCTGGAGAAATCCTTTGCATTGCTAGCACAGATGAAGGTGTTTTTCATGCATATCCTTATGCATGACTCAAAAAGAATATTTTAAAAAGTAAAGCATAATGTTGTTGCAAGTCTCTACTGTATACTGGGTATTCACCTCCTGAGGTTGTAAAAGGAAATATAGACAGGTTCTTTAGAAAGAACAGACCTTTCTTCTGACATTGGCAGTAAGAGATAGTCATACTTTTGTGGCTACCTGAGGAAAAACTTGCGTACAGTGAATTGCTATTTATGCCTTTGGGAAGAAAGTACCTGTGTGTGAAAGGAAGGAAGGGTGGTTTTCCATCATGGGTAAAGGATTCAGAATGGATCTTCAAGAGAGAGAAACAGTCCACGTTTGTCCAAGAACAAGCGCAAGGGGCGGTACATACGTTATGGGAAAGACAGGAGTAGCATATCACAGGCAGAGCTTGTATGTTGCTGGGACCCTGTCAGGATCCTTAGGAAAAGCAATGGAAAACTCAGCAGTTTTCATGTAGGAGTCACTGCAGCAGAGTCACACTGTTTAAATCAGAGATATTAAAAGTCTGCGTCATAAAAATCAAGGCAGAGGTTAATGTGTCGGTTTTGATTTGTTTTTTGGTTTGGGGTTTTGGTTTGGTTTGGTTTTTTGCTAGTAACAGCCTAGGCAAGTTCAGGGCCACCAGTGCTGTCAAAGGAGCAATACTTTGTAACCTTTGAAGAAGTGGTGACTGTGATACAGCTTGAACCTCATACTGTTATGGTTTCCTTGAGTAATGTGTGAGTGCAAGATGTGGATTTGACTTACAAGGTTTAATAAATCTCTCAAATCTATAGGTAACAAGATCCTCTGTACACGAACTGTTCATAGACTGAATGGCATCAAATTATTGAAGTTTCTTTATATTAGTTGGAGGGAGCTAGAGCAGATAATTAAAAAACATATTTTTTTTTTTTCTGAAGAAATGAGAGTCCCTATATACCATTACTGTGTCTGTAGTAAGAGCACTGGTAGCTTCCCTTTGTAGTTCTATAAGGAAAAAAGATAAAATTAAGGCTTTTCTCTAACTGGTCTGATTTTTCTTTTCCTGCTGACTTGCAGAGGATCCAGGATTCTTGAATACATGTTTAGCCATTACAACAACTAGATGAATTTTCAAGGATCCATGTGTCCTGCAAGAAATCTTGGAGGAAATTTCAAGAACAGAAAAAAAAATCAGAGCATCAGTGTATTGTTTTCTTGTGCTTGCATTTGTTGTTTGTGCTTCATGCATGCCAATGTGTGATATCAAATAATGTAATTTAGTATCTGGTTTAGAGTATCTGTTATTATTCAGAAGTGGTTTATTCACTTGAAGATGTTAGTAAAGTTTCTGAGAGGGAGGGCTTCTTAAGTAGGCCCTTAAGCAGATCAGATATGGTTCACATAAATATTTCAGTAGTCCCAGGTGTGTCCCATGCTTGCAAGGCAGGCTCTGTGGCAGGTAGCAAAAAAAGTCTGCCCCTAGCAATGCCATTTCCCCTCTTAAGGCCAGCGCAGGTTAGAAAAATATTGGAATGGAAGTTCATTATCTTCCTGTTTCAGTGAACAAGAGATGCACAGCCACCCCTGGGTGTGCTCTGTTTGAATCAGCATGGTGACTAAAAGATTGCAGTTAGGCTGTAGTCCTTGTCCTGTGTTCTATACTCCACCATGGTATGTGCTCTGCAACTTCTAATCTTAACAGAAGAGAGGAGGAAGAAGGGTGTGAGCAGTGCTGATAAGTGCCTGCAATCATTTTTGCAGGTTAAATCCTGCCTGAAATTTGATTAATTTGCCCCTTTTAGTGTAGTATGCAGTGGGACTAGTTCGTTGTTATCTTTTCCACACTGTTTTTCATTAACGTGTTGTACCTGACCCCTAACAACCAAGATGTTTTAATGAGGTTCCCGAACTCATATGCAGGGAGAGGCTATTTCAAATAAAGTAGAGCAAGCATTAAATGAATTTTTAAAGTTTTTAACAGGAAACTATTTTTTTAATGTGCAACATAGTGTTTAGAGGGAGGGACTAGTGTCAGGTTTGGTGGGGTTTGTTTGGGTGTTATACGGTGGGTTTTGTGGTTTGGTTGTTTTTTCTTGGACATATTGGAAGCTTTTTTTTTGTGATACTTGAAAAGACAGGGAAGATATTTATGGTCTATAAAGCAGCTTCTGAAAGAACCATCACAACTAACACAAATATCTTTTTCTAGCTAAAATTTTCTTTACTTTTGGGTAAGAATAACCTATATAAATAAAGGAACCGAAGTGCCTTAATATCTTGATTCAGAGAAGCCTGGTAATACATCTTGTGTTGAACACATTGGGTGACTGGATTCCACAGGAGAGCATGTTATCAAGATTGGAGCGATTGCCACAGTCTGGCAATTTAACTTTTGGCTTGACTTGGGGTGATTAAAGGGAAAAAGTCAGGATTATATTTGGGTAGCTTTTGAAGAGGAAAATGCAGGAAGTCCTCAGTGTTTGGAAATGTTGAAATGTGGTTTTGGTAATTACCTGAGAATTGAGATACCTGTTTGTTTAAATGTACTTCTCTGTTTGATACCTGCACATCAATACCTTGTCCTCTGACCATTAGAAACGCATCACTACAAGTAGAACAAAACTTCATATTTCTATTTTCTGTGCAGATGAAATTCTCACTTCCATGAAATGGCATACCAGTGCCTAGAATGCAATACTTTCCATATAAATAGCCATGTGTTCGTGCTTGCTGACTCGTATTGCCACAGTCATGGTCTTGGTGTTTCACTGTAAATTAGCCACACTGTTATGCTGCCGGGTCATGTAGTGTGTTGCCTTCAGTGTATACTCATTCTCTGTGTTTCTAGATAGTGGAAAAAGACCCTAACAACCTTGAGCCACAACACAGCAATTGCTTGGGGGACACAAGCTGTTAACTAAGCTGGAGGGAGAAGACTGTGCAAGAGTGTTACCCAGTGCTCTATTTCAGGGAATCAGGGTTTTCTTCTCTCCCAGACCCATTCCCAGGAGTAGGAAGCCCTGAAACACACTCACTGCTGCGTTACAATTTTCTCTCTCAACTGCTGTGTATTAACTGTACTCCTGCTGGACATGAGAATGGCCATTTAATCAACACAAAATGCAAGTTCACTGCGGTTTCCCATAGTGTTCAGAACAGAAGAGGGAGATTTTTGTCCAAAATCTGTATTTAAGGACAAGTTTGGAAGCTCTTACTTTTTGGAATTTGTGCCTTGTTCTTGATGTTGATGGTGAATGTACCTTCAACACTTTTAATTTTAACAGCCCCCCAGCTCTCAGTATTTGACTGGTTGGTTGAACTGTTTTGTTGCAAGTTTACTCTAGATATTCCTTAAGTGTAATATAGCATATTCTTCCTGTATTGCTCAGTTACAAGCAATGAAGGCTTTCTGCAACCAGCTCTAGAAGCAGGGAAGAACTACTGTATGAATGGTAGGCACTTTGTTGTTGAAGTTCTATCTTCAGGCATGAGTCATTCAGACCTGCCACAGATCACTGACTCCTTGTGATACGTTAGTGGGTATTCAGATAGTTGAGGCTATTCAGCTCTTGGTTTAAGATGGTTTCAATGAATACTGTTAAATGTATAGGTAGTAGCTTTTTCTAGGGAAGTCAGTTGGCTTCTTTTTTCTCTTATGCTTTTGGGTTTTTTTTAATCGTGACCAAGGTCTTCACGGTCCCTCATGTCCGCGTAGTTGTGGGAAGGCAGTTTGGATGTCATAGAATCATAGAATAGAATCATAGAATAGTTAGGGTTGGAAAGGACCTCAAGATCATCTAGTTCCAACCCCCCTGCCACAGGCAGGGACACCTCACACTAAACCATCCCACACAAGGCTTCATCCAACCTGGCCTTGAACACCGCCAGGGATGGAGCACTCGCAGCCTCCCTGGGCAACCGATTCCAGCATCTCACCACCCTAACAGGAAAGAATTTCCTCCTTATATCCAATCTAAACTTCCCCTGTTTAAGTTTGAACCCGTTACCCCTTGTCCTGTCACTACAGTCCCTGATGAAGAGTCCCTCCCCAGCACCCCTATAGGCCCCCTTCAGATACTGGAAGGCTGCTATTAGGTCCCCATGCAGCCTTCTCTTCTCCAGCACAGTTTGGAGGTGTGCGTGTGTGTATTTGAGCAGGGTTGCCAATGGGTTTTTATTACTTCCATCAGCAGAGGCTGAGGCACTTGACTAACAAAATCCCAAGGTCAGGCAGATGTGTTATTTTCTGTATTGTAGCAAGCCTGTTTGTGTATGGACTTCATTATTCAGGCCTGCTCACCCATCATTTTTTGAGGGACAAACTAATGAATTAGCATGCTGCCCTTCTTGGACTGCAACAGATTGTCAGTTTATGTTTTAGAACCGGTACTGTGTCTGGAATTGCTAACCTGGTCACTTCAAACGCAGGTTTTGGTTTAGTGATTAATTATTAAAAGGACATTTTCATTCTCTGACTCTTATTTGATACATCAGTTTTCTTAGAATCATAGAATCATCATAGAATAGTTAGGATTGGAAAGGACCTCAAGATCATCTAGTTCCAAAGATTTGTAAGATTTTACTTTAATTAGTAACCACGGATCCTGCAAATGTGCCGCTTGTGAATCATTGCCATTCTGGGTGTGAGATACAAGAGCAGATGATGCTGATCCCTGTACAGAGGGGCCAGGAAATCAGCTTTCTGTTTGAATTTATATCAAGTCCCCAGATCTGTAAAGCTATCATACAGCTGCATTCCTCATGAGCTTACTTCACAAGTACTCTGTGAAGCTGAAAATGGTTCCTTAGAGTCTCCAATGGCTTCTGAGCCTCCTCACAAACCCAGCTGCAGCAGACCATGGTCAGTGCCTGCCCTATAGCTTACAAATCCCTCAGATGGGTGTTTCTGTGGGCAACAGCACAGGGCTGATTCTTGCTTGTTAGTTCTCTCTCTTTACGAAACCTGTTTCTGTAAGGTCAGACAGAAGAAGCTTCCCCCCTTCCAGACTGTCATTAATCAGTGCCTTGGCTCAGGCTGGCACAAAGCAACTGGGAGCTGCACCTGAGGGGCAACTTAACTGCTTGGTCAGGAGGCACACACGGATGCCGATGGTACTATTATGGTGCTTGTAACAGCAAACTGAAGTACAATCCATTTCTCTCAAGATGTCAACTTGACCTAATCTAGGGGGATGTTGGAATCACAACCAAATGCACTCCATCCTCATTGAATGTCAAGATGGCTTCTTGAAAACATGAGGGTGCTAAAGCTTCTAACAGACTCTTGCTTCTTTTTTTCTTAGCAGAAATAAAACATACTGTACTCTGGCCTACTTGCACAACAAGCAAACTGTTTTGGCTAAAATTTTCCATTAAACAAAATGAGAGTCAGTCTAATACAAACTCTAGCATGGAAAACTTCAGCTTGAGCAGTTTGACAAAGCTGCAAGTAACTGAAAACAGGGCTTTCTCATGGAAACGCCTGGCAACTTTAATGCTTGGCAGCACCAGCAGTCACACCTATTGTAACAGCAATATTGTCAAGTGCTCCCTGATTTATTATGTGCCACTGGGATGATGACCTGTTTAGCCAAGCATTTTAATAAATCACTCTTGGGCAACTGACACAGATGACCAAAACCGTGACATTTTTGAACACTTCTGAACAACAGACTTATGGTGAAACAAGGCTGGTGATTATGTGGGTAATAGAAGAGAAAAAGTACATATTGATGGATTGTGTTCAGACAACATTTCAGAGTGCCCTTGGGCTCAGCACTCTAACATATTTTATTTGCTTTGACCTTTGCATAGATGTTAGAAATGTTGACTAACCACCTCATGTTGACAATGTCATTGGGTATTTTGGGGAGACTTGTGCAAATGCAGCGGTATTCCTGTAGTATTCAAAATGCTTTAAATGCTGCAGGCTTTCATGGAATACCAGCATGGTGACCTTTGCTTCATGGCTGTGGTAGCTAAGAAAATCTCATTATAGACACTGCAGTGTAACTTTGGTTTGGCACTATTTTGTGTTTCTTAAAAAAAACAGCAACCCCCCAAAGCCCCCACAAATCTGCTCAATATATAATTCAGCAGGTAAAGCTAAGGTATTCTGCCCTAACTTCTTATGATAGTTTTCTTAGTGGTGGGAAGTGTATTTCAGGGAATAGTAGAAAGCATTTTTAACAGCTTCTGGAAAGAGGACTAGAACTACTTGCAGTTCCATAGGCATCTCCTGATCTCCTGCGTGGTTGGTAATTGCTGGCATAGATACATTGCTAGGTATTCCTAACCTAACACCAGAAAACCCAATTAGTCACCTTTGCTACCAGCAAAAACTTTCAGAAGAAACAAATGGGATAGCTTGTTCTGATGTTTTGCCCTGGGTCACAGTTGTGTAAGCTATTTAGAAGGGTTTCTGCAATTGTAAGGGCACTGTTTGACTGAGACACTGTCATGGTTTAAGCCCGGCCTGTAACCCAGAACCATGCAGCTGCTCGCTCACTCCTCCCCCTTCCTCCCCCCACTCCTGGAGGGATGGGGAGAAGAATCGAAAGGATGTAACTCCCACGGGCTGAGATAAGAACAGCCCAGTAACTAAGGTATAGTTATATATATATATATACATATATATATGTTATATGTATATATATATAACAAACCACTGCTGCTACCACCAATGATAATAATGATAAGGGAAATAACAAGGGAAGGGAATACAACCGCTCACCAGCGTCCGACCAATACCCAGCCCTACCAGAGCAGTGATCTAGCCCTCCCCATTCCTCTGTGAGTGGGGGGAGGAAGAAGAAGGGAGAGTGTGAGCAAGCAGCTGCGTGGTTCTGAGTTACAGGCTGGGCTTAAACCATGACAGACATCACATCTATTCCTATCTGGATATTTGGCCAGCTCTGAAATAATTTGAAATTGTCACCAGCCACACGAAAATATCGAAGGATTTC
Organism: Lathamus discolor; assembly: GCF_037157495.1. Classification (NCBI taxonomy): domain Eukaryota; kingdom Metazoa; phylum Chordata; class Aves; order Psittaciformes; family Psittacidae; genus Lathamus; species Lathamus discolor. Next base: position 92,269,267 of record NC_088885.1, on the reverse strand, counting down.
GCATCCTGGCTTTATTTTGGAGTATAACGAAGGATGTTTGACTTCAGTCTGTGAGCACCACCATGGTTTTAGTACTGCTTACTTTTCAGCCACTTAAGAGTCCTGTAGTGTTGAAGTCCAGGCTGAGGAGCTGGCCTGCGGGTTGTTTTGTTCATAGCCCCAGAACGTGCAGTTGAGGGTTGTGGCCTCAATTCCTAGTGCTTCCATCACAGGACACATTTGATGAGGCACCCTGGGACAGGAGTCGCAGGTATGTCTTAACAATCCCTTGTTCTGCTTGACTTTGTGTGCCACTAGGGGAGAAATTGGTTACAAATGCAGGAGATCCAAAAGTACAGGGTGTCTTTTCCACGCTACCAAACCTTTCTTCTTTGAACCTGAACCAGCGCTTAAGTAAAGTGCATTCTGCGCTGTACCCACAGCTGCAAGGCCCCTTCTGTTACTGCCTTTTGAAACCTTCTGGGGTGGTTCTGACACTCTGAAACAACAAATACAGCTGTAGCACCAATACACTAGTATTTTGATAGTACTTTATCACTTCCCTGTAATTGTTTTGTAGTTAACTGTGCCAGCTAAGAGATGACTTGCTTCTTGCCATAAACATTTGTGTTTAAACAATACACAGCTCTGTCATGACTACAGGAGAGGTTTCTCTGCTCTGCTGGAAAGGAAGGAAGGAAAAGCCTGACTTGTGAGAGCCGTAAGGATTATTTGGGGTAAAGCTTTTAGGAATTAAATGACCTTTAAAGTTAAGATCTCTTTGAATGGATTTAATACATCTGACAAAACAACTTGAACTCTCTAACATTTTTCAAATATATTTAGCCATTTGTTATTATTCCCACCTTTCTGTTCTGTTCAGATCACTTGTATTTCTGAGAAAGGGTGGATTGTAAAGCAGTCATACCACCTAGATGTGTCTGGGAGCTAGATGACACTCCATCTCATAGATTGACCTGTTATCCTGCTCTCTGAGAGGCTTCTAGTTTCCTCTTGTACCCTGGGGTTAAATTCCACTTTGAAATAAATGGAAGCAGTTTGAATAGGTTGTAAACTGCATTCTTTTTTTTTTTCCTCTTGATTCTGTACAGCCGTCAAGCAGGAATGGTAGCCTGCTTCCTGATAGCTGCTGTTGGGAGGGCTACCGGAATTTGCAGGTCTCAAGGGATTGTGGTTGTCTTGCTGACGTCCCACATAGCAGGGAGGAATACCTCATGGCCCCCCCTCAAAAATGCGAGGCAGTTTCTTGGAAGTAGAATATTTGGATTTTTGTAGATAATTTTTGCCTTTTTGTGAGCAAAGTAAACTGTATAAACGCCAGAAAGCCTAATTAGGTGTCTCCATGCCCTTAAGACCTGCTTAAATGAAAATAAATGGAATCACTTATTTCAGTAGCTACCAGGGAGAGGGATATCTTTTGAAGATGTTTGAAAGATTATTGAAATATTAGTTTATATCGCTTATAAAATGGTTGCCCTTTAACATTTATGGAAGCACTGATTAACAGCTGCTGAGATTGAGCTGAAACTCTGCCTTGTTCCTTCTCTCTCAAAAAGACCTGGCAGAACAGGCAGATCTTAAACTCTGGCAGACAGGTCAGTTAATTTTTGGCCTTTGGGTGAATTGGCTATTAAAAAAAAGCCAACACAGTTTCAGTGGAGGGAGGGGGAAAGTTAGTGCTGTGTTGCAGGAAGCAGCTGCAGTGATCTCTGTTACCGGCTCTGAGGGAATGGCCTGGATACTTTAAGGTCATGTCTCAGAAGCTTTAGTGAATCTTGAATCTTGCAGGCTGTTGCTGTTGATTCTTTAACCTGCAAAGAAGATAGAGTGGCATTCTTTTACTGTCAGGACTGGTAGTGCTTAGATATTTGTTCTCTTGTCTCAGAAGCCAAATGGCTACCAAGCTATAGTATGTGATTGCTTAGCTGCTCTGCACCTAAGGGCAACAGGAAGACTTGTATCCTCTTCCTCTTCTTTTTCCTCATTGTAGTAATTTTAATACTCCCAAGGAGTTAGAGGTTGATGGCCCTTTACCTTTCTCTTACCCTCGCTAACTGCACTTCCATGCATCCTTGACCTACAAAGGTCTTCTTAGGAAAGAATAATGGCCCTTTTTTCTCTCTATATTCGGCTCTTGATCTCTATGAGCAGACAACCAAATGAAAATTGATGTTACTTACTCTAACAACACAGATCTTGAAGAGAGTTAAGGAAGTACTTCTGCTGGGCTAGCTTACAGGTAAGTGACATTGTATCAGAGAACTAAATTGGAAACATACTTATGCGGCACCCAGCTGGGAGCCCTGAACTACCATTAGTGCTTATCCTGAGGTTTGAGTCCACAACTGACTTTTAATGGAACTAACCTCTTGTGATGAAATAGGGTTTTCAGGGGTATTGAAAAATCTTAGCTCTGAGTGGTTGTAATTGTGCAGATGATTTTTTGGATAAGATGAAGAGAAGGGTGCTTGGGTAGAGTTGCCTTGCTGTTATCATTGCTTGAGCAAGTTGTATTACGATGTTAGAGTTAATACACGAGTGTGGGCAAAGGCTGAGGAATGCTGTGAGATGATAGTGTGACACACTGGGGATGCTGGGTGGGCACAACTTAAAAATGTAGCTGATATGTGTGAAGCTGTCAGTCTGAAACAGTTCTGTGTATGCTGCTTGCCTGCTGAGTTTAACATATGCATATCAAACCAAAGACAAGGGGAAGCACTGAACTGCAGTTATACTTTGGGCAATTGAGTGATGAGGTGAAGGAGCTGTTTTGTCCTGTTTTCAGTGAGAGAGATGTAGGAAATACACATTTCACAGGGAGAACAAAGGAGTAGAGGTGATGAGGAATGAAATATAAAGAACCTTAAGAGAGAGGGAAAAGGGTTTGCCTTGCCTGGGAAGTCTGGACCAGGCAAAGAACGGAAAGAGACGAGCAAGTTGTTACAGTAGTGTGGCTGTTTGGCTCTGCTGTTTGACCTGGTGGGTCTTGCAATGTGAATGAGCTGGAAGACCAGGAGACAAACTGTAATCTGTCTAGAGAATCTGGGGCTTGACACAAGACCAGATTTAGCTTCAAATGGCGATGCAACAAAGAAAGGAGACTAAGCAAAGAGCATATTTTCTTTCTTCTTGACCTCTATTTCACATGTTAATTAAAGAGCAGTCTTAGTTATGGAACATCTGAGTCAAGTCAGCTTGAGTAAATACTTGATATACAACAACTCTGTAGGGTTTAATTGTAGTATGATGTACCTGGATAATAGCCAGGACATGTGTATATATAAACTGCTAGATGGAAGAGGTAGCTTTTGCCTGGCAGGGTCAAGGCAATTGGGCTTCTTTCTGCTCCTCATCTCTCCAATAGGAAGAAACTAAAGCCACAGTCTGCCAAGACTTAGATTAGCTGAAGGGTTCCAAACATTGCAGTCTGGTTCATGCTACATGACTAGCTAGGGTGTTTCATCAGTTAAAATGTCTTGAGTATTGTTTTTTCATATAAAAACACTTCTTGGGGGAAAAGAAAGAAAAAGTAAAAAACAATTAAAAATTTATTCAAAGAAAATATTTTTTTTAATCCTTCAAGTCAAATTGTATGTCTGTTAAAATGAAAGGAGTAGAAGAGGAAAAATACATCTAGTTTCTCCAAGTCGCAGTACATTTTCAAACTCTTAGTCAGGTAATTTTGCATTTTCTGTGTTCAAGATGTCTCTTTATCTGTCTGGGTTGAAGGTGTTTGAATTTCTTCAAATAAATGGTAATTTGATAAGTATTGTCATAAAGTAGCAGCAGAGCATATTGCACTGTGGAGCTGTTTTGGAAAATGCAAGTTCATTTAAGCTTACTGTCAGCAGTAAGAGGTTTTTGTAAAGGAGCTTTGTCAGGAAAGTTTCTGTGTTCCTGAGTGAAATTTCTTGTCAAAAAAAGTTCTGTGAAAGAGAAAAGGTTCTTCAGAAAGAGTTTTCTGGTTTTAATATTGGATCAGGAATCTGAAAGATGGGTTATATTTCCAGTTCTGCCACTGACGTTCTCTGTGGTCTTGGACAAGCCACAAACACTTTGTTTTTCAGAACTATCCATGAAATATGAGCAGTTTGATTTTAGGATAATTGTTTAAGGGCAATAAACCTGTGCTGTTCAGTGCTTTAAAACTGGGCAGTTGAGGCTAGGTGTCATGTGAAGTAGTTAGGAGACAAATTCATGGATACTTAAGAATTGGGCCTTTGTATTTCCTTTTACTCATTTTCCTACTATGTGAATTACAAATCCAAATACTGGTTTGGAGCTGGAGCTAGAGCTAGAGTAAGCAATTTGTGAAAAAATTCTGGGATCTGAAAAGAGAGGTTGAAATTGGTCACTAAATATAAATTTTAAGAAAATTTGGATCGTAGGAGCTCTGAAATGTTTCATTTTCATCTCTTGCACTGTTGTTTTACTGGAAAAGACATGGGCAATAAGAAAGACTATTTGGGTCCAGCCTAAACATTGTGCCATTTTGCTGTGCTCTAAGGAAGTTCTTGGGGTCTTTTATTAAGTGATAATGTACGGAGGCAAGTCCAAGGATTTGCTCATCAGGAAGCTTCTTGGCTTCAGAAGAACTGAGGGTTGGGACCAGCAGAACTAGCTTGTAGTCCTTCATTTTTTCTTACTTGTGGGAAGAAGATGGCTGCAGCTCTTCTGAAGGGATAGCTATGACTGAAGTATCAAATGAACTTGATGTTGTTAATGACCTCCACTCAAAAGCTTTACTGAATCTGTTAGCTCACTGCCAAAATGGTGCGTTACTGGTCTGGCTGAATCTAAGGAGGCAGGACAGGTAGTGTTGTGTTACAGCATGCAAAGCCTGGTAACACTGGGAGTGACCCAGCTTGGGTGCATTATTTGCAGAGTTGTATAGCTTTAATGCTTAAGTGTGTCTTCTGCTATCAATAGCAATAATAGATCACCCTATATAAGTACTTGCAAGATTTACAGGATGTAAATCTATCTGTGATGTCCCAGTTCTAGAATCATTTACACCTTTGTTAATGGAACTGATGAAGTAAGTAGAAAAGTAAATGTTAATCCAGAAATTTAAACCAGCAAATATAGGTTTTGTTTCTACAGCACTCAAAATGGAGTGGAAAATCCACCAGTTTCACAGTGCTAGTTCTAACAAGAGCTGTAAGTTCCTTAAGTCATTTAATTGTCTATAATCTAAATGTGATTGCGTTTCCTTTCCCTCATAGCTGGAGATTTGCTTTCCTAATTTTTTTCTTTTTTTTTGACTTTCTGTTAACTAAGCTCTTAATTTTCTCTTCTTATCATTTTAACTGTTTTTCACATTTGAAAGAGCCTTTATAAACCAGCTGTATGGTGTCTTAATTTGGTGTGGAAGCTCATTCAAGGCTTTCTGGAAATCTAAATGCATTATATCTGCAAGATCCCATTTACCTGCATGCTTACTGACACCCTGTAGAAATCCAGACAGCTGATGAAGCAGAATTGCTTTTTGCAGAAGCTATGGTGACCCCTTGACACAGATTCAGTTTCCCTTTATGCTTTCTGTTTATTGTAGACTGTCATACTGCTGCTGGAAATTACTTTCCATGATGCTTTTGGAACCTTTTTTGTAAATGTGAGTCCATTGGCAGTCTCTGGCATAGCAGCTCTGTGATTAGCAGCCACAAGCCTTGGCCAGCAGTGCTGCAGTTCCACATTGGAATTTCCTGAGAGCTCTCAGGTGAATGCCATCCACTTCTGGTGGTGTACTAACATCCAATTTGTCTGCTTGGTTTAATACTTCCTGTGTACTCGCTTTAAATTGATCTAGCTCCTCCGAGCTGCCTATGATGAATGCCATAAGACGTGGGATACTTCCAATACCTTCTGTAGTAACAACTGACCAAAAAGAGTGTATTGAGCTTCTTGGCTGTGGTCTTATCCTTCCTGAGTCATCATTTTATAACGTAATCATCAAGATTTTCCCAGCTCCCTTGCTGGCCTAGTATAGTTAAGACAGTTTTTACTGTTTAGTCTTGAGCACTCTTCACATTCTTTTTCAGCCGCTTTTTCTGTGATGTTTCATGTGCTTTTCTGATCTCTTAGTTTGGATAAACTTCATAATTTTTTCATTCTACTTTAATCTGAAATTATGCCCTACAATATGTTTATTGTTAGTACAATGGACAATGAGGCTTATTACAATCATGGACCACTCTGAATCAGGTGAGACCTTTTCTGGCATCTCCCCAACACATACTTTGTGTTATTATTGCCTTTGATTTGGGTAGCAAAATTGCCAGTGCTCAGAGTGCCACTTGGGTGCAGCATGTCTGTGCTGGCTCTGGAATGAACAGCTGTTACTGCTGTGGTTGGTTACAAAATGAAATGGCTCAGTGCAGTTATGTTCACAGCGTACAATAAAAAAGGAATCCCTGGGAGCCGGGAAGCAAAGAAAACCTGAAAGCAGAGGATTGAATAGTACGTTCAGATGTTCAAACCTGCACATCAAATTGATATATCATACCTGTCTTTTGCTCTCTTCAGTTTCATGGGCCCAAGTGGACTAAAAGCACCACCTGGTAAAGTGATGTCAACAGTGATGGCTCCATAAGAAAAACTGGGGTCAGCATATATGAAGAATCATTGCTAAGTGTCCAAATCCTGACTTTGAGGGAGCCTTATGGATTTTTATTGCAGTGTAGCAAGTGAGAATATATGAAATGAAGGTGAAACCCCTGATGTTCTATGGGATATCTAAATGAATTGGGTCAGGATGTGTGTGAGAAGGGAGCTGTGACAGACATCAAAGTTATGCTTTAAGCAGAATAGCTGTTGACGAAATGGGGGCATTAAGTTACTTCCCAAATTAAAAAAATAAAAAAAAAAAAAAAGAAAATTAAGTTCCAGTTGAATTCTCCTGTGCTACATTACTTAAAAACTTGCATAAGGGAACACAAAATGATAGACATGTATATACATTGTTTTAATCAGACATGCTGAGAGGAAAATATACGCATTGATTCCAAAGGCAGATAAATCAGTCTTTCTAGAGAAAGTAATTCAGCTGGCACAGCTGAAGTAGGCTGACTCCTCCCTCACGAGATATGCCAGAACCTAACTTTACTAGGAGGAGTAAATGCTGCTGGATGCTTATCTTGAATGCTTAGCATCTCAAGGTGTCCTTGAGGAAATGAAATACTAAACTTCAGAGTAGGTTTGGATCTGGCTCTGGCTCTGACTTGGTATTGTGGGCCAAAGTTGCTATTTGGTGACACTCTGTAATCCTCCCTAGTTTCAATGGACAGTTTTTAAAGAAAACCTTTGTAGCCTGTCCAGGTACTCTTCAGTGTTTGAAATGTGTGTGTGCAACAAATGGAACTTATTTTGGAGTAGTGCTTGGTGGCAGCAATTTTGGGTGCTGTTTGATTAAGCACTAGCTATCTGGGTATATTCCTTCCCATGTTATCCTCTTGAGGAGAAGAACAGCTATACGCTTGTGGCATCTTTGGCAGGGAAAAACTGGCATTCACAGCCTTTCTTCAGGTATATGTAGCCTGTGAGAGATGGGAATTGGGGTGGAGGAGCTTAAAAACCGTTATAGACTCCAAAATCCAGTGTGGGCAAGGGGACAGGTTGGTTGGTTGTGGTCTTCTTATAATCTGCCATTTATGCACCCATTGCAGGATAAAGCCTATTATTTTTTCTTGGACATGAGATCAGTGAAACAGCTTTTATCAGACCTCACATCTGTTGGTGCCCCAGGATATACAGACAGTAACTAACAGCAGGAGGCCTGGAATGTGACAAAATACTGGCAAAGTGTGTTTCATCTGATTTGTTTGTTTGACACTGTGGTAGGAGTTTCAATTAGCAGAATGACTGTACCCTAGCCAAATGAAGGAAAAATTATGGTAAGGCAATGTCTGCAACCCTGTTTGCTCCTTTGAATGTGTCTGCTTTGCAGTAAGGTGGTATGTCTGTTTAGTATGTAAGGTTTTGGATCCTTACAGCTGTTCCTTACAGCATAAGGCTGGAGTGTTTCTCCCAAAACAGTGAATGGAAAAAATACTCTAGGCTGTTGGCATGGAACTGTCACCTCTTGTGTAGCTCTTAGTTGTTTCTGAAGAGCTCAGAAATGATGACAGTGACATTTTAAATTTAGGGCTGTGATCTGTTTCAGAGCATTGCAAATATGTTATCCCTCAAAAGGAGTCTTTTCCTGCAAATGTTCTGCTTCACTACCACGCATAGGTGGTGTGTGGAGCTGTTGGGGGGGGACAGACCTTTAATCTGCATCTCCAGTTACAGTGTGCTTGTTTTCCCTGCAGGAAGGCTCAAGGGTGGCTGTCTGCCCATGCCATCAATACAGTAAATTACTTAAGGACCCAGCAAAGTCTGGAGGACTGGGGTGGGTCCTTTCCAGACTCTATTCTAGACATTGGTGTGCCTGTATGAAAAAATAGCAAGATTTTGCCCCTTTTTTATTAAACTTCTGGAACTGTCTGTTTAGAAACAGAAGCGTTGTTAGGGATGTAGAAACGCTACTTATGATTCAATTGAACCACTACAGAGAATCATGTTGATATTCACTGAGGGAGATAAAGCAGTGGGTACTGGACTTAAAACTTCTTATTCTGAAGCGATGAAATAAAACTCCCAAATCCCACTAGTTATCCTGTATTTATAGCAGCTGGGGAATGTATGGCATGAAAATTTAATCATGATTTTTTTCCATGATACAATAAAATACCTCAGAAGCTTTTTTATTTGCTAGGCCAACACCATTTTTAACACTTATTTTTTGCCTGATGGATACATCCCCTCTATCCCAAGATTCCCTTATCCGCACTTTGCTTTCTGGAATGAGCAGCAAGCTCTTGTACTTCTGAATGGTTCATAATGGTTGACACCCTCCAGAGAGAGCTTTGAAAAATGGGTATGTTATTCAAAAAAATCCTTTTTATTTGCTATACTCAATATTGCTATTGAAACGCTTGATTTTGAAATAGGTGTTGTCAACTAAAGCTGGAATAAATGATTCACTGTTAAACTTAAAGAAAACCCACCCTTGTGGGTTCTGGTTGGGTATTACCATGTTTTGCCTCTTTTAGGGATTGGTTACAGATGGGTCATTAGCATAAAGCAGTGTGGGAAGTCCTCAGTCCCTTTTCAGTAAATAGAGAAAATTATATTTTCCCTGGCTGTGGGAGGAAATGAAATATTCTGTCAAGCTTACCTTAATGTTTAGATGAGAGCCTCCAAGAGTGAGGCAGAGCCTGCAACAGCTGCCTGTAAGGATTTTGGGGTTTTGCAGTTCACCCACATCAGTGATGAACTGATCTACTTGGGTGTCGTGGTTTAAGCCCAGCTGGTAACTCAGAAAAGGAGCTCTAAGAGAAAGAGACACATATTTGATAGACTTTATATAAACTCTCTGTTTGGTCACTATCACTTTTGACCATAAAAATGACAGGTAGTTCTCCTCTCTGTAGAGTTCTGCTGACCCACCCTTTCTATTGTTGTAAAACACAACGACCTGACTGCGTTCCCTAGAAAAGTAAAGGTTTTCCCTTTTTCTGTCTAAATATTCCTGTTCTGTGATAGACAATAATCTACCTTCTCTCTCATCCTCACTCAAGGGCTGAGGTGAAGACAAACCTGCTACCTTCTCCAGAGTTTTGAGATGTGGTTTGTGTTAGGGTTTTATTCACACGTTGTCCCCTCTCCCCACCAGGAGAACACACAAATGTAATCCTCACTACTACAAATCCTTCCATCCAGTTTCTTTCATTTGGGGAAAATAAATATGAAGGAAATAGGTCAAGCACAGATATGATATATACATGTATGTAATATAAAATACGTTACCTGTGAAAAGTCAGGGTTAGAAAAGCCTAATTATCAACAACTATTAGATTGTCTTTCTGCCTCTGTAGCACATAGCATTTTCCTTCCATCTAGGGAAGAATCATAGCCATGCCCAAGTCTCTCAGCACTGCAAGCTTCCTCAGCAAAGTGAAGTGCCAGACAATGACAATACCAGTACCTAAATGAGGGCTACAAGAAATCTGGAGAGGGACTTTATGGAAAGGAATGTAGGGACAGGACAAGGTAGAATGACTTTAAGCTGACAGAGGGTGGGTTTAGGCAAGATATTAGGAAGAAATCATTATGAGAGTGCTGAGGCACTGAGAAGCTGTGGCTGCCCTGGCTTAAGGCCAGGCTGGATGTGGCTTTGAACAACATGGTCTAAAGAAAGACGCCCTTGCCCGTGGCAGGGGAGTTGGAACTAGATGAGTTTTAAGGCCCCTTCCAACCCAAACCATTTTGTGCTTCTATGCTACTCACCAATAACTGCATACCTACAAAGCAATATGGGTGTCACCTGACGAAGATTGGCCTTACAGTAGTCAGGCTCAGCCTGTTCCTGGGTTGTTCATCCTCTGCCAGGACAATGCACCTGGTTTGTTCCTGGCTACTGATGTTTTCAAAGGTACAACTGTATCAAAGGTATAACTTGTAGTTCTTACACTGCATTTCTGGGAAAAGTCTGACCTACTGCACAGGGTGTGTGCTGTGGCTTTTGTGATGGGAATGAAACTGTATGATCTGCCATACTGGAAACTTGGACACTGACCCTTGGAGCAGTTCACCATTCTCACAGCAGGAGAGGCAGTAAGTTCTGTAGAGTATGTTTCCAGAAGGAGATGGAAGTTCATAGTTTTTATGTAGGAGTTGCAGGATATGGTAGCTGTAGGGTAGTAGAGGTACACAGCCAAAAGCTTAAAAATCAACAGTGCAAGCATAAAGTTTTGATGTGTGTCTTGTCATTTTTCCTATTAAGTGATATAGCAAACTGGAGAAAATCACCAACTTGCTAACAGTGTTAAGTAACACATATAGTTGGTAATATATACATCTTTGAATATGTTGTCTATGTTGCTTGAGAATCTGAATGACTTTAGGAGGAAATGGGTATTCAGAGGTTTCACAGCGTATTTTAAGATGTGATAATTTAAAACCAGATAAAAATCAATGACTTGTGTAGGAAGGCAAATAGAACTAAGAAAGACCTTTAGAAAAAGTCAGCAGGCAAAAAGCAGTGCTAGTCATCCTTTTAAAATGTATCTGCATATCTATGTGTTTTCCTTCTCAGTTTTTTGAAGGGTCTCTTTCACTGTCATAAAACTTCTCCTCTGTGAATAGGAAAATCTGGAATTAATGACCATTTAAACATAAAATTAAATTAAATTTCTTGTTCTTAAAGAAGAGACTAAATTGTCTGGCATCTGTCACTTGAGGAGGGAAAAAGAAGTATTACAAGGGGAATAAATCTTAGTTACTTAGATTCTTTTACAAATCCTTTTTTTATTGATTAATCCCTTCTTGATAGGGGTTTAATTGTAGTACTCCTTATGTTGTAACTGGTGGATATTGAATTGAAGTAATTCTCTAGATAATTTATAGGCATGGATATGCATTAATCATGCTGTTTAACTTGAAGGTATTTTAATTGTAGGTTGCCAAAACATAACTTTGTTCAAAACCTACAGAAAAAGTGTGGTCAGATATGAAGCTTTTGCCTAACGTAAGAAAAAAAAGAGGAAAGGAATTGGTGGGAGAAGATTAAATTTTCTCAGCGCCAAAGCAATCGCTCGGTGTACAGGTTTTACTTCCCTAGTGGCTGGACTAATCTGCTTTTGCCAGAATCATGTTTTCATATTTTATCTTGAAGAGAGTAGGGAAACTAAAAATAACCACCCATGGACATTCAGTTTAGATAGCTGTTCAGGGTTTGAAACAGTTATTCAGTCTAGATCAGTCTAAAGAGTGCACGACTAAGTTGACAGGTTCAGCTGTAGTGGGAGTCTCATTTACACTAGACAGGCATTTTCCATGGTTCAGGACAGGTTATTCTTCAACTGATGTTAGTGAGGGGCATGACTTCTGTGTCAGGTGGGAGGGAGACCTTATTCCAGCCAAGAACCCAGCATGTCAGTGTAGTGGGTTCAGCTGTGAGGTGCACACTCCTGGGCTGGGCTGGGGGGTCTCCTCTGCTACTCCTCAGGTGTTCCTGAGGAGTAGGGACTTTCCTGCAGTGGCTGCAGACCCTGTTTTTCCTGGGGGCAGGTAGCAAACACCCAAGCCTGACTCTTTCAGGTTCCCATGGCACCTAGCCATTGGCTGTTGCCATCACTGGTGCTCATTTTCTGTCACTTTGGAAGACTCGGCGAGGAGCAGGCTGCTGCCCTGTTCTGCTAACCACTCTGTCCTGTCCTCACTCCCACAGGTTCTATCTCCTTTCGTGTTGTCTTGAAACTGGTCAGTTTATTGAGCTGAAGGGAGGTGTGTGGGGCAGGAATGACAGCAGCCTGGCTTGCATGGTCACGAGGAAAGCAAGAGTTCTGTTAAATGTCATTATGACCATATGTTAAATATTTTCAGATGTAAATGTGTTTAGACAATAGGATCCTTCATGGAAAGAGCATGAAAATCGAGTGAATTGACAGACAGATGCTTTGTGTTTCCTCATGTCTAGTAAATAACAATGTTGATGATGATTTCAGCTCTTTATGGACAAAGCAATGCTCTAAGCAGGAAGGAAAATTCTTAGCAGACCTGCAAGTTGTCACAATTTTTTGATAGTAGCTTCTAATTGTATGCTAGGGAACAGTCCTAACCAGTGCTGGCCTATCGAAATTTATCTTCAGGTTCCTATTTGTGACTTGTTTGTTAAAATGATGTTGTTTTCCCACTTCCAATCGAAATGCAGGAGGAATGACAGAAAATGGGACCTCTTCAGGTTTTCTCATTGGCAAGCCATCACATTATGTCAGTTTCTGGCCCAAAGGATCTATCTAGTTCACTCTCATGCTGGCAGCTAATTAACTGGATGACAAAAAGTGGATAGGTGGGGTTGATAGGTTTCTCAGACTACAAGCCTACCCTACTGTGCTGGATGAGCTTTGAAATGTCTGTACCCAAAAGCAGGTGTGCCCTGGCTGCTGCGGGGGATTTTTACTGAAGATGGCAGCACTTTCGTGTGTTTTCCCATTGGCACTGCTGTTTAAGAAAAAGTGTACAATCTGAATGGCATTTCCTAAATGTGAACAAAGCTGTAGTTCTCTTTCAAGTGGTAGAGCACATGTGTAGGCATCTGATTCTATTGTTTCCCTTGGAAGAAGAAGCATTGCCCAAGGTCTCATTTGAAGTACTATTCTGGGAAACTTGCACCAGAAATAGTAGTGCCTCCTTTAGTTTAGTGTTCTATAAAAATCCCACAACTTGAGCTTCCACAGAAGAAAAGGAAATCTTGATTTTTTTCTCTTCTATATGGCTTTTTCTAAGTCTGTACAGAATGTAGGTAGGGGTGAGGCCTTGCTGTAAAATTTGAAAGTGGAAATTGTGATGGGAATTCTTTTGAAAGAGAATTTTCAGTAGTGTGATTTATTTTTTTTTTTAATCTGAAATCAAATATTACAATCCTAAATTATTTTGCTGTTTTATCAGTTTAATAATTCTAGTTTTCTGAACGTGGTATTCTGCACATCTAACGTCCTTTTAAATCTATGGCTAACTCATGCTCATCCTTCAAGACAGATATTCACTGTTTTAATTTTACAGATGGGGAAAGAGAAAATTGAACACTGAAGAGTTACTCAAAGTCTTGTTTATTTGTTTTGGGGGCTGGGGTGGTTTTTAAGCTTCTGCATGGCAAACAGTCTAAGATGCCACTGGTTTTCTCTATTGCTTTAATCCAGAACAGCTCTACTTTTCTGAGGCATAACAAAACTTTTTAGAATATGGGAAATAATACAATACAAGAAAAACAGCTATTTGGCATCTGAGTGATTTGTCTGTTGTATGCTCAATATAAGGTACCTGTGACAAATTCTCTGTGTCTTTGGCATGTAGAGTAAGGGCTGAAGTAAGGGCTCCATCAAGGATCCTATCACCTGTAGTGGCCCCTATTTGATAACCACTGGCTTCACGCCTCAGTGCTGCAGCAGGAATAATACGCTTCATCTTTCTAATTGCTAAAGGAATAGAAAGTTAATCAGTGAGTACCTGGGTAAGTTTTGCATGCAATTGAAATGCAAATACATTTTGGAGCTCTAGTTTTTATTTTTTTGCAGTTAGAAGCGTTCGTGTTTGTTGTGTGTTTTAGTGGAAGGTGCAGCCAGATGTTTGGGTTTTGTCTTAATGCTGGATAAGCAACATCTAGAATCAGATCTCTTCTGTTCAGCTCCATCTGCCTTTCACAGTCTTCACACTAGACAATAAGACCAAGCCAGATGAATCTTGGCTGGTGAGTTGCTTGCTCAAAGATACTTTGGCTTCTGAAACACTGAGATTTGGACTAGCCTGTGTTGAGTTTTCCAGATACCTCTCAGTTTTCCTGCCAACACTTTTTGTTCAGGCAGGTGTTGTGGACTGTAGATACTTCACTGACACAGAGGAAGCCTGGCCAGAGCATATTTGCATGGTGTTGTGTAGACCTACCCTCTTTTTTGCTCTGCTGCAAAATTAAACAGATTTCTGTCCTGGAAATCTGAGGATAGTCTCACAGATTAAAGACAGATGATCTGTGCAGTGCTTTGCTATGCTTGCTTATTCAAATCTTTGTTGTCAAATCTGAATTTTCCATTTAATCCTGTTACTTATGTTATGGATATGCCAACTGGGTAAGGGGAACATGTTTTGAAACAGCCATTGATGAACATGAAAATTCTTACTATGTCATCCAGCAAATAAAGTTGTCATCTGCTCATGAGTAATAAGAGATTGTTCTTAGAACCATCTTTGCATTGACACTTCCCTTTCTTACAGGTTGAAGGCATAAATACCTTATTATCACTTGCAGTTGAAAAACTGAAGTAAAAAATATTCAAGGAAGGTCTTTGGCAAAGTGGGATCTACTGTATTAATTGCATGACACATCTTTAAGAGGAACACAGTGAGTTCAGTATTAGTTGAAAGTTGCATGGTTATACCACTAAATGCATCTGAGATGACCATTTAATCTCTGCTGCAATGAAGGTATTAGGGTGGTGTCATCCCTCTCCTCCTTTTTTTGGAAAGGACCAGTCTTCTCAACTGTAGTTTTATTTTCCTTTCATGATATGAAGAGTCAGTAATCAGTGACTTCACAGTAGTTCCAGTGCAGGAGGCAGTATATCTTCATTGTGAGACTGAACACTTCTATGTGATACCAGTTACACAAATACAAAAGCTTGTATTTTCCTGTATCTGAAAGAAGTAAAATTTGTAGAAGATCATGAAGTTCTCCTTCAAAGTTATAGATAAGCACCTCTGTAGCTTCTCTTAGCTTACAGAGACCAGTGTATGTTCAGACTGATCAGACGTACACATATCTAAACAGGTTTCTGCATGCTGTATGAATGCTGTGACATTGTATCTGGTGGCCAGACACAAGTCCAGAAATAGTAGGAAACCAATTGGCCTTCTAAACCTAGTGCTGGCTTTCTGTAAATTACAAGCTATTGGAAAGTGTTTCGCAGTGTTGTGTGGGATGCAATTGATAAAGGGTTTATTGCTGGTTTTATGTGTTTCCTGTGTTAAAGCTTTACAAGATAAAACTAAAACCAAGCATAATGAAAAGCTGAAACAAGAAAAATAAATTACTCCCTTTCCTATACCTCAAGAGGTGTTTTTTGTTTGTTTCACTATATCAGTATTATTGGTCAGTTTTCTATCATGAATATTACAGAAACAGCCAAAGGACATACTTTCTTCTGCTGTGTGTTCTGCAACCTCACTGTCATCAGTGCAAATGCATATATATTTATCAGAGAATGAATCAGACATAGCTATGAAGTGAAATTCTCCTAATACATTATTTATTTAGATAATTCACTGTATAGAAGAACCGCATATTCAATTTATCTTTGACATCCCTGAAAAGTCTGCCAAATATCTCTGTATAAATCCTAACAATCTAATATATTTTCATGATATTTATTGAAAAAGAATGAGAGAAGGTGTTTCATCTTGTAAATAGGGCATATGGATTAACTCGTGGAGCAATGAATATTCTGGAGAAAAAGATGTGACAAACAGTTTCCATCCATTTTCACACAAACTATCTTAATTGTATAGAGGTGCCTTTCTTTGATGAGGATTGAGAGAGTGTTGTAACTGTTACTGAGTACTGAGCCACAGTAATTTCCAGAAAGAATGATGGAAACACCACTACCAGTCACAGCTGGGTCAACTGGTAGAAAGTCTTCAAGAGCAGAAGGTTGAAAAGTGCAGCAAGAGCCTGGGTCAGAGAAATATGGTTCCCTATCCCTATGTGTGACGTTTGGCCAAGGAAACAATATAAAATTATGACCTCTGTAAAATAATATGGACTTTTTAAGTTCAGGTAAGTCAACTGTCATTCAAATCTCATAGTCAAGAATGTCCCCCTCAGCACCCAAACCTGAAGGAAGTTCAGGAGTGACTCACAGGAGACAGCCCCCTCCATGTGGTCACCAGCTCACCAGTTAGGTCGCCTCATTCTCTGTGAGGCCTCTGAGCCAGACCTTACCTAGCCTGTGACATTTTGCAAAACGTCAGAAGGGACCATGATGCATTTTGAAAGGTGCAGATGTTCCTGCTGTTGGCAACAAACTTGATTTTGATCCCTAAGGGATGTTGGATCTGCTTTTAGATCACTGCAGTGCAGTCTTACCCCACTGGATTGTCTTCTGTTCAATGGGCTCTTTGTATTTATTTGTAGTTAGTATGGTTTTTAATGAGAAGGGTGAAGACGTTTTCAGAGTGCAAAGTAATGAATAACATGCACTAGTTATTGTTGAACTGCACAGCCAAAATCAAAAATTTTGGGCCACATACCACATGCATAACTCTTTCTTTCTCATGCCTCCCCTTCCACACTCCTCCTCTCCTTCTCTCCACCACCCAGTACAGCATTTAATTCAGATATACAACACGTTTGGCTAAAATAATATTGGGGAACTCTCCTTACTCCTCTCCTCTTTCCTCCTGGTTACACAAATATATTGAATGCAGTCAGAGAGAGTTAAAAATAATCCTATTGCTTTCCTAGTACTTTTACACATCGTCAGATTGCAGCTGTAACTGATACAATGCACTATGCCGATTAATACTACCTGTGTGTATGCTGCCTGCAGTGAGTTAGGTTGGCAGGTTGTCACTGGGCATTTGTGACTTGGTATCACAAGGTGACCATTAAAGACAAGCAAAAAAAAAAAAAAAAAAAAAAAAATTAGTATGGAGCTTTGTTGCCAAAAGTTGCGGTTTTGAGTTCAGCAAAACCACCTGTGGATTTTGGTGAAACTTGAACAGCTTTATCTGCAGTCGAAATGACAAGAACAGTGAAGAAATGAAAATGTTTTATTTTTCTAAACTATATTTTTTTATAGAAAGCTGTAGTAAACATAATTTTAAGAAATGGTAAAGCATTCCAAACGTAAAAAAAAAAAAGGTCATGTTTCAACCCAAACCAAAAAATGTCAGCTGAAAATTAAAATTTGGGTTGGGTCATCCTGAAACTGATTTCCCTACCCCGTACCCTCCCATTTCAAGTACTGAACCAAGAACTCATTTCGTTCTGCAGCTCTACCTCTGAGTTCCCTGAAATACACTTGCTTTGATTAATTCAAGGATTAAACCTTTTAAAACAAGCTTTTGCAAATTTATCGCACATAGTTTTAGTACATGTTCTTTGTGAAAGAACTTCAGATTCTTATAATACTCTGGCAAGCTAAAGTCTTTCTATTGATGTGGAAAAATATAAATAAGCTGCTTTTGGTTTTTGAATGAAACCAAGCTCAGATTGTATATGCTGATACTGTTGTAAGCTTGATTGGCTATACATATTTATGATTTGCTGCATGCCCTTGAGGCTATTGAATTATGTTCTGGATGTTCAATGTGTTAGTTCTGCAGTTGGTTTACAGTGTTAAGACAGGAGGGCTGCATCTACCCCTAAGATGTTACAGGCTTTGTGATGTCTGCTACAGCACAGGTCATCCAACACAGTAAAATTACTGACTATGTTTGGGAGCCAAGGGCTCTGAGTGTTGTTTGTATCACTAATCTTAATTATAGGATCATCTTCCTCGGTAAGAAATAAATCAATGAAGCTTCGTAGTCTTTAGGTGCATGTTTTTTGTGAAAGAGAGAACCTTGTTTTATTTCTGCTGTTGTAATGGGTTCTGAAGAGATCAGGACTCCCAACAAGATGATAAAAATAAAATCCCTAGGATTCAGTTTGTTAGGTTTTTGTTTAATAATGGCTGGGAAAAGGGGAAGAGACAGACATAATTTTTTTTGCTTTTTTCAGACCATTTGCCTTTTGTGTGTGCGTCAGGAATCTAGTTGACAAAACTGTGTACACCATTGAAATCTGGAGTGACAGAATGAGGACGTGGGGATATTACTTTCTTAGGAGTATGAGGTTGAAGTCATAAGAGTTGCCAGATTAACAAGCGGCTTGTGTAGACTTGATCTGAATCTTGCTGATTTGGTACCTTGTCGTTACAGACTTGAGAGTTACCATGTTTTGAACTCTCACTGTAGCTTCATCCTTCAACACTGGTGTTTTAGGATGTAGCTCTTTGTGCTTAAGCCCTTTGTATAATAAACACTGGATTGACTTTCTGTTAAGAGTTGCTCTGAAAACTTTAATGAGCAAATGCATCTGCTATTCCCAAGCCTTACAGATTCAATGATCTCCGGTAAAGATCTCTGTTTTAGAAGATATTTTTTGCTGAGCTGGAGTTTGAATATGGGTCTTGATCCTGAAAACTCTTAAGTGGGTTGAGATGAAAGGTAGTGAAACTTGTAGTCTCTGCAGCAACTGTCACTTCTTCAGCTGACTGGTGTTTCCAGCTGGTGGTGGGCATCTTGCTGTGAAGTGCAGGCACCTCCTTGACCTGATTCAGGCCTCTATTCAGTGACTGCATGTACATATGTGTGTATCTGCTTGGAGCCACTTGATTGTGTGATTTTACAAGGTGCTAGGCTAGCATTGAGTGAAACCCACTGTGTAAAGAATATTTGCCAGGAGAAACAATTTCATGGGACTGGTTTAATTTTTATACGCTTTCATGGCAAAGGTTACAGCACAAAACAAAACCTCCGCCCTCCATGAAAATAGCAAGCTCCAAATCACTACCCGTAGTACACAGATCAATGTTAATTTTCTTTTGCTGGATGGCATTAATATTGATTATAAGAATGAAATTTTAATAATTTAAAGCTAGATTTAAAGTTAAACCATAAAGTCTTAACTTTGCATCTAGCAAAGGGAAGACAGGCAAGATAAGAAGGAGAAACATGTAAATAAGGGGGAAAGCCTGAGAAAGGAAAAGGCAGAGAGAAGGCCCACTCACATTTTTAGATTTGTTGTAGAACATGACTCTTTCCTGAGGAGCCACATCAGAGAGACTTCGTGATTATGGCTGCCTTTGTGAATATTTATAAGCTGCCAGTTCATGGGGTAGATGCTGATTGCATGTTTCTTGATGGGTAAATAATTGCTAAAGACCCAATCAACCTTATTCTAGTGTCGGTTGCTTTTCCTGTATATCTACCCAGTGATATTCCTACCACATGCTTAGCAGCTTCTTTTGTCTTTACTGTAGCACCAGCATGTGTTTATGGAGACTTTGCCATGTGTAATACATTGAAGGTAGAAATAATTCTTGAATTTACCATAGCTATCTAATAGAAGTATCTTGGATGGTGCATTGCAGAAGTTACCTATTGTTAAGCCTGTAAAGCACTCTCCATTACACTGTTCTGCATCATAATAATATCTTCAAGATGCAGCAAATCCTGTTTTGATTTAGAAGGAATGTGTGGTTGATATTGGTGAGAATTGCTGGTGGAACATTGTTGCTGTATCCTGTGGTTCAGTGCATAAAATATTGATATTGGCACATTCTGTCAGATTTGGTTTTTTCTTCATTCTGCAGTTAAGATTTGTACTTCTGTAATGGATGGCTGTTATGTTTCTGTATATTTGACATTTGGACACTCATGGTGGACCACATGTATACTCAGACTTGTTCCGACTTTTCTACATATTCTTCCGAGTTCTGGTGATTATTTAGCTAGTTGTGCAGAGTTTACATAAAACTGTAAGGATTGAATAAATTTACTCTTCCTTGTTGGATATTGTACAATTCTTGTACAGTGCATATTTTTATTTTCTGGACTGATTCCAACATGAAGAGTAAGAAGGATAAAATTGATGCTAGTCAGGCTTCGTTATACTTTTGAGATCCCATGATGGATGTCACAGTGATCTCTCCTCTTCCTGTTGTACAGACCAGTTCAGTGACATGGAGAAAGACAACAAAAATGTTTCCCATGTGCCTGATTCTGAAGTTACGTGAAGGAATTTGGTGTAAATATGACAGAAAGGTTGAGAAACCTGTGTGAAATGCCTATACACCTGGGACTGTCACATTATAAGGTTGCCTGCATTTTCATGTATGTTGAAAGAACACCATATACCTTTTAACTCTCCATGGTAATTATGAAAATGAATGTGTCTGCTGCGTGCTATCCCCTGAACTGAGGAAATCCTTCTTAGAGCAATTAGAGGAGCTTCAGGGCACCTTTGCACTAAGAATGTTTCTTTTGCCCTTACTGTTCTGTATTGTCCCAATGCTCAAAGTCAAACTGGGAAAGAATTTCTAGAGCACTGGGGGCAGTGATGATTCATTGAGAGTCTTGAGTATTTGGCAGCTTTGATCATCTTCTGAGTAACGATGGGGCTGGGGTCTAGACATAGCTTCTGCTGATGGATGAAGCCCCAGTGCAAATAAGCTGGAGAACTGCTGGTCTAGAAGCATTTCCAGGATTTCCACATAAAGTGGGGTTTTTTAAAGTGTCGTATCAAGTTCCTTTCTCAAATTGTTCAGTTTTCCAACTGGAAGTACTGAACTTGTTCTTTTCCCCTGATGTCTGCAGTAATTTTTTTTCTTTTCTGGTTTTAGGCTATCTCTGCCTGTTGTTACTTTTACTGCATTTATATATTATCTCCTTCAATTTTCTTCTATCTATTTGAAGCATGCTGAATTTTAATGAGTATGCAAATTAACATTAGCCTTCCATATCTACTTGTTGGTCTGCTGCAGTTCTCCTTGTGCCCTCTTGACATTTTAAGCTTTACATCCAGAAGATGCTGGCTAGAAAAGACAGTTTCTCACCCATGCAGTTTTCAGGGGAGGAAAATATTCTCCCTAGCTGCTGGAAGGGGGAAGTGGGTTGGAAGAAGGAATTATTTTGGTATCAAATTGGATGAAATTCTTATAAAAATAATATTTTAATTCAGTTTAAATATTAGTGAGGAGAAACCCAGCAGAACTGTTCCACTGAAAGAAAACCAGTTTTTTGTTTTAAGCCACTCCCTAGGCTGTTCAAGGTTATGAATCGTAGAATAGCTTGGGTTGGAACAGACCTTTTAAAGGTCATCTAGTTCCCCATCCCCAGCAACGAGCAGGGACATCTTCAACTAGATCAGGCTGCCCAGAACTACATCCAGCCTGACCTTGACAGTCTCCAGGGATGGTACATCTACCACTTCTCTGAGCACTGCAGGAAATTGTTTTCAAGCTTTGTAGGCAGCTGGCAGAATGCTGGTTTTCCCCAAATTTTAACTTAGCTTTATTTACAGTAAATGCATTTTTGCCTGTTCAAAATAGTGGTGGCTTTAGGGCTTAGTGCTCTAACTTGCCCATAGATCAGAATAAGTAATACTGACATAGGAAGAGTTCTATCTGGAGACCTGTCCTACTTTTCTGGTATGACAGTGCCCTTCCTTACATATTTATACCTAACTTTTTATTTCTGCACTAGGCATACCTGGAGGGTGGCTTAGCTGAGCTCTGTCTTGCAACAGAAAAGCTTGTCTTGCAACACTGAGGAGACTACCACTAAAATTACAAAGCATCAGTATTCATTGCCTGTGAACAAACTTGCCAGAAAGTTATAGTATAACTGTAATAGTTAATGATTTTATATTTATGAAAGGAAGATGTGGCATCAAATCAAGCAGACAACCTTTTGTTGGGAGGTCACAAATCCTGCAAGCATCCTGATAGATACTGAGCACCCCTGTGTGCCACCAGAGAAAATCCTGTGCTTTCCTTTGGTGTTTAGTAACCATCAATACTTTCAAAAGGGCTTCATGCACAGCAAAACAGAAGGCTGGCTTTGAAGTGGCTCTTACCACTGCTGCTAGCAGAATAACTACAGCAGTGCACTGCTTGGTTGGCAGAATACCTCAAGTCATTTGCACATATATGTAGCAAACACCATTGGAGATAACTGAGGGCTGGTTTTTGGGAGTGGTTTTTTATTACTATTAAAACAGACTTCATACAGAAAGGAAACCTTTCCACTTCTTTGCCCGAACAATTTGCCAATCTTGCCTTACGTTTCCTCTAGTCACACATACAGTTGTACCCTTTCATCCATTTTTCCTTTGCCTCTCTTCTGTGTTTGCACCTTTTTTCCTCACTTTTCACAACATTATTTGAGAGTTGGGACCTGAATGATATGGCTTAGACCAAATGTCAAATCTTAAGCTTTGGACAGCTGCCAGGTTTGGGCATACATGTGTAAGATCATTATAAATTTGCAAGTGTTAGCTTTATTGCCAGTATGAGTGCCTCGACTCTGTTGCAATAATTGTACCGCACTGTTATGACAAAAATTAAATATGAGAGCCGCTGTGTTAGGCTGTTAGATGACAACACTTTCTGGTTATCAATACATAAGGACAAGTACTTCTGAAAATAGTAAATTGTTTAACCAAGCAAGATTTTGTATACTTTGAAAGCAGCACTTATTTTCTTTCTCCAAGGTATTTTTAAGCATGAGTTAAAAAATACTCATAGAAAATACTTTCATTGTAAGAGTTGAAAAAGGAGACGAATGTCCAGCTACAAACTGAATAAGATCACAACCCCAAGAGAAGTTTGGTGTCGTTAATTTCTCCTAAAAGTCTAGATAACATGGCCATTTCAATGTGTTCCATGCTGTGAGCTGAATTGGTTTGCTTGCCTTGTTTTAAATACTAGAGACTTTACTGGCACCATTTAGTGATGTATTAGCAGGCTAACAGAAAATACCAGTGGAAATACATTTTTATATTCTTTACAAAATACTGAATATGGAAGCATTTTTCCAAAACAAAATAATTTTAGGTACTACTAACAAACAGATCTTCTGGTTTTGTCAGAGTAGTTCCATTGATTCCCTCATCAGTTAACCTAATTTTATGACAAATCTACTGAAAATCTGGAAGAAACAAGAAGTCTGCTTGAGAGAGATGACTTTGCAAATGTCTAACGAACCAAAAAAGCTTCCTCCTCTGGCAATAATATGTAATGCAAAGTTTATGGGACTTTGCAGTACAAACCAATTAATGCATCACTAAATGTGTTTAAGGATTTGGAGGATACAGAACACCCACAACTTCTGGTGAAAACAAAAGTTGGGATATCTGTTAGCGATGTCCTCCATATTCAACAGGGTGATTGGAGAGTCCACCATTGTTGGCAAGCAGGGTTCTGGGGTTTATGGGCTAACCTTTTTATCAGGTTACAGGGATGACGCTTTCCTTTGCTAACGAAACTCTTTGGGGTGTTCGGGGAAAGATTAGGGAATATTTTTGAAGGTAATATTGATGTACATTAAAGTCCCTTGTTCATTTGCCTAGACACTAATGCAAAAATATGGGGTGCCAAAAGTGGGGTTTTCAATGTGAAAGAAGCCACACCCAGAAAGTTTTGGTGCTCCAATGCAGCAGACTTATTTGAAACTTCTTTGCTTTAGTTTTTTAAGCTGTGGAACAAGCATAGATGCTTCTGTGCAGCACTTCTATTGAGTACAAAACAAGCACAGTGGTTAGCAGCTCAATGGATAACAACACAATTTTACCTTGAGAGTTAATGCAAAGTAGGTGGGCATCCTTGCAAAGACTTGAGAAATGCAAAATCTAAATACACAAAGGCAGTGTGTACAGCATGAAGGATGTGTGTGCAGGAGCAGACATATGAAATTCAGCAGCTGAAGATACACTACCTTCTCTGAACAGATATTTGCTCCAAAAGCTCTGTCATACCAAGTGATGAGACTGAGCAGCAGAGTGGACACGATTAGGGTCAAGTCGGTGTGGTTAGTCAGCATGTTCTTGCTGCCTCTTTTTGAAAGGTTAAGCTTTTATTGTTGACGTAATCTTTCTCAGACTGATCAAGGTCCATGAAGGACAAAGATGCTGGTTAGTGGAGCACAACATTAAGTGATTGATGGTGGAGCTCCTAAACAGCTCTAGTTGGAGATGAATAAAGCAGCAACTTATGTTGCTGCCTCTACAACTCATGAAGAGCCAAACGGAAAGGACATCACCTACATTTAATCACCAACAGCAGAATTTGGTGGAAGCTTTTCATGATGTAAATTCTGAAAGAGGAGACTTTTAAAGGGTGATGTTCACTAATGGTGGGGATGTCTTCAAAGCACAAGGCCAGATTACTATGTTGATGTCCTTTGAAGACAACTGCCTTCCATGCGTAGCCTATTTTTTTTTGCTGGAGAGGAGAATCACAGAATCACAGAATCCCAAGGGTTGGAAGGGACCTCAAAAGATCATCTAGTCCAACCCCCCTGCAAGAGCAGGGTAACCTACAGTACATCACACAGGAACTTGTCCAGGCGGGCCTTGAATATCTCCAGTGTAGGAGACTCCACAACCCCCCTGGGCAACCTGTTCCAGTGCTCTGTCACTCTTACAGTAAAGAAGTTCTTCCTGATGTTAACGTGGAACTTCCTATGCTCCAGTTTACACCCATTGCCCCTCGTCCTATCACTGGATATCACTGAAAAAAGCCTAGCTCCATCATCCTGACACCTACCCTTTACATATTTGTAAACATTGATGAGGTCACCCCTCAGTCTCCTCTTCTCCAAGCTAAAGAGACCCAGCTCCCTCAGCCTCTCCTCATAAGGGAGATGTTCCACTCCCTTAATCATCTTTGTGGCTCTGCGCTGGACTCCTTCAAGAATGATGCTTTCAAATCACTGTGGTCCTGGGGCATTTTATTTAGGTTTAGAATAGGTGCATGATAAACACAGTTCATCTTTGTTTCCTGCAGCACTTGCTGGAACATGAAAATGCATTATATGTTATGGATTTTTGGGGGTTTGTTTTCCCAGGGAGCCCTTTGTCCTTCTGAACTCTCCTTGAGGATCCTTCATATAGGTTCAACTAGTTCTCTTGATCTCCCTGTTCATTTTCTTGCCATTCTGAAGTAAAGTCTGCCTTCAAAGCAGTCATAAGCAGAGCATGATAAGCCCTTCTCAGTGGCTGAATTTAGATGTTAGTTTCCAAATAATATCTCACTGCATCTTCAGGTTTTGTCAGTTTATTCTAAAAGTACAGATCCCTTTGGATTTATATAGTGCAGTCTCTGAAATTCTTATTATTTTTTTAAGAGTCCATATTATTTCCTTTTGTCCTTATAAATGATTATTTTGTAATTTTTCTGTAGCTTTTAAGTAGCTTCTGGTCCTGTTCAAGATGTAAGTGAACCTTAATACACTGCACCTGACTTCAGCCTTGTTTACCAAAAAAAGATGAAGCTGATGAAGATTTATTGCAAAACTTCAACACCTTAGAAGCTCAGGGTTAACATGAGGATGATTTCATGTGAAAGTGAAGTTCCTAGAACAATATTTTCTCCACCTGCTTGCATTTATCTAGCAAAAAGATAAATACAAAAAATGTTCTTCATTTTGACACTTAACCAAATGAGTGAGGGGGAGGGAATATTGCCTGTATTACAGTATGGCAGATCGTACATAATGCTACCCTGTTTGGCAAGTAGAAATTGGAGTATCTGTGTTGTGAGTGGTCTGTAAAAACACATACATATGTGAAGTTTGATTTTTATCTTTTATTTTTTCTAAATTCTCTACTTCCATGTGATTTCATGAGGGAGCTCATTACTGCAATAAATTACAAAACTATTTTGATAAATAGTTTGTGATATCAATAAGACCCTCTATGCAAATATTGTCTGTATAATATCAATACATAATACATGTGTTTGTATGTTCAGACCTGCTTAGCTGTCTGAATATGCAATACACAGTGGGTTATGCCAATTCCTCATATGAGCTGGGAAATAAAAATCTTTGAATGTTCTCATCATATAACTGGGCTGAATGATAGCACAGACTGTTATCTTCAATGAATAAATGAAGTGATAAGTAAGTGAAACTTGTGTCTGATGGCAGTAGAGTGTACTGATCATTTTGTCGTGACTTTGAAGCACATACTCTGATTTTTAATTTGATTGGATAATGACCTAGGTAATGTAGAAAAATAGAGAAAACCCCAACCCAAACCCCAAACAACTCACATAGAATGTTTACTTCTTCATCCACACTAAAAAGCAGATGAGGTATAAACAATGGCACCCTAAGTCTCAAAAGCTAAAGAAATTCAAGCAGCTGGCAGGTAGCCTGCCATCAGCTCAAGGTTCCTACTAGAACCATCATCCCAGACTGAGAAATGCAGAGTAAAAAAGTCAGAAGTTGTGAAGACATTCAATTCCCACTGTCAAATGCAACTTTTGATGAGTTTTAATGTGCATGATGCTTCTGAAGTCGAGTTTTGTGACTTAGTCACTTTCTTAAATCCCCTCACTGTTTTTGTGAAGTAGCAGCTCTCAGTAATTAAGGTGGTAGTCATCTTTTCTTTATGAACTGTTTTTCTTTTTTCCTCCCCTTCATATATAGCATTCAGAAATGGTTCTGTTGGCTTCAACTATAAATCTCAAGTCCATGACAATGGGAGTAATTTTGGGAAACAAATCGCAACGTGAAAGAGATGATGTTGACCAGAGGAGAAAAAAAAAAACCAACCACAAAACCCAAAGAGTTCCAATGTCACAAATCTTATTGAATGTAGAAACAAGGAGTAAAGAAAATTATACGGTATCATTCATGTATCTTACTTTTGGTCTTGTGAGTATGTGCAAAAATAGTTGTAAGTCTGTGGCAAATATGAGAAGCTGTTGTGTATTTCAGGTGCAAAACTTGTTAATGCCAAGAGACCTGAATATTTGAAGGTTTGCTGCTCTCAGTAATGGCTGGGCTTAATTGTATCTGTGGCTGTGTAGACAGCAGAATCTGAAAATGGTTAGTGCATAAGCTTCAGTCACAGGGGAGGCTGTTCATTGTAAACAATTGTTGTTATGGTCAAACAGCTAGCAACAGGAAGAAGCTGCATTTTCTAGTAGGCTTGTCATCTCTGTCATCCTCATTTACCCATTAACTTCTAATGAACATATTCCTTTTTACCCTCTTTGGTTTTTTTTCTCTTTACCCTCTTTGTCATGTGTGAGCTCCTTCCTTGGACTTACCCAGAATAGCAACATACTTCTTTTCCTATTTGCTAATGAGGAGTGTGAGAGACTGAATTGAAATCAGACTTCATCATCCATGGACACTGACAAGGAGTTGAGAAGTGTGTTCAATTTTTCTGTTGAACACAGCTTACTCTGACTGTGTTAAGGAGTTTTGGCCTAGGAAGAAGGAAAGAAATTGGAGAGGTTCCTGCCCTCTGTAGGAGGCTACAGTGAAAGCTATTGAAGTCTTGCATGCCACCAACTTTTCTAGGGAGCTGCAACACTTGAGAGGCTGTGAGGAGGTTGGATAACTTGGTCAGCATTCGACTGATGTGTGGGATCGGGCTAATGTACAAGTGGCTCTTGGAATCTGAAATGTTTTGATTTTTTTTCCCTGGAAACAGCAGAGGTGCAGATGGAGAATATGCCTATCCAGCGTCAAAGGTGGGATAATGTTCCAGCAGATAATAGATTCCCCAGAAACAGTGTATTCCTCAGTGGTGAGGAACAGACCTGTCTAGATCTTTGGCTTTCTTTCGGTTTGAAGAATACTGATCTGTAACTGGAGCACAGGGAACGTTTGCTTCTACAGCTCCGAGGAGCGGACTGAATTTGTAGCTATAGACAAAGAATATAGAGATCTTGGCTTGACTGCCATAGATGCAGTTTTGGTTTGGCTTTTTCCATTTCCTGTTGTCTTTTTCCTTGAAACTCTGGTTTGTTTACACTCATACTTTGGATTCATTCTATACCTGTAAGCAAAGAAGTATTGCTGATGAGCCCTACCTTGTCTGCACAACTAGGTTACCCATTTTACAGACTAGAGGAAGCTTGAGTCAGTGTTTGTCAGCTGAAACACCTAGAAAATGAATTTGAATGTTCTACCTTATAAGCTGTGCCTGGCAGATGTAGGTGAAGTTTTAGTTCATTATGTGTTTGTGTATGGTTTATAGTACTTGATTGGATTATCTTTCTGCTGTGCTGTTGTACGTATTAAGATGGGGTAAAGAAGCTTCATGTTGCTACTGGAGAATGACTCACAGGAGAGGTCTAGTTGCACATATATGTGGTGTGTACCAGCAAATGATGTGCGAAGTGTACAGAGTAGAGCATGGTTGAAATGGGCCGTGACGTGTTTTAATCATAAATATATAAAGTTTACTGATCATGGCTTTTAGTAGTCTGTGTTGGAAGACAGGTAAATGTAAATGGCGAAAATGAGCAATTGTGTAGAACTCTATTACAGCATTTTTATGCTTTCCAGAATTTGTGTTTTTTGTAAAGGCTTTCCTTAACATAAGCTTTCCTATTCTTTTTTTTTTTATTATTTTATTTTTTTTTCTATTTGGCTTTCTTTTAAAACAATAATTAAAGTTTTTTTGCTGATGCTAGTGATATTTGGTTCCACCTTAACCATTACCTAATGGTTTAATTTTAATCTGGAAATAAATAGGTACAGAAAAACTTTCACTGGATCATTGAAGAGGTCTGGATTTCAGAGATGATAACAAGGTAAGCTTTCTCCTAATTATAACCAAAGGGGAAAATCGATGTGTGACCATGGCACATTTTCCTTAGGTACAGAAAAATCAATGAAACATGCAAATAAATATTTCACTAACATGACCTGAAACCATATGTACAGGAATGTAGTCCTAGAGGACATACTGAGAAAGTGAAGGGCAAGTTGTTGGACCATACATATTGACAGTTGTCTGTGTTCCAGCAGGTGCAATACCAAGGCTATCAGCAAAATAATAATTAAAAAGAAAAAACCATTGAGGAGGCAAAAGCTAGAAATGCAGTTATTGCAAAAGGCTGAATTGTAAATATCACTGTAGTTGGGTCAGGTAAAGGAAGAATTGAGCAGAAAGAACTCTAAGGTGTTACATTAAAAATGTAGTTGTCAAACAGCGTACACGTACATACACACATACAGTAGTGTGGTAGACAGAAAGAAAGGGTTCTTACCAGGAGACTTCTAGTCCTTTGTTAATACCAGGGAGTCTGGCTGTGCCTGTGAAGTAACACACAACGGTGGATTATGCATTACCAACATAAAAACTGGGGGAAGATGTAACAAAAACATAGAGATACACTATACAACTATAGAACTATTTGAATTATAGATGTTCAAAGAAGCCTGGAAAATTCTGGGGACCCTAGATGAGGCTTAAAATCTGACTGGAAAGAACATTGTCCTTTTACTTAAGTTTCTTTTTGTGCCTTTGGCCTCGTGAGTTGTGTGCACTAAGGAAACATTGGTGGATTCAGTGAACTTCTCAAATTCACATGCACTAGAAACTAAAAGTTTTGTATTAATTACAACGTTTCCCTGGTAAACTCCAGATGCAAACCTATACCTCTCTGGTATGAATGTGCATGATTCCGAATTCTACTCATGATTTTTCTTGATGGAGGCACTCTTTTTCCTCTGGCTTACCTGTGACTGTATACCTAGGTAGTGACGCCATATTACATAGTGTTGTTTGGGATGTGTATATACTGTTATGATTTCTCTTTCTCCAGTGTTCTTTATCAGAAATTTTCTAGGAAGTTCTGAAGCTTCCCATCAGTTGCAAGGAGCTATGCCTAAATTGCCCCAGAATTTTTTTGCTAGGCACATTGCATTACCAGTCTCAAGGCATTTTGATATATATAATTTTAAGATAGGTGTTCAGTGAGTAGCAGTTTATTTGATGTGAGGTGCTTTCCTATCACTTGAGGGAAATATGTTATTCTTCTGTCTCCTGTTACAAGGCAAACTGGATTCTGCTCTCATTTAGAAATGATGAGCTTTTGTAACGGTAGTTTGTTTAGATACAGATTAAGGATTTGCCACCAGATAGGATTTGATTTAGTTCCATATTTCTAAAAATGTATACATTTGGTACAGCTGTACTCTACAGCTGTTGGGAAACACTGGAGGTGAGCAGGTAATCATACAAGGACAGGAGACAAGTCCTTCTATAGTCTCTGCTTGTTTAGACAATGCAGTAGACTTTTGTCCCTTGTAGTAGTGAGCCTAGCCTCAAGCACAGGCTTATCATGGGTGGCAGGACATGGCAGGAAGATCTCTTAATTGCAATCAATGTGCAGGGACTTAATGTCAGAAGCATGAGGAAGTGAGCTGTGAAAGGCATGTGTCTTCCAGATTTCCTAGGATTTTAAAACCTCTCTCGAAGTGTTTTATGGATTGTTGTTTGTGTGCAGCTGCCTTCTACAGGACTGGATCACTTTGACATCCAAGGTGCTACATGTTCCCAGCCGCAGTGTTGGGTGAGTCAGTGTCAGAGGCAGTGTAGCATTGCTGGCCACTAGAAATCAGATTTTCTCAGCATGTATTTCTTGTGGCCATGGATCATCATAATGTTTTTTCACAGACAGGCCTTCACTCATAGGGCATCCCTCGCAAAACAAGCAGAAACCCTGTCATCCATCAGAGGAAGAATCTGCTCTAGTTTTGAAAATACAGCTGGGTTTAAAATGTGCAGTATGAAAATCTGTGACACTTGTAACTCATTTGAAAACTGACCTTTTAAGGGCAGATTGGTTAAAGGGTTTATTTCTAATCTCTGTAGCTTTTATGACTCCTATTCCCCATAGGATTTACTTCAAGAGCTGACTTAAAACTCTCCTTTGAGGCAAAAATAGGTACAGCAGCTAAGTGGCAAAACAGGAAGGCAGAGGATGAGAGCAGTTGTAAGTTTCAGGTTAAACTTTGAAGAAGAGGCAAGGCTGGCAGGTAACAGGACTAAAAGGGGAGGGGTTTTTTTGTTGAGGTAGGAAGAAGGTCTTTTGGAACCTCTGCTAATGGAGCTGAGTTAGAGCAGAGAGCTGTAAGAGGATAATGTAGGAGGAAATGTGCAACATTTTTTCAGATACATCATAAGACTGTTGATAGCACACCTCAAATCTTGTACAAAAGGCAACTATTCCCTGAGGCATTAAACCTGGAAGTATACTGTCCTTATTTGTGAAAGGATTTAAGTAGTGCAAGCAGCAGTGCTCTGTCCTGTTCAAAAAGGTGAATGGTTCCTTATAACTAAGGTGATCTAGTGTTAGTTTGAAGTGAGGACATCTAATCTTTTGTATTTTTTTTTTTCTCTTCCATTCTCACATCCAGTGATTCTCAGAAAAGATGCTTCTTGCAGGTGTTGCAGTTTTGGCTCGCCTTCTCACGTAAGACATTCACACAGGTGGATTCACTAACAGTCTTCATCCTTAATTGATTTTGCAATGATTTGATGCTGTTAATGAAGCTCAGTGTTGGCTGAACAGTCTCAGTGCAGCTGCGAGAGCATGAGGAGAATCAGGGTATTTTTTGTTTTCCTCATTTTATCTTTCTTTTGGCATGAATGTCCTGCTTTGTAACTGTTTCACAGGTAAATTTTAGTTTAAGTATTCTTTTGGCAAAGTGTAATCATAAGAAAGAGTTTTTCCTCTGAAAGCCATGTTTGTGTTCAGCAAATGGCATTGTGTCTGAGAAAAATTATCAAGAACTTGCAAAATGTTTTTTCATGTTGCCAGACTTGTGAATTGAAAAGTATAAACGTTTGTGAGCTTTTTGTAGGAATGAGGCAGAGACACAGGGGGAGTTACCACACTGTAGACTTTCTCTGGACTGCAGAAAGAGCACAACTGGAATAGATGCCATAACAGATTCTCTTTGTATAGTTCTCTGGTGTAGTGCAAAATGGAGAATGAGGATATTATGTTCCTATATTCAAAGCAAGCGTTGCCTACATCTCATGTAGAAATGCCTTTGTCCATTAAAAAAAAAAACGAAAGAAAAAGGCTGTATGTGGGAAATTGGTTCATGCAGAACATCCCAACTAAGTGTTAATGCTTGTCTAAATCTCAGCTTAGTATGGTGGTGGGAATGGAATGATTAAAATGAAAGCAACAAAATGCTTTCCTGTATGGGAGATTTTCATAGAAATGAAGAAACTTCACATGCTGTGAATACCAGTGGGAGGTTAAAGTGCTCATCACTTCATGATGAGTGTGTTGAGATTAGCTTGGTTTAACTCTAAGACCTAGCAGTATCTGAATATCAGTTCTGGCCTTTGGTATTCAGATGTTATTCCAGAATGCTTTTTGGAAACTACCTGGTTAAGTTCTGAATCAATCCCTATTTGAACATGATGATTAGTTTCAGGAAAAATATGAAAGAACAGCTAATCATTCACAGAATCATAGCATACCAGTTTGGAAGGGATCCCCCTTGACGATCAGCTGATTCAGCTGTTCTTGGCAAGAGTTCTAGACAAGATGGTTCAGCACCCTGTCCGGCTGAATTTTTTGTTATGGCAGTTCAAGTTTCTCAACATGGAACAAGTAATATCTCAACAGACTACTTGGTATTGCCCTCATTTCTTGAGTACTTGGGCTTGGAGTCCCACAGATACATTATTTTGGGTGGCAGACTGGCTTAAATGTTGATAATCTCTCATGACAGATGGACTTATCCTTCTGTTTTAAAGCGTCTTTTCAGGTAGAGCGTGGCCAAGTTGTGAACCTACTCTGGAAGCTGGTCACTCTTAAAAGTAATCTGTCAAAAGTACAGAGATGTTCTAAAGCCAGATCAGTTCACAACAGAACCCCAGAAACACCATCCAATTGCAGCTAGCTTAATTGTGGGAGTGAACAACAAGGGATAGATAAGGGGAGGGATTATTCTGGCAATACCTGAAGCCAGGATTGTTGTGAGAAGCTTTGCAATGCAATATTGTGGCTCTCGTTATGGGACAGAAAGCACTATTTTATATATGTAAACTGAAACAAACTGGGGCTAAGGACTCTACAAGATTTCTTTGGTGAATACTGTGTTAAAACGGTTTTATGCCAATGGATTTGAAGTTGTTTTTAATTTAGGAACCAAGAACCAATATAAGCTGTAATATAACCATAAGCTTTTAGTATATCTGTGCTGCACTTGTGCGTTCCTCAAGGTGATTAGAAATCCTCCCTTGCAACTCGCACCCCTAGAAGCACCGTTTGAAAAATGCCACCTTCACAGGGAGGACCCAAATAACAGGCTGAAGATCAGATAGGAGGCCAGG
The DNA here is from genome assembly GCF_037157495.1 of Lathamus discolor. Taxonomy (NCBI): domain Eukaryota; kingdom Metazoa; phylum Chordata; class Aves; order Psittaciformes; family Psittacidae; genus Lathamus; species Lathamus discolor. Next base: position 92,235,798 of record NC_088885.1, on the reverse strand, counting down.
GAGGAGGCAGGCACTGAACCCTGCTCTCCAGATCCCCAAGCAAGCACTAACTCCTGAACTATTCTCTTTAGCTACCAGGAAAGTGATTTCCAAAAACGGTGATGGTGAGATTTTAAAAAGCAAAATCATCGATCACAAGTCCGAGCCCATTCAAAAGCTGGGAGAGTCAGGGTACAAGCTAAATTTAAAGTGCAGCAGCAGCAGTTTTCAAGTATCTCTCTATGTAGGAAAGCCTTCTGTGGTTTTTGTGCCTTTGAGAAATTCTCCCTCAAATCTCAGTGATTTAAAAGATAAACAAACAAGGAAATGATACATAATTTCTGTCATCAGCAGTTAACTTCTCCATAATCATAGCCTTGTGACTCAAGATATCTAATCTAGATAAGTTATGGCTAGAAGAATTATGAAGCAAGACAGGGTTTAGGTAGGATTAAGGTTAAATTAAGCCCAAGTGGAAAACATCCCCCTTGACAAAGGGTAGTCACACTATTCTGTAACCCCATTACAGTCTGACTGCAAGAAACTGCCAGTATCGAAGAAATATCTGTTTACTATTACAGCATATAAAATATAAACAGGAAAGACCTTTTCTGATTGAGTGGTTATAAAAACAGAGCAGAAATTAGCGTATGCAGTCCCCATGTGGGAGAATCAGTCTGTTAGTGTTAAGTGATGTCACTGGATCAACAACATGGTTGCCAGAAAACCTGGGATTAGAGGGCTATGTTAGCAGCTTTCGCCTCCAGCACGCTCTGAGTGCACTGAGGGAGGATTGCTGAATGTCAGGGTGGGGAGCCTTGTGCAGCCAGCCAGAGAGATCTGCCCACTAGCTCTTATGCACAAGGCACTTGGTTTCTCAACTGTCTCATGATCCCCACTAGCTCTTACCTGCTCAGACACAGGTCACCTTCTTGTCTGGAAAAGGAGTGTGTTGTCAGATCCTTACCCCAGGCTAAAAATAGCATTAATTATCAGTTCTGTGTGAAACAGTGCCTTTACTTTGAGGTAGGTGTTTCTTAGCATTTGGATTTCATGGAATAGGAGACAAAATCAAATGAGATGCTTACCACACTAACAGCTCTGGACCTTGCTTTTTAAGCTTCCCTCTGTTGTGTGTTCTGTGTAAGAGTCTGAAAAAACTCAGGATCTGAATGACGAGCAGCTACAAAAGAGAAGATTGTTTTTATTAAGAGTTCTTCAGTTTTGTGGGTAAAAGCCAAGAATGTCTGAACCTAGATAACTTTTGGTTTAAAGGCTTCAACATATGTTTTTTGCACACTTTATGGGTAAAATAGATTTAGTACAGAAATGAGAAACATTATTGTAACCTCACTTTGTTCCTATGATTTCATGTAAAATGAATATACATACTGTATGAAGATCGGCTGAAAATGTAGGGGCTGTCTGGAAAAGAGAAGGCTGTGTGGAGACCTCATAGCAGCCTTCCTGTACGTGAAGGAGGCCTATAGGGATGCTGGGGAGGGACTCTTCACTAGGGACAGTAGTGATAGGACAAGGGGTAACGGGTTAAAACTTAAACAGGGGAAGTTTAGATTGGATATAAGGAGGAAATTCTTTCCTGTCAGGGTGGTGAGGCACTGGAATCGGTTGCCCAGGGAAGCTGTGAATTCTCCATCCCTGGCAGTGTTCAAGACCAGGTTGGACAGAGCCTTGGGTGACATGGTTTAGTGTGAGGGGTCCCTGCCCATGGCAGAGGGGTTGGAACTAGATGATCTTAAGGTCCTTTCCAACCCTAACTATTCTGTGATTCTATGCACTAGAGGGAAAACTATTTTAAATAGTGTGGGATAGATGTGTAAACAGCAAATACCCACAGTGTGGGTACAGTCTCCAAAGACCCTTTCTATTAGTGGTGGATCTTGTGACTCATGATCTTGGAGTCAAGTACATTGCTGAATGAAGGTCAGGGAGGAAGAGGTCTTAAGGAGAGAAGTCCTTCACCATTAAGGGCTCTAACGAGCTTGCAGGGCAGCATAAAAGCAGACAATGTAATCACGGCTATTCCAGTCACTGAGCAGGAGTGCTGCTGTGCACTGCACTGCCTGCAGTGGCAGAGAGGCCTGCTGAGCAGTGTGGCCAAAAGAGAATTATAAGAAATGAAAAAGATAAGCTACCGGGTTTCACTTTAAAAGCAACTTTCCACAGTGCCTATATTACAAAAGTGTTTTAAAAGCTTTTGAGATAACAAAATCACTGTGATGGTTGCAAAACTATTGCTGTTGATGGTCAATAATTTACACTTTAAAAACGTCTTTATTATCTGGGTTTTTTTTTCCTCTTGTTGAAAACAGGCTGTGCGGTATGTACATCAGTAACAAAGATGCAGTTTTCAATATTGTAAGTCCCTTTGTGTCAAAGTTTATGTGTCACCTCTTCAAGAGTCCTGTGTGTTCTGTAGGAAACTTACCATGGTCACTGCACCAAAGGTATCTGTAACATCCAAGAGGGGCTCAGCAGCAGTCTGAAAAATGTATGGCACCATCAGATAAAACATTTCATGGAGAATTGTGGTGGAAGAGATGTGAAACTAATGTGTAAAAGGGCAGCTTCTCCACTCTTTGCATTGTCATGAAGTCCCATTTCCTTTGCCTGAATCTTCATTACGTACCTTCACCACCAAAAAGAAGTTGAAGTCCGCTGTGAATCATGTTGAGTCTGGCTGCCAGCATAGTAAAGTGTAGCTACATCAGTTCCTCTTGTTTTGCATTTAGAAGGTTTTCTTCTAAATGAGAGCTAGAAGGATGCTGTTTAATTATTTAAGTGAATTAGATTTTGTTGCCTCTGGCTGTTTGAATTCACCTCATGGAAAACTCATGCAGTGTGCTTTTTAGAAGAACGTGAAGTGACACAATTGAAGCAGCATTCACGTCTTGTGTTCTGGATCTGAATTTTGCTCAGTGTATGAGCCCAAGTTCAGAATTAGTCTGAGTTCATGGCCTTTCATCTAGATTCTATAATTTTTAGAATGAACAAAAGCTTTTATTTATTAGTAAGGTTATACTTGAAATGTTTGTTCCCTTATTTCAGTGCCCACTTGAGGAAAAAAAAAACCCAAACCACTCAATAATTAGCAAAATCTCATGTGATTTTTTCTTTTTTCTTTTTTTTTTTTTTCTATTGCTAAGTGCTTAGGAAAAAGATGTTAGGTTTGATATTGAGCTGATCCTGTAATGCTACTTCAATGGCATACACTTTTTATTCCAGAACAAAATTAACCCTGCTGCATTTTCATGAGAGGGGAGGAATAATTACCATGGTTTGCTCTCTCATCTACATGTTGTCTCCCTGCCCTGGCTTTTTAGTGCCAGGTGTTACAGGCAACAGTAACCTTGTTTTGTTTCCTGCTACCTTGTCTTTCAGCAACCAGTGTTTGCATGGTCATCTCACTTTGTGTGTTAATGACCCTGCTTTCTAAATCCCAGCTATGCTACTGTGGCTGTGCTGTTGTGGTGGTACTAGGCCATTAATCATTTTCACTTCTGCTACTTGAGTATTCACCAGATGTCTTCAAGTCTGCATTATGTTGCTCTTTTCTTTGTGCTGTTTTTTTCTGTGATTCCTCAAGGACCTTTATACAAATATTAGCAGATTGCTATCACACAAGTTGCAATCAAATGGTGAGCTTATGCTTTGACCAAGAGAAGTACAAATGCATTCTTTTCCCTTGTGGAACAGCTTAAAAGGCTGTTTTTTTAAATCAAGTGAAGTGTCCTCACTTCTGTGTAGTATTAATATGGTTGAGATGCAGTGATAGTTACTTTCTCTAAGTCCTAAATGCAGAGGCGCAAAATGTAATGGACTGATGCAGTGAAATATCATGATGAGATATTTCACTAAGTAGAATAATTCATTAATTTGACATGATAGAAAATAACTGGGCAGTCCATATTTTGGCTAGATCTGGCAGGTTCATACTGGTGCAATTAGTACATAGTTTTTTAAAAAGGATGTAGTGGTTCAGTGTGTTGTTCATGCTCCATGTGTACCGGAAGATGCTAGACTTTCAATTTCTTTATGGAAAATAGGTTGACAGCCTCTCTCATACATCTGTCAAGCGGCTGGAAAGTAAGCATCAGGATCTTTTCAGCTGTCAGACAGCCAAAGAGACCCCCTTTCCCTGTGTAGGAGAGATAGGAGATAGACATTGGCACATCTCACTAGGATTTCAGCGTCAGTCTTTGAAGGAGGCTCTGGGAGTGTGAAGCTGAGTTCTACTATGCTGGCTGTGCTGCCCTGGCACAGATGATCAGAAAGGTTTCTTTTTGCTTTACAATGAACGCAGCTGAACATTTTTGCTCAGGGAAACTGCTGGTTGTGGTTACCCTTCCCAGACTGAGTTACATGTGGTTGTAAAATGATTTATTATTTGAGTTACAGTGCTTTGTAGGAAGGATTGAAAATTGCAGTAGGATGTGGGGTGGAAAACCACAGTGGAACCCACAGGAAAACAGTGGAGACAACACCTCAGCACTCGCTACCAGGCCACACAGTTCCTGTTTGTCCCAGTTAAAGTATCTGGAAAGGGTCTAGCTGTTCCAATGCATGGGATCTGGCAGGCTGTTCATGACTGGTGCCAGCCCAAACCTCCTCACCACACCATGGTGCTTCAAGCTGGTGCTGATACACATATTACTTTCTTCTTGGTTCCCTCAGCCTTCCCAACACCCACAAAATACCAATGCCTTTAAAATATCATAAGCACAAAAATATTCTAACAGATTACTAGTAGGTACTGGTCTGGCATGCTATACTGTAAGACTGCCAAGGCAAATGTTGGGGAAGAGATTTATTTATTTATTTATCAGGGTCTGAGAATGCTGTCTTAATTTTTTTTTTCTTTTCTTTTGCATGTTTTTAGTAAGTTTTTACTGCAAAAATTCTGACGTATCTCTTCTGACTCGTGGTGTGCTGCAGAAGTATATCTAAGGGCTCTGTTCCAGGGAAAAAGAAAAGGATAACCAGCACAAATCATAACAGCTAGACATGGTTTATGGCTGTGGGCCCTTGATGAAGCATAGAGCTGATTCAGACCCCCATTAAGCACTGCTTCTCACAATGTCACTTTCCTGAGGTTTAGCCAAACCATGCTCCCTCACCCAAGACACTGTTACAACTTAGGTGGTAATCATGATATATTGCATAGCTGACTATGGGGCCCAAAATAGAAATCCTGTGCTGACTTGTCACCCTGAAGATGTTGTATTTCTTCTTAATGTGTTGTCCTCTCTTGCTCTGCTGAGAAGCCTGTCTACAGTCTGGTTCTTAAAATTCGTGACCAGCACTGTCAACATCCATGTTCTGTGATTAACCCTGTCTGTGTGTGGCATCTCTATCCTATACAGAACAAAGGTACAAGTCTTCCATTTTGGCTCACTAGGTCAGTGGAGGATCCTGGAGATCTGTTGCATCATTATCATTTATGAATACTGGTCACTGATGTTTTCTGAACTGCATCAAGTTTCCCTGTCTCTGTCTGGCTCTCCTTTTAGTATGAACTCCTCTGTAGCTATTTGTGCTTCTCAAGTTGGCACATTCCTTTCTGTTTTGGTGCATTTATGCCTCATTTTTTCAATGAAGCAGCTAATTAAAAGGAGTATTTTCCTCCAGAATGTGGTTTGTGGCGTGAAGCTCAACAGCAGGGAGGTTGCTGCTTGCATTTGTTCAAGAGCAGGAAGGAGAAGGACCCAGGGCAGCTTTGTAGCAACATGAAACAAAGGAGATGGAGGGAAGGTTATATTTGCTGGCACCTACATAATTTCTCTTCCTTGCACACATTCACATGTCAGACTTGGTTCAGAAACAGTATTTCTCCTTTTTGAGGAAGTAGTGCTGTCCTGTGTGTGCTCAGAGTAAGCCACTGAAAAGCAGAATAAGACATGCCTATAACACCAGAATCAAGAGGTTTTTTCATTTCCTACAGTTTCCTGATCCGTGGCTATAAACTTTAGTCACTATGGCTAAGAGCATCTTCCTCTGTGGATGTTCTGGTGACTTGAACAGTACATGTTTCCATTGCTGTATTTCCCTTGCTTGTAGGATATTTCTGCTCTCCTCAGGTGCCTTTTTTGAAGAAGTCTGTAGGAACCTCAGAGACCTCAACTATGCTGCAATTATACTTTTATGTTCTGAAGTTACTGTGGGTAGAGACAAGAGAAAGAAAAGGGGCAAAAAAACTTAGAAGAAGAAATAGACAAAAGCAAATATTTCATTGGCCTTATGTCCATGGCAAGGCAAATTAAGTAAAGAAAAAAAATAGCAACTCTTGCTTCTTTCTTTGCCTTGGATCTGCATCACTGTTAAAGAACTGTTTAAGTGTTTTCATACACCTGTTGTTTCCTCCTTAAGGATTCAGCACTGAGCCTCTGTGCTTTTGAAAGGGTTGTCAGATTGCTTGTGTGGAAGCTCTGGAAGGCAGTGATTGAATCAAGAGGTGACCTCCGGTGAGGGACTCCTTTTTTTGCTTATCAGCATATAAAAGCATGTGCACTGCAGCTGAGATAACCTTAAGCAGTACGTTCAGAGCCATTAATCTCTTAGCACCAAGAGCTGAACCTGAACAGCAAACTGCAACTGTGACAGCACAGAATGAAGGATATGGCTGTACTGAAACGCTGGTTCAATAGCCAACCACAGCTGTGAGAGAAAGGCTGAGGTTTGACACATTGCCAAGAGATCCTGCGAATGGGAGTGCCTTACCTAGATCATATTAATTTATCACTCATTGGCTTTTCCAAGCTTATTTTGTTTTCACTCAGCTTCTTTCTGCTCCAACTAAAAAACATTTTTTGCTTTCTTCCCTTGGAATTTGAGGGACTGTTGCTGGTAAAGACTCTTCATGAGTGTAGTTAAGTCTCTCTAGGTGGCTGATTGAGACTTAAACCATGACTGCACAAATCATCAGAGGAGCTACCAGATATCTGAACTGCTTAAATAACTGCTGCCAGCAGCACTTGGCTAAGATTTGGGGGTTTTGTTGGTTGGTTGGATTTTTTTTGTTCTTAGCAAGTTCAGTCCAGCAAGAAATTTGGAAATACTTGTTTTAAAAGTCGTGCCTTACAGTACTGAGAATCAGGTAGATCCCAACCAGCTTTTTCTTTTAGAACATTATTTTTTCAAAGAAGTTCATAAATTAGGTCCCCAGATGTGTTTCTGCATGGTAAAATTATATGGTAGCTGCCCTAATGCACCTGACTAGCAGCTGCTCTCCTGTCCACTTCTCCAGGGCATGCTTTCTTACTGCTTGGAGGAAATGATAGGAAAGGAGAAATGTCATTTAGAGAAACCAAGAGAGGGAAGGGGAATAAGTTATCTTTAACAAAACATGTTAGCAGTGGGAGAAATTATTTAACCCTGCTCCTCTTAAGGGAAGAGAGAAACATTGACCTGTTCCATCCCCTATGGTTCTGTCATGCCTGGATAAATACTGGAGGGGACCAGGAGAGCAGAGCACAGTGATGATCCCAAATAGGGAAGCACATTTTTATTTTGTTAGATACAAAGGGGCTCCTGTTGCCTCACTCATCATTTCAGTGACACAGTTCACTGACTTCAGTAGCTCAGTTTTGCTGCCCATCCTGTTTAAAGCAGTGCTTAAAGCGGTGCTGGTGTGTTTTTCTGCAGTTCTGCCTGTCTGCTGGTGGCACTGATCTTGTTTCCAAATAGTTCCTACTGAGAGGGATTTTTCTATTGCAGTGCAACATTCAACCAGCACTAAATAGCATTTCCCTGACAAATGCTGTAGTAAAATCTTTGGAGACAACCCTAACTGCACAGGGTATTTGTGGTCTTTTGCATGTATTGTTCTGTGGCACATAAAGTGCCAACAGGTGTCATTTAAGATGCTGCTCTCTCTGACAATGTTTTTTTAATGGCTGCAGAATGATCCCTGCTGCCCTCACATAGCCAAGCCAGCTGTCTGTATGTATCCCAGGGCTATGCCTCCACTGGCAATTTTATCTTGAAATCCAAACCCTGATGTAAGTTCACAGAAGGGTAAAGCAGTGAGTGTAAGGACTGCTATCAAGGGGCAAGGCTGGAGAACAGGGTTTTGGGGTTTATTTTCAGGAACTTATTATAAGTTCCTGAAGGCCTGTTGTTCCTCAGCCAATTTGCTGTTACAGCCTGAGAATGGGCATCCTGTGAGAATACTTACAGATGGACAGAAGAGCAGGCTGGAGAGAGATTGACATTGTGCATCAAATGTTTCTCCTGCTGGATTGCAACCTGGGATCTTCAAATAACAGTTAGCACTTAAATCAATGGCCTCTAGTTGTATGCTAGTTATGGTGTAGATGAGCATGTTATGAAAAGCTGAGACAAGTGTTTATTCTAACATGGTACCCAGATTTGATGAACTCTGACACACAGCCAAGCTACAGGAGGCTCTGGAACAGTGTACCAAAAGATCTGTGGTTACTGAATTACTTCAGAGAATATTTTCACTATGAGCCTCTCCTCCACACACTTCCTTCCTCCTTCAGTGCCCCACAGGGACAAACTCAAAGGCAAGCAGCACTTAGAAGGCTGTTTAGTTGAGAATTGCATTATAAGACAGATTTTTATGTGGAGGGCCTATAGCATTTCAGTGAAATGAAATGCCAAGTTAATAAAAGTATGAAGAAAATTAATCTGCTGTGATTGAAAAAACTGGGCTATATTTTCTTTAAGTGCACTACAATCCAGAAAATTAGTTTTGCTTTGGAACAGATATTCCTGGCCAAAATGAGATTTGGGATGGACTGTTAAGACATTCAGGCTCCTCTTCTAGCTTTTCATCCTCCTATTCTTGTGAAAACCCCTGTCAACTCATCATGTCCTGGAAGAGCTACATTATGTTTTCTTCAGCCCAGCTTGCTTCACTCACACCCCACTGTGGGAGTCAATTACAGGTCCCTTCAATAAATTGTCTCTCTTGATATAAAAACTGTCTCTGGGGACAAAGTAGCCTGGTTTGTTTGCATCAAAGGCTATTCTACTGTGTTTGGTCCAGCCCTTTGTGCTGTGAATGGCACCAGAACTGTTTAGATGGTGCTATAATTTTCTGGAAGAACTTGAGCTAATAGTAAAACATTCTTCCGGTTGTAATTTGTACCCTGTGACTGATAACGGTGGTCTTTGCTGAGATTGCAGATAGATATAGATTATATCTGCCCATGAATTATCTATTTTAACTGGACATTAACTCTGAATAATTTTCTTTGAAACACTTATTACTTAAATGCACTGTCCTGTAGGTTTGGAGTATTTTAGCGTTAAGTTCAGTATTAAAGAAGTAGATAATTTTGGGGTTTGTGGGTTTTTTTGGTGTTTATACGGGGGGAACACTCCTGTGCTGTGGAGTGTTGTGCAGGCTGACCTGAGTGAGCTGGTCCTGGAGCTGTAGGCAGGTGTTGGTGGAACAGTACCCATGTGGATGTGTTCCACCTGGGACTTGTGCAGTTTAGGGAATTTTAGGGTTGTGCAGTTTGTATCATGTGGTCATGTCCTCTGATACACACACCCCCCTAACCTTCCAGTCTCCTAGAAACTGAACAAAAAGCAGCAACAAGATGTGGGATATCCTGCTTTGGGAATGTGTAGAAGTAAGTAGACATAGTTAATTAAAGTAGCTATTTGGGTACCTCTGGGACCAAAGCTCTAGGCACCTTGTTCTGGTTATTTGAAGGATACACTCACTGGGAATGAGCAGACCAATTGACTTGATCCTTGTTACCATGCTTGCCTGGTTACTGCACTACACTGTGCGTTTCAGGTTATGGGTTGCCTGTGTGTGTTTCGGATGCCTATGTATGTGACACCAAGAAACATTTACTGCTTCCCATCATGGGTTGAAATCTGTGCTGCATGCTGCCTAGATGCTCACTGGAAAAGCAATGGAATTACTTCTACTGCCTGGCAGCACTGAAAGTGTGAAATCTTTGTGCCACAGCTGTCAACAGTCATAGCATTTGTAGACTGAGCATGGGGATGCACTGCTTTGACATTCCTCATATTTCAGTGCTGCAGGTTCAGTACGAGTCCTGGTGGTATATTCCTGACCATGTTCTGCTGCAGCTATAGGGCTCTTGCTGGGGTGAATGTCCCCATTGTTTCCTGAGATTCGTGCCTGGGTTTAAGTGCCTGGATCTCACTGGTAATTATTTGATATACATCTGTAAGAGAACGAAATCTTCAAACTGCTTTCTACTCCTTCATTTTTGCCTCTTAAAATACTGCCTTTTATAACAGAGTAGTTCAGTGGCATTTTGAGGCAATTACAAGTTCAGAAATTGAACTGCTAGAAGTGATCTTTTTGGGGCTTTACTATTAAATAGATTTCCCGGTGTTATATCCCAGGCTCTGCTGAAGAGTTTTGCTATGCAGCCATTTCCCAGAGGGGCAGGTTCCAGCAGAACTTTCACAGGGGTGCAGGGGCCTGGCAGGTCGTGATGGGTCTCACCACACCGAATGAGCATGTTCACTGCTCCAAGCCTGCATAAACCCTACCATTCTCTTTCCCCAGGCTTCCTGGCATGCTGCATAGGCAGGGTCCTCTCTGTTCACTGTCTATACATGCAAAGAGATGTATGAAACAGCTGCCTTGCTACCTCCCCAGCCTAGTGCAGATAGCAGCTCCTTTACTGAATATGCCAGCTCCTGAGTTCAGTACTACTTGGAAGACGAGACAAAAGGAGGCGCTGTGAAGGTTCCCAAACCATGCAGGTTTTATTGAGCTACTGCAAGAGCTGTGCAGTTGTGCACAAAGGAAAAAACCTGCCTCAGAGTCCCTTTCACTGGGGAATAGTGACTGAAATTAGGCACATGTTTTACAGGATTCAGGTTCCCTTTTGTGTAGCTTCTTGTCTGAATTGCACATTTGAGTGTCTGCAGACAGCTTCTTTCTTTCTCACCTGTTGTTATAGGCAAAGTCACCTTTCCATTTCCCCCTTGTTGCTCAACTTCCCCTTGTTTGTTCAAGTATTGGCCTCCTTCCTGCCCCCTCTTGCCTCCCTCCAGCTTTTTTCAGCTGTGTGGTCTCCAAGCCTGACACCTGAGCCTTTGTTCTGCTTCTGAGGCAATTTGATTGTTTCAGCTCCCTCCAGAGAAGTTAGAGAAAAGCAGCTTGTTCAAGGACATTACTAGTTGTTTGTTTTCCTCAGGTCGGATCGGTTCAGGTAGCGATAGTCTTTAATAATCATCTGTTTCTGAGAAAGATCTTCCAACATTCTTCCCCCTTCTCCAAAGCACATGGAGTAGCAGGCAAAACACTGTAAAAGGTTTAAAAACAGAGATGGTTCATAAAATCCCATTAAAATTCATGAATTGTACATAGGTAGATTCCCCAAACTGTCTCTCACACGCATTAATTGTGGAGGGGAAAAATGGGCATGCTTATACACACAGTGTGTCTCCATAAGTTACAAGTTGCCATCATAATGAGGTGTTAATTAAAGTTAGTTATATTACTGTTCTGATAAAGTTAAGAGTCTGGAAAAAAATAATTTCTAGTTTACTGATCTTGAGACAGGTTTGAAAGGGTACTTTTAATAATTTAATGTAATTGTTACCCCGTGTTATTCCCTAGAGCTATACAATTATGCCTGTTGAAAAAACCGAAATAGTTTTGTTACCAATAGTTAGGGAAAAAAATTAAATCCTTTATGCTTATTATGCCTTTTAGCTCAAGACCAAATCTTACAGAGATAAAGCCCGGGAGAGCTGATGTATAATCTGAAATGTTGCACAAATAGAACAACCAAAATTAGAAGAAGAAGAAACACAAACATGCTAAAACAATGAAGACAAATTATAAATACGATCAGTTGTAATTCAAGTGGAAGCTGCAGAAGAAAAGAATTAGGCACAACAAACCAGAACAATGCTAAGAGTAATTAATAACATTGACTACGAAGATTTATTGGTAAGAGGTGCCTTTGAAAGCACAAGGTTCTGAGAAAGCCTAGACTAATCTTCCAGATATTTCAGAGGTGGTATGCAAATAGGTCTGTGCTGTTGGCAGAAGTTAAACTACTGGTAGAATAAGGAGCACTGGCTCTGTATTGAGCTTCCAGTACCTGCTCTGGTGAGTTCCTGCCGATCAGAAAGGGCAGCTTTTTGAGGACATGTGCCCTACCAGGCCTACTTAGGTTTAGTTCATAATGCTTTACAACTACACCCAAAAAGTGTTTGAGAGGGAGACTAATGCCCTGAGCCCAAGTACCTTTCCTTGCAAGGGAGCATTCATTTTGTTAGACGAGGTATTGAGCAGAATGGGAAAGCCCAATTTTGCAGTTCTCCAAAACATGCAGGTACTAATGCGAGATGTATATGCAATTCATAGGTCTGCAGTCACAAAGTATGTGGTGTTACCAGCAGTGGGATCTACTGGATAAATAAAAGAAGTGGTAGAAATGTTGTCTCTGATTGCATGTTGGGCTAGATTCAGACCAAAACCTGATGGCACTAATATATGTGGCACTCACAATTGCGGAGGGACACTGAAGGAGAAAAATGGACCAAAGTTACCTTCCATTTTCCTAAAATCTGTAATTTTTCAGGTAAATGAAGTGTCTTTGCAGGTAAAAATGGTCACAGAGTATTAAAGAGCAAAGGAAAATTAACTCCTGGGGGAGAAGAAAAAGATTTTTCTGCTTGAAATACTGCTTTTAATGGTAAACTGTTGGATTATCACTCAGCAATTTTGTGTTTCTGGTACTAATACAAAACTTCTATGGTTTTTGTATTATCAAGGGTTTACTGACTAAGTCTGAAGCTGGAATCAGCTAGGATAGGTCCATTTTTAGGTAATGTTATGGATATCAGAAGAGAATTTTTGGAAATTGTCCTCATCCCTCTCTGTGCACATCCTTGTGTCAGTCACAGGGAATACAAACATTGCACTTTCTCTTCTCCAGTTATGATCTCTTGCCTCTTCTCAACTTACCTTTCATGCTTTCCAGATCCTTCACACCTATGGATCTGGGGAGCCTGGCTTTGGCAAAGTGCTCCTTCATTCCTTCTTCTCTTAGCTAGAATGACTGCCCTGGGGCAACCCATGGGCATCATTTCTCTCCTCTGTGCTGCCTTGAGGTCCCCTGTAGCACTCCTGGCCCCTTGAACTTGGAAAACACTAGGGTGGTAAGGATGAGGATTTTTATAATACAGCTCTGCAAAATACTGATAGGTTATTAGAACTTTTTTTTTCACTGTAATGTTTAAATTCTGAAGTGTTGTTGGCTGTAGGGACAAGGTGAAGAAGTAAATTCCCAGTCATCTTGGCATGTGCAACTACAGGTTTACACCTTGCGGATGGAGAAGATTATTCTTTCAGCATTTTCTTGTGTGCTTTAAAATAAGCAGTGAGAAAAAGCTCCTAGCTGGTGTTTGAGTCATGCTTCTGAACAGGTTTACTGCTGCTTTGTGTTGGCTTGGAAGCTGCACATAAACTGATGTGATTTACTATAGTGTACTTCATTCATTGTGTCCTATCACAATTAAGAAATGTGTTTTGGATTTTGTTTTTAAGGGCATGTTACAGGCTCCCTGCAGGTTATGACAAACAATTTTGGTCTGAGTCTGAACAGTTTCTTGCAGTTTCATCAGAGGTACCTACACAGACATCAGTGTATTTGTAGCAGGCTTGAATCAGTGCAAGGTGGAGAATAAGCAGACCTTTACAGAAGGCTGTAGTGAAGTGGTAATGATGGCCTTTTCTTTGAGAGGACTTCATGGTACTTATCATGTCCATTTCTGTACATTTTGTATTTTTAGAGGGCAGGCAGAGATAACTAAAATGTTATCTCTGTAAATAGGCCCGACTAGCAAAGCTGGGAGCTTTAGTCGCACCTGGGCACCAGGGCTGGCTGTGTCCGAGCTTGACTTCCCTGCCCAATTCAAATTCAGTCCAGCTGCAGCACTCTGGCACTGGTCAGGCTTGGACCCTTATAGTCTAGTTTATCTGTGTTTTGCTCTATGGCTCTGTAATTCCTTGTCAGAAAGTAACTAGCACTACTCCAGTGGCTTGGTCAGTATATGGGGAGCCCTTTGCCTCTAACAGCAAAATAAATGAAAGATGCCTTCTTCCTTCCTTCTTTCCTCGGCAGCTATGCTGTCTGTTAAGATGTCTAGAACTTACTGGGATACACAGCGTCCCATTTTGAGTAAAAAAGCTGTGGCAGTGAGAAAGAGAACGAAATTTGAAGTTTTGAGGAAAAAAGTAAGTAGGGAATTTCAGCATCTCTGAGTCTGCCAGCTCATTTTTATTCTATCAAAAATAAACTGTGAGCATAAATCAGTTTCTGTCATCATGTTTTCTTTCAAATACTTGTTTTACAGGAGGCCGTTACTGCAGCACACAAGTGATGGAAAGTGCTTTCTCAGCCTTGGTTTATTGTCAGTGCTGCAGAGTAGAGTGTCAGCCAGCTTCAGACCTCAGCACTACCCTTCTTTGAAATGGGGGACCAAAAAGCAGTCAGTTATGTGGATCCTGGATGTCTCTTCACCAAAGACATGGAAGTTGTTACCCTCAGGAGCCATGCTGAGCTTATACTGAGTCCAATTACCTCTGAAGTGATATTTCATAATAGGGATGTGATCACATGTATTGCCAGGCAATATCTTTTTATTTGACAAGTTTTCTGATTGTAAGGGACTGATCTCATTAATAGGTAATTCTGGAGGAACAAAAGAGAAAAGAAGCAGGTTTCTCATTATGGAATTCAGGCAAATTGGTATAGGCCTAAGACTTAACAGTGGACTGTCTCGTCAATATTTTTAAGTTATTATTTTTTATATAGTACTTGATTTAAAGAAAATTGCACTAGATGTATCCTTGTCAGTAGCACCAGTTGTATTCAGCTTTCCAAAACCAACAATAAGAATCAGACCTACTGTGCTGCTTTTCCTTTTATCACCTCCAGCAGACGTCTGCTCTTGAAAACTGTCTGCTTTGCCTATGCCTACAGTTGACCCTGACTTAAAAGTAGATGCAAAAATGGTCTTTTGTGTATGTGCACATGTGTGTGCACACTTACATACCATTTGTACCCAGAATTTTATGCAAGCATGTATGCAAGACAGGGAATTTGGGAGTCCGGAGTCACAAAACCCCACTGTGAATACTGCACAGATTGATACCCACTTTTGAAAACTTGGTTCTTTGGCTTTGGAATTTTGCGTGAATATGAAATAACGATTTATGAGAGTCCTGTTTTCTGGCGTTCTAGCTTATTTCTTAAACTTCTTTGACTTCTGATTCTTACTGCAAAATGCAATATTTATTTTCTTTAATGTGTTTTGTTTTCTCAACTTTTGGTAGCAAAAAATAGTTGTGATTTTCTAATTTCTGTGTGGTTATCCTGTGGTTTTATTTTCTCCTTCTGTGGCTGGCTCACTACACTGTTTTTACCTAATAGGAATGCAAAGCCATTTAGCCTTTGTTGCCTCAGCAATTAAAAAGCATTAGGTCGTGCTCCAGCCTGAGTCCCCTTGGGTCTTCTTTGCAGTGTTACCGAGTTGTTTCCAAATATAATAGATAATCATCCTATGTTAAGAGAGATGGATTCATTGTGACAGCCTTGTGCTTGCTTCTTAATAATGAGCAGATTTAAAATAATTCATGGACAAAACCAGGCTCCCTTGAAATTTCTGGCTATACCTGTCTGCTTGATGTCTTAATGAACTTTTGATTAGTTGTGGACATGTTCAATGTGAGCCAGGAAATGTCAAAGCCAAAAACCAAGAGGGAGCAAGAGAACAATACTGCATCACTGAATAAGACATTTAACTGCTTTACTTCTCCCTGTGTTTGCAGGAAGCAAACCTAGTGCATACCCTAAAACAGACCCTTGTGTGGGTATGTGTGCAGAGTAAGACAACCCTTCCCTGCATGTTTTGCATTAAAACCTTATCCTGTGCACCTACCTGTGGTGGCAGAAGCAATATAATCAAGTTTTACGCGTTGCTTGCACAAACCTTTGCTTCTGGACCTAAATCCTGTTGTTCCTGCCTGAAAATTCAGAATTGGGAGTATAGAGATGATTTTTTTTTATTTTTTTTTTATTTAGTTCTGAAAAGCTCTTTGGGATGAGTTTTCCCTGGTAGATAAAGTTCTTTTAGCATTAAATTCGATTAAAGTCCGTTTTACAATCTCCCTCTTGCAAGACACTCCCAGGATTGTCTTTATCAGCTCTGTATGATCATACAAGACTGAGAATATCATTACTTTTAGGCATTCACTGTGCTTTTTGTGCATGCCTAACATCCTTTGAGGTTTTCTGGGAGTAGCTAACTGCTTGCCTTTTGTGTTGATCATTTTGCCTTTTCACTGTACCTGCTCGGCAAAGGGAATTTGTTCTCATTATAGGGAATGTCCTAATGGGACCTGCCAGTGAAATAATGAAACGGAGAATGTTTTTTTTTTAATTCCCCTAGAGACGACATCATCAAAAGATGAAAGTTATGTACGGTGTAGACAACTTGCCTTGACAGTGCACAAAAGAACATGCTCACAAACTTCTGTGCAAATATAAGCATCCAAAAATGAGAGATCAACCATGAAATCAAGAAAAACACCCTTCTCAGTAAATCTTGTGTTTCTTTTTAGAAACATTAAGTAGAGACCCAATGAACCAGCCCGTTCTGGCCAAGTTTCGAGACTACTCTGTGATGTAAAAGAAATGGAATTTTGACATTTCAGAAGTAGGGTGGGCTGGTTTTGTTTGTGGCGTATTTTGTTCTCTGAGTCAGTCCAAATGATTACTTTCAGAAATTTATGTTTCAAAACTTTTTTCCTTTTTGGAAACACCAGCAAATCTGAAATTTTCTGATGGCATCTGGCTGCTGGAGAAGCCAGATGCCAGTATGTAAGGCAAGAAGCTGCTCACAGTATCAGTTCTCTGTGAGAAGGACTACCCAAGAGCTCTGGGCACCCCAGGGTTTCTGAACTGTGCAGCAGGTAGGCTAGAAGGCCTGGTTTGAGCCATGACTTCAGGGCGTTCTTGATTTTGATTTGATGTCAGGACTCCCACAGCTGAAAAATAGTCTGGGACAGTGAAGGCACTGAAATTTTGTCTAAATCCACAAAGTCCTGGGAGCTCCCAGGCATTACTTGACCAAAGGAAGATGAGTTGTTAGTGTGATTAAAAGTGGTTTGGAATGTCAGCTCCCTTTTCAGGGTTTCTTGTCATCCACTGGATTTTTTTGTAGGACTTTTCCTTATGACCGAAGTAGTATTTTTCTGGAAAAATAAAACTTTGCTTTCAGTTAACACATGCTTTCTTTTCCCTTGTGGGAAGGTTGTTATCACCCAAAACATTATAGTTGTTTTACTTTTGCTATCTAGAACTTGTCAGTCAAGAGTTCTTGCACTGTGCAGGTAAGTTTCAGGGAGATAGAGTAGTCAGCAGACAGAAGCATTACAGTCTGCTCAAGGTCTTCTCAAATTCCTCATGAAGACACAGGTACTTTCAAGCTGTCTTTGTCTCCATAGTTGACTAAGTCGCTTGAGGGATTTACTTCATTCTTGGTGACATTGCTGGCTCATGTCAGTGAATCATACCATGACTTCCTGCTGCCCAGCACGCTTCATGCGGGACTCTGGTTTATTTCTCGTTAGTCCTTAGGACAGGCAAGTGTGCTGGGGCTTTCATAAATGTTTGCTGTCACTGGTGACCTGCACAAGCTGATTTCTTCAATGAGAGACTTGATATACTGAAGAGAGAAATTACTTCACTTTTCTTTTGACCACCTTCATGTGAAAAGTTTGCAGTGAAAAGTTTGCAGTGAAAAGCCCAGACCTTGCTCACACAGATGGAGTGATACTAACTTAATGTGTGTCAAGCAATTAAGCTGAGAGTAAGAACCAATATGAGTACTTATTCTTGTTTAAATGTTAGCTAGCTCTGCTTAAAGGTCACTTCTTACCTCCTGTTTTGCCTAATAGGATGCTAGATACACACAGCTTCTTGAAATGGAAAGTAATGACTCTCTTCTCGTTGTGCAGTTCTAATCTATACTGCCTTCAGTTCTCAAGCTTGCTTTCTCTTGATTTCTAGCTCTAAAGTGCAGCTGCTCACACTCAAGTAAGGACACTTCAGGCATTAAATCTGCTTTTAAGATCATTTAAGAGAAGAAGAAGAGACAACACTGGGCACCCTCCCTCAGAATATCTTTCAGTAGGTTCTTAAGTATCTCAAAATTAAATATGTCAAATTCAGAGAAGTTAACTGTGGTAAGGAGGATGACAGAAAGTTCAGCATCCAGTCCTCTTTGGTACTGCTTCTGCTAACTTACCACCTTTCAGAACTGCTGTCTCCAGAAGGCTTATATTTGTCAGAGTTTGCACAGCCTACAGCCAGCTGTAGATGTTCCCTTTACACATCCAGACCCAAAAGTTTGCACCAGAAATCAGAATGTTTGTTCTACTTTGTAATAGCTTTGCCATTTGGTATCAAAATGCAACAGTTCTCCAAAATACCTTCCTTAGGGTTTCTTTTTTCCAGAAACACTGTGAAATCAAATAGTATTTGTTCACTCAGGGTCATTATTTTTTTTACAGCTGACTGAGGTTCTCTTGACCTCAAGCACAGAATAAAGAAGTCTATAATCCCTCATAGACTTAGGTTTACTCAAGATATTAGCTTAGGTGAAGTGTCTCACCACTTTTAAAATGTAATATGGATCAGTCCCATCCACCTAAATTAGATTCCAGTGAATATATCTGTGCAATAAAATGGAATATGGAGAACTGAGGTATTTCTGCAAAGGTAAGGTACTGGATGTCTGGCTGTTAGCTATTTCTGTTGGTGAGCTGCAGTGTATTTCTGATTGCAAAACCACTCTGCTGTTGTTTTTGCAGACACCTATTCAGCTGTGAACTTTGAGAAAGAGGGCTGCAATGCAGCTTTAGAATACAGTCTTTTTCCCAGGACAGGGAAAGGGTGAACCCTTATCATAGCAATATGAGTCCTAAGGGATGCTGCCTTTAATTAAGAAATGCATGTTCTGATTTGTTTTCTAGGCGATTGGTTTGTGTAGAGAGCCATGGGGTGGGTGCTGGAGCATCCCAAACTGTTATGGACTTAGAACTTTGAAAAGACTGGTATGTCTTCATGTTTTGTAAATGATTGCCATATAGGTTTTCACAGCAGGTAGCTGTTCAACTATGATAGAAACCAAAAATAACAGTGTTTTCTCTTTTGAACAGCATTCTTGAGCATACACTGCTTCAATATCTTGCTAACATTTATTGTTTTCAAAGGCAACAGTATAACATGGGGAGGCAAAAAGATCATTTTGACATTTTGCACATGTTACAGGAATGTAGTAGCTAGGTGAGGTTTGCAACATCTCAGATCCTTATTTCTTCTTCACTATTTGTCTTGTGCCTTTGCACAAAGAGACAATGCCAAGGGAAAAATAAGCTTTTAAATATTTTAAAGTGCCCATTTAGGATTAATTTCTTAGAGAACTGAATCAGACAGTGTTTGATAGCTCTCTGTAATATCATCATTAAGAATGCACCTTATTTGACATTTTTAAGCACTTAGACTTATCCAAAGTCTGGTGAAGACTTATCTATATTTCACGTTTTGTAAGTTTATCTCTCTGTGTAAAAAATGTCAAGTGAAGCATTATGCCTCTGCTGAATGTCTTTATGCAGGCTGCACTGAATATCAGTATATCCAAAGCAGACACAAGCTTCACATTTGACTGTTAATTTTTGAATATTTTAGGAAATTTCCCATTATAATAATGCATCACTAAAACTCTGATGCTGGCCTCAGTTGTGATCAACCAGCCTAAGCAAGTTACTGGTGCCCCAAACTGTGCTGTCTAGCATTGTTTAGAACCACAGTTAGGTTATGTCTGCAGCGTGTTATGAGGCATAGAGCAGAGAATCACATAAGTAGATTTTTCTGTCTCTGCTGTGTTCCTGCATCATTGGTTGGCTTTTACAGCTGTGTATTTGGGAAAGTCTTCTCCAGCTATGCCTGTGTGGACACCTGTAAGACTCAGTTCTCCCTTAGTGCACTGCCTCTGCAGGTGTCTGTAGCCTACACAGGGAATTTGAACAGGAGCTTCCAGAGATTAAAAAAGGACAACTACTGACTCTCATTCCCAAACCCAAATCTACCCACCCCTGCCAGCTTTCAGCAGCTCAGATAAAGAGCATACCTATTCTAGTGTGTGACATTTTGTGTGCTCTGGGCATTATGTAAACAAGTACATTAGTAACACTGCCTTACAGATACACTGTGCTGCATTCAGCAGCTCTGTAGACAATGGACATAATACAAAAAGTTAGCAAAGGCAGTGGCTTAATTCAGTCATGTTGCTCAAGGAGCTGTGAGGAAGAGGAGATAATAACATCTTTTGGTCTCTGCCTTTCTTCTTTTTTAATATTTTTTCCATTCTCATTTTTCAAACAAACAGTGAAAATGTGAAGGTTCCTTGTTTTATTATTTCATACAACTTGGTTTGGTGAAAGGATTTAACTTCAGGTTTAAAATCTTTGTGTTATGATGGCTATGAGTACATGCTGAAGTAGGATGGCTGGTTAGTGATATTATTGTTTGGTATAATCTGTCAGAGGTTGTAGATGTGGAGCTTTCCTTGGTTGGTTGGTTGGTTGGTTGGTTTGGACCACTTGATGGATAAAGAACTGGCTGGATGGCCTCACACAAAGAGTTGTGGTCAATGGCTCAATGTGCGGCTGGAGACCAGTAACAAGTGGTGTCCCTCAGCGATCGGTGTTGGGACTGGTCTTGTTCAACATCTTTGTTGGTGAAATGGACAGTGGGATTGAGTGCGCCCTCAGCAAGTTTGCCGATGACACCAAGCTGTGTGGTTCGGTTGATATGCTGGAGGGAAGGGATGCCATCCAGAGAGGGACCTCAACACACTTGTGAGGTGGGCAGATGCCAACCTCATGAAGTTTAACCATGACAAGTGCAAGGTCCTCCACTTGGGTTGAAGCAATCCTAGGCACAGCTGTTGGCAGAGAAGCGATTCAGAGCAGCCCTGCAGAGAAGGACTTGGGGTGTTGGTCTGTGACAAAATGAACATGATCTGGCTTCAGTGTGCGCTCGCAGCTCAGAAAGCCAACTTCTTCCTGGGCTGCATCAAAAGGAGCGTGACCAGCAGGTCAAAGGAGGTGATCCTGCCCCTCTACTCTGCTCTTGTGAGACCTCACCTGGAGTATTGTGTGCAGTTCTGGTGTCCTCAACATAAAAAGGACATGGAACTGCTGGAACAAGTCCAGAGGAGGGCCACGAGGATGATCAGGGGACTGGAGCACCTCCCGTATGAAGACAGGCTGAGAAAGTTGGGGCTGTTCAGCCTGGAGAAGAGAAGGCTGCGTGGGGACCTCATAGCAGCCTTCCAGTACCTGAAGGGGGCCTACAGGGATGCTGGGGAGGGACTCTTCACTAGGGACAGTAGTGATAGGTCAAGGGGTAACGGGTTAAAACTTAAACAGGGGAAGTTTAGATTGGGTATAAGGAAGAAATTCTTTCCTGTTAGGGTGGTGAGGCACTGGAATGGGTTGCCCAGGGAAACTGTGAATGCTCTATCCCTGGTGGTATTCAAGGCCGGGCTGGACAGAGCCTTGGGCGACATCGTCTAGTGTGAAGTGTCCCTGCCCATGGCAGGGGGGTTTGAACTAGATGATCTTGAGGTCCTTTCCAACCCTAACTATTCTACGATTCTATGATTCTATGTGGTTAGCAGCATTTTTTAGCAGTGGAATGTCTTCAAGAAACCAAATTCCTAATTTCTGCTGCAGTGATTAGTAGGAGTAAAAAGACTTGGCAAGCTGTCATTGTCCTCTTCTCTCATAGTGGTTTTGTTCCTTGAAGGAAGTGTTTTTCTAATAATATGAACTATAAATCAAACAGAGAAGGTCTCTTGGTTCTAGCTCAGTATGATTTTTCTAAATCTTCCATGCGAAAAACTGTGTTGTTCTGACTGACAGGGCAATTTCAGAGAGTAATGAGTAAAGATGGATGTTCCTGAGCAATTAATCAAATTTCTTTTGGCAACTCTCTCTGTCAATATTGAAGGCTATTATTTAGTTATTTCAGAAAGTAGGTGAAGGCAGATCATAGCCATCAACTCCCTTTGTGCCAGCTGATGTAAAACTTGGTGATAGTAAAAGTTGCCCAAATGGGAAGACATGGACTTCTGAAGTACCATCAGGGTCTGTATCTCCTTCCAGTACTTTGACTGACAGATGCATTGTGTGGAAAGGTATCCCTCCGTTTCCAGCTAGTTGTTAAATCTTGTTCTTGGTTTGTTGGAGTTGTTTGGTTCATTGGTTAGGTTTTTGTGAAACATAACTCACAGAATCATAGAACAGTTTGGGTTGGAAAGGACTTTAAGATGCAGTTCCAATGCCCTGCCATGGGCAGGGACACCATCTGCTAGACCAGGTTACTTAACACCCTGTCCAACCTGGGCTTAGATGTGGGAAAGAGCATATCTGTTTTCTTCTCTTAATGGGAATGAATTTACTTTACAGCTACATCAGAAGGAGGTTTGCAAGTGGCTTCTGCTGGTGCTGAACTGGGTTGTAGACCAGGTGCAATTGCTAGCTGCAGCTGAACAAAATCAAAGCTAAAGGTAATCATAAGCTAAAATTCCTCCTACTTGTGCTCTTCATTTCAGAATGCTTCTGTACATGCTCAGTTTAACTGTCTTTCCACCCGGTATCCCTTCTTATACATGCAACAGAGCTACAACCCCACTGCCATGAGCAGATGAGAGATAGTTCTAACTTTTGCCTGAGTCTGAAGTTGTTTGGATCTTTCTTTTTATTATTTTAAAGTAGACAGGAGGAAGTAGCAGAGATCTAAAGCTGTCATGCAGTAACTCAGCCAGCTCTGCCAGGCAGCTTCCTTCATTAGAAAATCTGACAAATCTTACTCCCAGGATTCAGTGCTAGTCTCTGAAAGTTCTTATCTGGAAGCAGTGCACAAGGGATGTACTCAGCCTTTGCTTTGCATCCAAGCAGGACTGTAATCAAACAGGGCAGTTTGTGCTCCTCTGTTTTCCTACACTCTGCAAATACCTGCTGTTTAATTCTACATGCACACACTCACATATGCTTATATGCTCAGAAAGGAAGAGAGACCGAAAAACTCTTCAGGAGGCAGAGTGAAGAGCATGGCATAGAATGGCAAGTATCATCTTCAGTCCATAATAACTTAAAACAGTGTATACTGTACAGCTTTATAAACTAGTTGTGTTTATGCATATTGTGTGTTTGAGCACGTATATGTATTTTTATCTATATATGCTGCTTCAATCACTTCAACTTGAGATGCAATGTTGAAAAATCTATGGCTAAAAATGACAGAGAAAACGGAAGCATTAAGAGTAAAAACACAGCAGAAACACAAGCTACAGAAAACTCTTGGAAGACATGAAAAGGCACAGATAGCTTCATGAAAGAGGACTGTAGCCCTTTCTTGCTACTCAACACCTGATCTGGCCTGATAGCCCAATGCCTATCCATTTGCTAGAAGTAATCCAGAAGTCTGTCTGAAACACTGGAGAATTATGGTTCATGCATTTGTGCTTAGCTATATCTCACAATTCTATTAAAATCAATTTGAAGACAGGGCTAAGAATGAGGTGGTAACAGCCAAATGTGGCTAGGTGGTTTGTTGTGGGATAAAGCATGATTACGCAATTAAGAGTCTCTTGTTGCCGGCATTCATAGACATATGGGCAAACATAGATTTTCATGAATGTAGTTACCATTCTGTTTATAAGTGGATTTTACCCTGCATGTTCAAGGTGTACATGTCTCTGATCAGTTATGTTAACTGCATCGTGTGGACTGTACCCTGAAGGAGAATGAGGTATGTTTCAAGTCAGTATGTTGCTATGTTTGGGTTTTGCTCTCTCCGAATGAAGAGGTGCTCACACAAACCATTTCTAAGGCTTTAATCTTCTCAAGAAAAACCATTTTAGAGTATGAGCACAAAAGCAAAACCAAACATTCTCCCTTTTCCAAGATCTAAACCTTGACATCCTTTTTTCTTGCAGACTGAATGGTTTTTGCTGTCACACTTTGGTTCTTTTTGCTTTTTTACATCTAGCAGTTGAGCCCTCAACGTACAGTCACAATATCACAGTAAAAATGTTTAACTTCATACACCGAAAGCTTTATGTGCTTTATGGCCAACTGAAGCCAATAGAGTAAGTCAGAGAGTGTAAAGTGTGTAACTGCTAGCAGGGTCAGAGAACACACCACGTGTCTTATCAGAGATTTAATCACAGAAGTTTGATTACACCCATAGAAGAGTCTGGACAAGAACCTAGTTTCTTTCACTGAACCTTTCTGTCCTAAACCCAACATGACAGTCCCTGCACTTCGGGTCATGGTATGGGATGTGCACTTTGCTAACATCAGTGCACCAAGAATCAGCGTGGCATGAAATTTCAAGTCAGTTTGCAGCTTGGAAATGAGTCTTTAGCTGGACCATTGCTGTGCTTGAGGTTATGCTAGGAGATATGTTCTTTCTGCAGCTTGGTGTGATAGTATCTCACTGGCCCTGGAATACTGATGCCAAGTGTAGACAGAAGTGCAAAGAGGCTGTGATTCCACACAGTGAATAAAAGCCATTATGGCAGAGGTGTATGATAGCCACTAGAGAGGTGAATCTCCAGCTTGGGCTAATAGATAGACATAATGTGCATTTTGTGTGACTTCCCAAGATTGGACAGATGATGAAATGCTTGTGCAATGAAGAGTCATCCCTGAACCTCTTGTTCGGAAAAGAGAACATCTCTTTCCCACTGAACATTCCTTTGAAATGCAAACCATTATCTTTGCAGACTTCAGTTATCTCCTTTATGAGAGAGATACCTGTTTCTGTAATAATTCTTCTCAAGGAACGCACCATGCACAGTAAGTGATCCCTATATCTAGAAAGCAATAGTTAAAAAAAAAAGTCTAACTAAAAAAACAACCCACCACCACCAAAAAAAGGAACTGGAATATCAGTGGAATTAATATAGTGGCAAGGAAAGGAAGCAATCTCTTGAAAGTTGAGAGTTGGATAGATGTGTGTTACAATAACTATAATGAGCTGGATCCACTGCTGCTGGTAAAAGACTGTAAATATTACAAAGTTATGTTCCACAGACAAAATGTTCTTGAAAGGGAAATGACTCCAAAGGCAGTGAAGAAGCTTCCAAGGTTTGCAAAGAAGTGTGAGAGAAAAATATTTCCCCATTTGGAACGTAGTTGAAAAAGAATGAACCTTATCACCAAACGATAAGCAGTAAGTTAAAGAACACCTTCAATCCTTGTCTGCTGTAGATGACCCTGATTGACTTTGAGACAGTAACAAAAGCTTAATCTTGTTTGCAGTGTATTGAGAGATGGCTGGGGGAGATTGACTGTGAAAGGGTAGTCTCTGAGCTGAGCTCAGAAACACACATGAAAGGTAAATTGTTTTAAAAGTTCCAAATACCATTACATTTTCCTTTGTAACTTTGCTTAAACCTTTTAAATTCTTGTCTGCCCCACAAAGGCATAAAGCAAATGTAATCACTTCTGTACCACAAGGAAAATTCCAGACGTCTGACTGGATATAGACGTATGTGGGTGGGGGAAGGAGTGAAGACTTCTGTCAATGAGAGCAAGGCTTCTGTCACTGATATAATGAAAAACTGGTTAAAAACTATAAATGTCTACAGACAACAGGTATTTACTGTCATTAGCAAGTTATATCTCAATTGCTAAGTAGTCCAGCATCCAAGCTCATTTCTAGAAGAGATCTCAATTGCTAAGTAGTCCAGCATCCAAGCTCATTTCTAGAAGAGATGTTCCTAGGCAAAAAAAGAAAAAAAAAAAGAAAGATTTGGACAAATTTTGTCAGCCCTGGGGGGCAGAGCATGAGGTCTCCTTACCCATGGAAGTGGTTACTGGGAGTTGCTGCTGGTTGTTCTTCTGTGAAGGAAACAGAAAAGCTAGCTGTGGTGGTTTAGCGGTGTTGCCACTTGGGATAGGTGTTGTGTTCTCCTAACTAAATCACATGCTTAATGAAAAAGAAATAAACTAATTCCTCTTTCTTCTGTTGATACTGAACTGCAGCCTTGCAGCTGGGAAGGTAGGCACAGTGTGAATTCAAATGACCCTGGCTAAAACCTGCCAGACTTGTGCTGGTGGTAGCCTGTGGTAAAGTACTGCTCTTAACCAGGCTTCTCACCTGATCTTGCAGCAGTGTTGTGGAGGCTGTGGTCTTGGCCAAGTGAGTGAGGACAGATTTTTATGTGTACAGAGGAGAGTGGGGAATGGGAAGGATTCAGGATAGTGGATGAGCAGCAGAGACATTGCTCTGTCTTATCTGGGATTTTGAGTAGATGACAGATTTGCAGGTAATATAACAATCATCTCATCACACTATGCTGCTTTGTGCAGGAAAACTTCCTTTTGTACCTTAGGATATTTCTATCTGCACTCAGTGTCAGTTGTACTTTTTTATCTCCAATTCTATGTATCTCTCTGGGAGGAAAAGAAGTCTAACCACCCTGATCAGTGTCTGCTTTTAGAGTTCCTATTTAGCATACTGCTGTCGTGCTTTGCAATAAGGCATAATTATTTCCCTTTAAACTTATATTGCAACTTTCCCCTCATTTCTTTTCAGAGGTGTTTTATCAAAGCATGAATTTATATGTCTGAGATCAGAGTACCTCATGCTTTGCTTCAACATAGATTCTTAGCAATTAGAAATTATATGAAAGGCAAATATAATTGAATTCTTGTCCTTGTAGCCACCTAGCTTTGTGGTTCACCCTTTGATTCAGAGTTCTTGTATTTTATCTATTACTTCCACAGTTGTGTGTTGTGGGTTTTTTTTCTCAGAATTTACTACTTCTCTTGGAAAGGCAGTACCCCTATCAGATGTTGTTTCCTCCTTCCCCCCTGCTTTTGCCCAGAGCAGCAATGGGTTCTGGCCCAGAATTGCAGTATAGAGGAAGGTGAGGAACTGCATTGCCTCATTTCCTTCCCTTTACAGCAGGGTGGAAAAGGAAAGATAAGGTCTAAAGGTGGAAGCAGACACATGGTTGAATGAGATTGGGCCACAGGTCATCTGAAGCACTTGGGAACTGATGTGAGATTTAGGAGGAATGTGTGTGCACACATACGTAGAAGGGTACACAGACAATCATTGTCCCTCTTGTGGTCATTTTTCTGTCACAGAGCCTAGTGTGTTGCCCACTGAGGTCACAGAAAAAAAGTGATACCCATACCCACTAATGTGAATTAGATACTTCACCACTGTAGCTCACACAAGTGTCCTGTTCTGCTTTACTTCAGATTGCAGAACTGCCATGCTGTTACTTTGGGTTGCCAATTACATCCATTCTCAAGACAATATTTCCATATGCTTTGTGTTTGCATGGCATTGCAGCTTCTACTTGGTATCCTTCAAAGGCAAAATGAGAAGAGAATTAATATTATCAGTCTGTAGAAAATCTCAGAGAACCTCTGTCAATATTTTATACTGCTTTCCTTTTTTTTTTTTACTGGAACGTTTTTGTGAAAACAGGAATATTTATTGTGTTGATTTGGACACTGCAAGCAATGTATCTGTTGTTTAGGTCTCGCTAGTCTCTCGTCCATTTAATGCTTAATACAGAATGAGCTTTTTTCCGTACATTTCATGTCTGAGCAAGTTTCCCGTGGCAATCATCTAATACCTTTACTTCCCCAGAAACAATCAAACCTTTCAGGAATTATATGTTCTGATTTTGGAGAGTGGTTAGATGTGGCTAGACCTAAAATACTCAAGAAAACAAGTGAGGGGTTCCAAAAAGCTGATGACTTATCAGGCTTTTTTCCCCTCTTTAAGAGTTTTCTTTCCTTTAATTTTTAGATTAAAATCATGATTGCATAAACACAGCCCTCAGAATGTTGAAGTTTATGAACTGCATAACTTTGTGAGTATGGTCAGGGAAATATTCTGTTTCAGGGATGGAATTTTCTACTCATCCCCTTTGTTTATAATGGCTACAAATAATATCCCCCCTTATCTTCTTCCATGTTGTATGATGACCTCACTCCCTCCGAGCTCTTTGTAGGTAGGATGCACTGTCACTGTTTCCTCCCCATTGCCTCCCTGTGTCCCACTTCCACGTGGCTTCCGCGTCTTTCAGTGTGGACTGGCATCTTTGGGCAGCTAAGTTTCCTTCAGCAAATTCTTTGTCATACACTCACACGTCTGCACACGCCTTGTGTTTTGGGCTTTCTGCCTCTACTGTGTGTGCACACATTTCTCATTTGGGGAGTGCTGCTTACCTGAGAAATATTGGAGTAGCGTGAGAGAGAGTGCAGAGCAGTGTGGATTTGGTGAGGAGAGGGAAGATGACTTCTTAAGCATATAGTGGCTTTGGCTCACTGTTCCTTTTTTTCAGAACATGAAATTTGTGGATTATTATGACTAGTGGCATCCTATTAGAAAAACTAAATCCTTGATTTTTCAGTAGTTTAAAAATTGCACGTCTAGAAACCATTGTCCCTTTTACTTTGCAAAGTACATTTGGAGCCTGAACTCCAAACCTAACCATGCTTTTGTTTGAGTGTTTTAAAATTCTCTAGTGCATTTCTATACACTTTATTACGGCAGGAACATATGATTTAGAGAAGTCTTATGTGTTCACTAGAAACAAATCTTGTTCATTCTTTCTTTCTTGCAATAACACCTACAAATCTAGATTACCAAAGGAAAAACAAATTTAAATTACCAAAGGAGAAAATAAATTGCTAAGTCATCATGCTACTGGAATATAGAACTTTTTATTTTTTAGTCAAAAGGCTTAATTTTTTTATTCTTTTTTTAGCTGTTTGCTGATGCAAAATGGCCCATCAAAAGACCAGCATATCAGTAATAAACTTATTAAAACTAAACTGTATGGCATGAACTTTCTGTTTCATATTCTGTTAAGTCTGAAGTCCTCAAAGTTTTCTAGAAAACCCTTCAGGCAGATGACTAAATTAAAGAGGTTTCATGTATCATAATGTTGGAGATATATTACCTGAAGTAAGTAATGCTGTGCTCCATTAAACACATTATGTTGTAAATAATTAAGATGCTTAATGTTAAAACTTTGGGTAGAATGTAATTACTGTACTTCATGAAAAAATCAATGGCTACTCAAACATTGTAAGTAAACATTAAAAACGGTGTTTCATGAGCAGACACAGTTGGCAACTGTTTTATGAATGTATTTTATAGGCTGCTTTTGGCTTTGGTCAGATGAGATGGAGTGGCTCACATGCAGAAGTTCATTTTCTAAAATAGTCTATGTTGAAGATTTGTTCTTCTTTTGAACAATGAAGGATGCTTCCTGCTTCAATCAGCAGCAGCAGAATGCAGAGATCCACACCAGAGTCAAATGCATGGTGCTTGGCAAGACTAAGTGCATTCAGTGCTTAACAGGACTGAGCATGCTTTGCAGCCTGCACTCTATGGCTATATATATATCCTGCACTTATAAGGTATAAGAACGGGTGGGGAATGAATCCCTTATGATTTTTATTCTGCTCTAAAGAGCTGGGAGATCAAGAAATGAAATCTCAGAAAGCTGTAAAGATTATTCAGTTGAACCAAATAATGTGAGAGAATTAAAATATGGAATTTAGTGTGTAGTTTTACCCAAATCTTCATTTGGAGTTATGCTAAGAATTTGTATGACTGTGTTACATATAAGCTCTGTCTAGAAATATTTATAAAAGGCACCTCACACATAGCAAACAATAGATTTTTTAGAGGTGAAATTCTGGCTTTTCAATTACTTTTGATGAGACAAATGTTTCACTTGGAGTTTGTGTAATGGGATCTGTTAGTTTGGCCTTTCCAAGAGTTTGGAAACAGAAAAGGCAAGTGAAGCCAAGATGCTGGCCTGTACATCAGCTTAGCATTTTGCTTGCAAGCACTTCTTAGGTCCCAAGGAAGTGTTAGGAGGAAACAGAAGATAATGCATGTAGCTCATCCATGAATGCTGCTCTGCCATGTTTCCTGTTTGAAGGAAGTTGTGTGGGTACAGCTTGCAAGCTTGTGGCTGAGGCCGGAAAATTCTTTTAGAGTACCATAAACCCTTGAACAGCATACCAATATATTGAGAAAATGAGGAATTTCACAGGCAGTCCTTCATGGCATTCAGGAGAGTTACTCTGGATCCCATGCTGATGTAAGATCAGAACTCGTTCCCTTACGTGACTTACAGCAGGATGTCCTCTTTTTAAGGCTTCATACTTGGAGAATTGCATTGCCTGGGCCAGGCCATCAGTGCTTTGGCAGCAAATTTTCCATACACACTGTAAGATTGTCCTCATCTGCTTGCCATTTAATTCAGTTGTTTTGCTTTGGGTTGATGATGTTTTTTCCCCAGCGTTGTTTGCAGATTTACATTACTGTCTATAATAAAGAGCCATGGCAACAGGTGTTGTAGCGATTAATCAGATAAACAAATGATATGTTTAGTGTTCATTCATATGCACAATTCCATTAAAATGAGTAACTCTAATAAGCACCTGGCAGGCATGTTTCAGTGCTTGGGTAATATGCCAGAAGTACAGTGTTCTGCTAGAGGATAGTTTATTCCAAGCCCAGGTGATTAATTCTTTCTTTACCTCTCCTACTTCCCCCTGCTCTTTGTTGCCCTACCATTTGTCATTTAAAAGCCTCTGAAAAACAGACTTTAAACATGGTTTCACATAAAGTCTTCTGTGGCCTTTCCCACAATAATTTGAGTACCTTGCAGTTGTCCATTAAAAAGATGTAACTCAGAGCTGTTATGGGAGATTCAACCTCTCTTGTATGCAGTTCACTTGCCGAGAAGGAAGCACACAGTATGGGTTTTGCCTGGGTTTAGATAAATTCCTGTTTTTTAAATGAAAGATATTTTCACAAGAGGCTCCATCTGTGTTGCCAAGGCACAATGGAAGTATGTACTTTGCCTTCTGGTTGTTCAGAGTTAAGTTTATGGTCAGATGGTTGCATCAGCTGGCTTCTTGAGGTAGTCTTGTTGAAGGTGAGCTGCAGACAGTCCTGACTGGCATATACAGCTGAGTATTTTCCCATTTTGAGGCTTTAGTATTAAGTCCTCTATTATTTTTCTTCTGTCTGCAGATAGACGATTAATATAAAGCTCTATCTTAGTTGGTAAATATTTTATTGAAGAAAGAATATCTGCTGCCAACATCCCCATGATAAAAAAATATATTCTTGTAGCCTCTCTGTTTTATGCCTGCAGTACCATGAGTGGTTTCTCCTCCCATTGATACTCATTCCACGTGGCTAAAGAAATGAGGATTGACGTTGATGGTTCTTCATATAATTACTCTGTGATTACTGAAACTCTGAAGGAGGGATGGCAGCTCATGTCAATGTACTTTATAGCTTTATTTCATAGCATATATACTGTCACCTTGATGTTAATATTCAGCTTGTGCTTTGTAGCATCCAGCCTTTCAAGTTTCTTACAACAGAATTACTTTGATTTCATTTAACAAAGACAAACACATCTTTCATTAACAGTCTTTGAGGTACACGTGTTTGTAAACTGTTATTCTTAAATCACTGCATTTTGTGACTTTGTTGTCCTTTTATCTCTAATTTTTTAAATTGCTTTTGACACAGAGATTGAGTTTATTTTTAAAAGTTCCTTGTGAGCCCTAGGCTTACTCTAGAGCAGGAAGAAACAGTGTTTCTAACATTTGACATTCTGAGGTCATTTGGCAGACATTTGGTTCTGAATGTGGGTATTTATCTGCATGCACGCATGAGCATTCAGTTTTAACTGAGTTAACTGGAGCTATCAATTCATCCTGAATTTAGGAAAAAGCTTTTCAGAACGTGCAGATATTACTCGCATTAGCATCGTGTTTGGGTGCAGAAGTATCTCTTACATGCTAGGTTCCCGGTAGTGATCTGATGCCCTGAACCTAAGATTCTTAAAGACGAAAGAGGAAAATACAACAATTTTATTTTTTATAAAAAAAATAAATAAGTAAAATATTCTGCTATATATTTTTCAGAGACGTGAATCTCTGTCATGACAGTTTTATTTTGGTATAGTTAATTAGATGTTTCATGTAGGTATTTTTGGTAATCTTATGCATTTTACAGAAGTTAACTAAGGTCCTGTTTTCACTCTGAGTCTTGAAGTGTGGCAGACTGTGTCGGGGTCTCCTCCTTTCTCCCACTCCAAAGGGGTAATGGCCAATATGGTCTCTGGAGAGTGAAAGGCAGCAGTATATTTATCTGTGGGAGGAAAATACTCCTAAATGGACATCTTCATGTCTTTTCACACCACTTGCTAGCCTTCCCTGTTTAGGGTGGGGATTCTTTGAGGACAGAGGTCACTGCCTGTCATACACATGGATGTTACCTTGTGCGTACAGAGGCTCATTCCTCATAGCTCCCAGGCACAGATGCGATCTTAATTCAGCAAAACTTCATTGCTATTTTTAAAGTGTTTGATGAAAATGGGAAGATTTCATAGGAGACTGTTCAATTCAGTGCTCACACCAGACTTGCTGTCTGAAGCCATTAGAAGAAAAGAAGTTACTCTGTTTCAGATACTCAGGATGAGCTATGGTGTGGTTAAAGTATTAATTTTTTGACAGAGATGGTAACTAAACATTGGAACAGATTGGCATGGGAAATGAAGCTTTAGGTCAAGACTTGATATCTGAGTGGACGACACTTTAATTTTCTGACCCTGGCTAGGATGCTGGTTCAGAAATTTGGGAAGAATATGTTGTGGATTAAAGAAGTGGCTGTCACACATGGGCACTCATAGTGCACTCTCAGTTCACATGGGTAAAGACAGTGGTTGTTTGTGGAAGAGGCTTGTTTGAGATTTCCACAGTTTGCACTTCCCACTACGCTTTGGCCATGTATCCAACGCAGTTCAATGAAACTCAGAAGTCCCAGCAGGCTTGTGAAAGGCGTTTAATAAAATACCTTTTTAGATCCTTTTGTGCAGGTGCAGCCTGTAGTGAAGTATTTTGTTATGAATAGATCACAATTAAGTGGTACTTTCTGTAACACTGAATTCGGGATGAGTTTGAGGTTGCTTTTGTTTCATTTAGTTATTACAGCTGGCAGGGAGGAAGGGGAGAAGACTGTTTCTGTAGGTCTCTGTAGCCAAGAATGTTATGTAAAATACAGCCAGTTGATAATATGCATGTTTGGAGAATCTATCTGTAGAAGATCTCTGAATATGTAAAACTTTGCTCTTCAGCACAATTTGGTAACTTAGCCGTTAATACACAGAGCCAAAAACCTCTGCGCCATCCTAACTGAGAGGGGAGTTGAATGTTTCTGTTAGTTCAGATTCTTTAATTCAGGCAAGCTGGGGTGGCTTTCAATATGTTTCAATTCGATAACTGGAAATGTTTGTAAATAGGCATGCTTTCAGAGTAATCAGCTAATGAGGCAAAAATGAATTCTGAACAAATTTTCATGTAGTAATTTATTTTCTGCTTGCAGCTAAATGCTCTACATCTATTCTTTATTATTTATAAAACCTTCCCATGTCTTAAGCAGCTCAGTGAAGAGTGAAGTGCTGTAGAGGCACAAGCAATGAAATTGAGAATATAAATTGGCAGAGGATGTATCATATCATGACATGGCCGTTATGGGATACAGGGCTTAAATTAATTCACATAAAAGTAATAAATATCTGTGGATTTCCTGAAAGCTAGGATTAGGGGCTGAAATGTGCGTTAGACCTTGGGGATTTGAGAGCTTTTGGGGTAGTGTTAATAAACTGCATCTCTGGAGGGGAGAGTGCTTAAATGCAGTGGAACACTTTCCTTAATGGTAGCAATTTTGAGCTTTACAAGACATGGAAAGCCTCGTGTCGCTAAGTAAACTGCAGAAGTCATTCTTGTTAAAAGCATGTTTTATTGCTACGCATAATATATTGTGGAAATGGAAATCTGCCTTTGGATTAGACAGCTGATTGATACAATGCAATGAATCCATTGGAGAATTTAGAGAGGATTTCATGCTGTTTGCAGAGTATGAAGGGTATTTGATGGAATTTGGCTCCAGTTCCTATAGTTTGTACAATTATTCGTATGCTAAGCACTGTGGTCTTTAGTGCAACATGATTTGGTTTTTAAATGCTTAGTTGCATATACTTGTATCTCTTATGTGTCATTTCCTCTCCTTTCTTGCCTAGCAAAATTAGGTTATTTGAACTAGAGCAAGTATACTGCAGATAATTTTTCTAATACTATAATAATTAACAGTTTTAAAGATAAACACTTTTACAAGAGTACTTCAAAGTGAAATAAAAAGTAAAAAGAATAGATAGAAAGCACCTCCCATCCAAGCAGTGACAAACGCTGATTCATTTAGCTGCACCAGCCTCTGCAAGATGTGTGGGTACTACTCATGCATTTCAAACTATGTCAGAGGTGAGCTTGGTAACCTGTCTTCCTATAGTATGTTTTAATTGCAAAACCTTTCTCCCTACCAGATCTTGTTCAGGCTAAAATTAAGACGCCCAAACATTTTGGCATTCTCTGATAAATACCAAGCTTTTGACCTGGATATGGCCAAGTCTTGTACCGGCCACGTGTTCTTGTCATACCCTTGATAGCAGATATTTGCCAACATTGAATGCGTAATAGGTCACAGAGCCCTTATTTGAGGCAGCAACTAGGCCTCTGAGAAACCAGTTTTAATTGAAACTGGAGAATGCAGAAGGAGTGTATTTTAATAAGGAGAAAACATTTGGTTTTGGTCTAAATTTGCAGTCAGAAATATGCGTTATAACGGAGCCCTGGTCAAATTCATGTTGCTGGCTCAAGCCAGCGTCAAGGTTCAAAACTATGCATGTTTTTGAATGACAGAGTGCTTCCCCCACAAATATTAGGAGTCTGGGAGATAAGAAGATAAAGAAGTTGATTTGCATTTCTTTTTCTGTCAGAGATTGCTAGCCGTCTTCCTTCTATTCTTACAGATTTGGAAAGATTTGGAAGCAGAACTGATATGAAAACTGAGTGTGTCACCTTCCACATACCCCCCAGTGATTATCTGTATCTTCATTACAGTTATTTTGTTTAAAATTATTTTTACTGTTCCCATAATGCTCCAGGCACTCAATCTTAGATGCAGTAACTGTTTAAAAGCCTGAACCATGAATTCTCAATGTCTCATGAGCTAGGTGCCTTCAGGGATTTTATAGTGAAACAACTTCATAGTTACAGCTAAACTGATTAGGTCACTATGGGATTATGGGCAATAGGGTTGCAACAAACTGCTCTCTGAGTCACCCTGTGGTCTCCTGATAAAAGAGACATGGAAGGCATGCTGTAAAAGCTAATAAAAATTGCAGTGAGAACATTGCAAGCACAGAATGAATGCCTTCATAAACAAGTTTATAGCGTAACCGGAATTTCCAGGCCATATAATCAACACTCAGCTAACCTTTTTTGAACTTGTAGACATGTTTCAGTGTGCAAATGCCATGGGTAGACTACCATGGTGTAAAATCATATTTTCTTCTGAAGCTCCTTATCGTACAAATCATCTTACTATCAAAATGAGTAGTTTTCATCAATCTTATTATCTTTTTTCACAGCATAATTTATTTTCACTATTCACTTTTCATTTACAAGTCCCCAGAGTTGCTCAGTTCCTCTGGTTTGGCTGGTGCTAATGAGAAGTACCACAAGGGAAAAGGTAGAATTGAGTTTGCGAAAACTGAATTTATGGAAATTGTACTGCGCAGTGTGGGGAAACGCAGGTAATTTGGCAGTATGACTACACTGCACGTGCTGTCAGCCAGTGGTCTAACTTGTTGAATCATCTCAACAACAATGATGTTAGTCATGGAACCACAGGGGAAAGTACATTTTTGCAGAGCTTGAGCCCTGTCTCCCTTTTTGAAGGAATTAACTAGATAAAAGGTAAAAAATAAAAAATAAAAATAAAAATAGTCAATTCATAATTCCATGATTTTGAGCAATTTATAATAGTAAGTCAGTGAAGGTATTTGGGGTGGAGCAGAGGATGTGAAGAACAATATAGTTTGCCATCTTTTGATAACTAACACTATTAGATATGTGGCAAGACATTGATCAGTATTAGATCAGTGTTGCTTGGCTACAGAAGTCAAAGAACGGGATTTAGTAACATTACGCAGCAAGAAAAAGTAAGAGCTGGAGCACAAGGAGCACAACTGAAGAACCTGAGGAAGGATAGCCACGTAGCAGGCAACACGCAGAAGGATGACTTGTTGGTGCGAGAGAGAAATGAAAATGGTGAGAAGTTGTTCTTTGAGCCTGAGCTGGTCTGTGGGCTTGGGGGGAAACATGGAGTGGGTTGTAGATAGAAGGAGGAAGATGCACTGTGAGGCTGTAGACTGGAAGTTTAGAGACACTTTTAACTCTAAGGGAAGTGCAAAATTCACAAGTAGTGCAAGGAAGAGAAAACAGATGGTTTGGGAGAATGATGATGATGACTAGAAAAGGGCACGGAAGAGTAGCTGCTGAAGGAAATTATGTACTGGTGTTTTTCCTGGCTTTGAGTGAATTTGGCTTGGAAATAGTAAAACTGCTGCCAATAGCACTTTTCAGATCTTCCCTCCTATAGGAAGCACAATGCAAAAGTTCGTGACAGAGCTGTATCTTTTGTATTATGACCTGTTAGTGACTTTAAAAAGCAAAAAACCAAAAACCCTCAAAACAACCCACCCCAAACCAAACTGCCTAAACCCAAGGTTTTAGGTAAAATTCAGTGGCTGTCATCTTAAGGCAAAGAAGTAAAATGCAGTGATGGTCTCTCGGAGAAAAAATCCTTTTTATAAATGCAGAAACAAGACTTGGCTTGTCATGAAAAAGGCTGAGTTTTGGTGACTGTAGGTTTTTTGTTTTGTTTAGAAACTAGCTGACCCCAAAACTGTTAAGTCTGAGAATCTGGTTCAGCAGAATCATGAGAACTGTATTTCACTCGGTGGGTGACCTGTTGCAAGCACATTCAGCATGAGATGGAAGCTCATCGTTTCTTACTTTCCCTGAGTATGAATAGGGTTAGCCAGGGAAGGAATATCTCTTATCTACTGAATGAAGGAAAATTCATTCATATTATTAAATCTCAGAGATAGCTGAAGTGCTTTGATCTGAATAAACAGCTATCACAGAATTTTCTCTGGTTCATCTGTCTTATATGGTCTTCCAAATTACTGACGATAATTATCTAAGTATCTTCACTTGTTCCTAATGGAGTTACACCACCATGATGGAAAGGTGCTCTGTTTGTTCAAGAACAGAAAGTTTCATTTGCTTCTAGCTCTTTTACTGTTACTGTGCATGTAGATAAGATGCTGGTTTTGTAGCTTTCAGATGAATTTGCTCTCAAATTCCTGGTGTCATCAGTATAAAGCTGCTCGTAGAAAATAACAACGAATCATTAGTTTTGTCTCACTATGTTATCATTTGCAGTGGACCATGATAACGCTGTTACATGTTAGGTCTATCACATGATTGCTTCAATAATTGTCACAGGATCAGAGGCATTAACTATCAATAGCACTGTGAAATCAGTTATTTGATTTCAGTTAAGAGAGAGAAGTGATCTCTAGGTCTTAGTGATTTGAAAAAAACTTGATTGCTAAACTGAAGCTTTGGTAACTACTGGGTAACTTCTGTTATTCATCTGCAGAATCTGCTTTCAAATCTCAGTTCGACATGTATAGAAAACAAAGTCCTAGTGAGTACTTCGCAATGATGATCTGATCATTTTAAAGTTAAGTGTTTTCAGTAAAGTATATTTGACAAATAAGGGTTTCCGAATTGCTGTTTTGAAACCTTGTTTCTAAATTCCTAACTTCTGCAGGAATATGATTAGGTAAAGCAAATTCAGACTTCATTGCTTTGGTTAGTATTTTGTGCATTGTACGAATCACTGAAATAAGCTTATAATTGTTGCTATTTCCTGGATACGTTCCTGGCTTTCAAATAGAGATCTAACGATATTCTTAGCAGGTCCTGGCAAATTATTATTCATGGAAATAGTACTGTGCATAGAAAATTTAAGTCAAATTATTTTTATTTTAACCTGCGTTGATGTTGATCACTGTAGTATAAGTTAATACAATTAAATTATAACAGGCCAATTAAGAAATGCCAGTGTTTTCCCAGTCTAAGCATACTGCTAGGGTTTCCATTATATCCACTGAGCTTTCAAAAATCCCTTTTATGTAGTGTTTGGGAAAGCCCTCTAGTAGAAATACGGTCCATCACAACGCCACTAGGATGATTAATTACTGTACAGCACAGCTCTGTTAACTACAGGCATTAATTATTAATAGACAAAATATTAACTATTTTGCTATTTAAAATGTCATTAATAGTCATCCCAGCTTCCTGTGTTTTGATTACTTTTTTAATATGATGGTGAATTCCCCCTCACCATGTGGTGAATAAGCACTATCTGAATAATCTCGGTTTCTGCTTTAAAAGTAATTTACGTTTGAAACAGACTTATCTCTTCTTGACATCATCAGAGAATGTCAACTAACAGTAACAAAAGCACTTTTGTGAAGACCAGCAGCAAGAAATTCTTGAGAGGTAAAAATATACTCACACAGGTCACAGTAAACTCGTCATAAGCACGTTTCTATGCATCAGTTACCCAATGAATTGCTACTGCCCTTTTGGCTTCAATAATCGCAGTACCTGGGACTTCTGAAGGTTGTTTACCTCAAAGAAAAAGTCATGAGTGCAGCCTAGCTGTATACTTTACAGGCATTCTTTTTTGTCTTCTTAATAAGTACTTATTTTTCTCCAACAGGACACAGAAGGGAACAATAGCAGGCAGTCTGCAAGGCCCGCAGATCTCGCATTTCTACGGCAAGTGTCTCAGTTTTGTCTCAGCATCCTGCTGCTTCATGGCTCCCTGGCAACTTAGTTTCTGGCACATGTGCAAGCTGTAACAAACTTTCACACTTTTGAAAGGAGGCTCCTAATTTCTCACCTTGATCTGCCATGTGGTAGGCACATGTTATGGAGTGGGGGTAGTAGCCGCCTTTTCTCCAAGTCATCCAAACGTACGCATTTCAGGAATTTTGTTGTTCGTGCTCAATATAACTTCTGAGGATGAGGACTGTTTCATCTAACTGTGCCTGAGCTGGTCACTAGGACTTTCTTTACAAACATCTGTGGAGATAAGGGCCTGCTTCTCTCCATTTACTGCAAAAAGAGGCTATACAGTTGTGTCAATAGTTGCCTCCTACACAGGACTCTAAAAGCAGCTGTTGTATACTACAAATGTCTGCGGTTATCTTTGACTCAGAGTCACTAGGTGGCAGGGCCTGCCACCTCCCAGCATATCTGGGAGCACTAGAATGCTGTTCTAGTCTCCGTTGTTACTTTTCGGTAGAGATGATTGTGAGATTTCAGGAGCGACCCTATCCCATCAAGGTCTCTGCTTCTCTAGCAGTGAGTGAAGCTTCACACCAGCCAGCTTCAGCCCTTTCTGATACTGGATTCCAGGAGTGTCTGAGTGCTGCTGCCTTCTTGCCTCTCTCAATCTCTAGTAACCTTTTTGTTTGTCTTCTACAGTTCATTGTGATAATAGGAGAAAGATGTGGTGTCATTCAAACCTGACCTTGGCCGGCTGGGGTGTCAGTCGTGCTGCCCCACAAATGTTAATAGTACTCCATTTGTATTTCTTTTCCTTCACTGCCGAGCAGCTCATGAAGGACTGAACCAAACAGCGTCACTTGGTTGTCACGGTACTTTTTTCAACTTCTTGGCCACTTCACCAACACATGCAGTTTCATAGGTGTCAGAGGCATTTCCCCTGGATGCATTTTAAGCTTATGGCCAATGGAACAGGTTGCTGGTCACGCTTTATGTTTAGGCCTAATCCCTAACCCTGCACACCGTTTTTATTTTTCTAATATTACCTATGCTGTTCATTGGTGCATTTGGGTCTAAGCAATCAAAAGCACCAAATGACAAGAACTTCTGCATACAGATGCTAGTAGCTGCTAATGTAAAGTCATGCAGATCTGGTACATGGTAATAAAGCCGTCTTCATATTCGCTATCTTCAACCATGATTGCCACCCAGTCTCCTAGTTGCATTCAGAGTGCTGCACCTCTTCTATCTCTTGACATTTGTATACTTGCTTTCTTTTTCATGTCTACTACATCCTGCAGTTTTGTTTCTATCATTTGAGGACAGTTCTGTGTACAGAAGTTTTTCAGCAAATCCATCTGTTTCAGTAGGTCTTAATCTTTGCATCTTGCTGACTTGCCATAGTATTTGACAGGGCTGGCTACTGAAAATATCACTCACCACATGCCATTGAGGTGGAGCTGATGTAAGGCAGGGTGCCATTTTTTTCAGACACAGTAAGGTCTATGCCTTGCCTGATGATTGAAATACTGTCACAACAAATATTTTGACTGTAGACAATACTGATGATCTCAGAGATTTGTGTATCTTTAGAACAGCATTTCTCAAAGAGACAAAAATGTTGATTGCATATACATTTTCTTATCTAGCCTTTTCCTGTTGATATTTCCTGTGATCCTTTAGCATGTATCATTTCTGAGAAAATAAATACTCCATCTTGCCAGCAGCTGAATGCTGTGTTTAGACTTTTAACACATAAATGCAGCATATAGTTGAAGGCCTCTTTTCAGTTGGGGTGCGAGTGAGCAAACTGCATGGGGTTGCAGTTTTACTGCAGTGAGGGCAGGGATCACACAACCCACCATAATAGCAAAATACACAAATTTGCTTGCAATGCTAAGCTGACCATCTTCTTGACAGTCTGTCTACATTAGCACTTCCTAATGTTTGGCCTACATAAGCAAAATGCTAGATTGGCAAAAAATTTCAGCCATACCACCCTCTGAGGTAACCACAAAACACTTATTTGGAGGCCTGCTTTGTTATACATTGAATTCAGATAATGAGTTTATGTTTGTGTTCACTTGTGTTGGCTACTAGAAAAGGATCTAAAGTCTTACAGCATTGTTTTGGAGGTTCTAGGGGAGGTAGGGTGGGAGCAGACATGACTGGAGGAGGTTGGAGAGATGTTATCTAGTTATTTTATTTCACTTTGGGTAAATGTTTTGTAAAAAGGAAGTTTAATTACAATCCTAGGCAAGTAGTTGAATGCATCTTCTCTGGTAGACTGCAGAATTGCACTGTTTGAGCTGATGCTTTTATTTTATTCCTGAGGGAAGAGGAGGAGGGATTGGAGGTGTCCTGTTCTGCCTGTACTTTGCAGATGTTGTTGCTGCTAATTCCTTGTGTCTTGTGAGAGAAAGGGATCTTAAAAGTGCTGGTCTGTGGCCAATAACATGACTGATGCACCCTACATTTTCTGCCATTTCCCTAATCTGTAACCTAATGGAATGACTAAGCAAAAGGTAGGGTTTTTTCTTTTCTTTCATGAGTACTGTAATTTCAGGAGTGCTAATGCATTTCTGTGTCAGAAGTGGTGGTAGACCTGAAGTCTCTGGAGGAATAGTATTTCACTAGCCATGTGGTTTGCAAAACAGTTGACAATAAAAGCCCTATTATTTGTATGTGACCTGCTCATGTAACAAGAGACTCTGTCACACATCTTCAGCCCAAACAGACAAAGGACAAGAGAAGAAAGAGGCAGGAAGTGTATTATGTGACTGAAATGTCCCAGAGCCTAGAAGAGCCATCTATGTTCCACATTATTAATCTGTGAAATGCTCCTTTAGTTGCAGAAAAGTCCTTGGGGGAAAAACAAATAGTCTATGCAAGTCACAACCACAACTTGCTTGGCAACTGCAGCTCTTGTCCTGGTACAGAAAAGATACAAGGGCTTGAGCTCTCAAAGGGTATTGTTGGCACTGCACTTTGTGGGTAGTGATGTTGTTACAAGTGGGGGTTCTGTGCGTGAAAAAGTGATCTCTGTTTTGTATATTGCTTTGTAAAACCATTTGTGACATCAAAAAGGGAAAACAGAAAAGTGATAGAAATTATAAGGTGCCACCAGTTAAACAATAAAAAACAGTAGCACAATAAAACCATAAAGGAAAGGTGCTACAATGAGGTGGAATCTCCTTAAGTTATTTCATCCTCACATCTGAAACAATATTCACTATATCATTTCCCTAATTGCTTCTTTGGATGAAAGATAACAGCTTCTGGGTATTCTAGTTCAAGGAGATTTTCTGTCTTCAGTAGGGGTCTAGGTTTTACTTCTCTCAACTCAGCAGACTCCAAAAGGAAAATGAAACTGGACATAACTTGTGTTATCAGTCCTTTGTTAATGGCAAAGAGAAGGAATGGTATATTCCAGCCCACTATGGTTGGCAGGAGACTGGAAAGGTGAGTAGGGTTTCTCTAGCATAAATAAAATGCTCTGCGCCATGTGTGTTTATGAGTATTCAAGCGCTGGTTCTTCATTGCCAAACATAACATAATAACTAAACTGAGCAAGAATTAGGTTGTCTGGACCTTATTTCAGTAAATGATTTTGCAATTTACTTTGTCACTTATTTAGGATTTGCTGTTTTCAAAACATTTACCACAATTTTCTGCAGTTAAGATTCCCTCTAGAGATGAAAACTACTGTCTCTGAGAGGACAACATCTTTAAAATCATTTCCCAATAGCTTGCCTAAAGGAGTCAACAATGCTTTCTCATGAACTTAGTTGTTGACACCAAATTTGGGAACAGCTGAGGTTACTGATGGTAGGAATGCTATTCAGAAGAACCTAGACATGTTTGAGGAGCAGGCTGGTGTGGACCTCACAAAATTCAATGAGAACAAATTCAAAGTCCTCCTCCTGGAAAGGGAGGAACTCTTACAACAGCATAGGCTGGAAGCAGCTCTGGTGTAAAGGACCTGGAGTGTAGTAGACAGCAAGCTGAATGTGAGCGAGCAGGATGCCGTGGCAACCAAGGAGGCCAACAGCATCTGGGGCTGTATTAACAGGAGCACAGCCAGTGCTTCACAGCACAGACTGAAGGAAGGGATTATTTCCCCTTTACTGAGCCTGTTGACTTCTAAAGCACCAGTATCCAGTTTGGGCCATTCAGCATGAACAAAATACTGACAAACTGAAGTAAGCTCAGCAGAGGACCATTAGATAGTCAGGGGCCTGGAGGCCATGCCCTTTCAGAAGAGGCCCAGTGAACTGCTGGTGTTTAGCCTGAAGAAGAGACCCAGTAATAGTAGCCTTCCTCAATACCTATGAGGAGGTTGCTGAGAAGATGAATCCTGGCTTTTCATAGCGGTGCATGGTAGGAGGTTGAGAAGCAAAACAAATAAATTGAAGCAAACAA
Source organism: Lathamus discolor (assembly GCF_037157495.1). NCBI lineage: Eukaryota > Metazoa > Chordata > Aves > Psittaciformes > Psittacidae > Lathamus > Lathamus discolor. The sequence continues at coordinate 92,192,474 of NC_088885.1, read as the reverse complement.
GAGTCCAGCTGGATAGAAGGAAATGTCCTTTCATCATGAGGATGATTAACAGTGGACAAGGCTGCCCAGTGAGGTTGTGGAGATTCTCCCCTACGAAGACACAGCTCCAAGCAACCTTGTCTGATATCATAGCTGGCCCTGCTTAGGGCAGCAGGTTGGGCTAAATGCCTCCTTAGATCCCTTCCAACCTAAATTATTCCATGATACACTTCAGCATTGACCTTATTGGAAAAAACTGTCCACGTTCTTGAAACGGCTTCAGCAGGAAATGGAGTTATGGTTTCTAGCACTGATGAATGGGACATTGCTTGGAAAAGAGGAGTGCAGAGTACCTTCTGTGGTTGGTTTTATGAATATGAATCATCTTCATGTAAGTTTTTAACTCTAGTTTGATCCAAATGGGGTGAAATATTGTTTGGCATTTTTTCGTATTACGCCTGCCAGGTTTTGAAAACCTAGTTGAGAAAAAACAACTAGGTTTTCAACTAGGTATATACTACTAAACAGCTAGGTATATATTGCTAAATACCAGGTCATCATCCCAAATTTTTAGAAATTAAAAGCTTTTGATAGGGAATGCAAGACCCACAGAAATTATTGTTAAAATCATTCCCATTTGTCATAAAAGCAAGTGGATAATAATAGCAGAAGATAGCATCAAGCCTGAGAGATAGTAGGATGTAGTAGAGAAGGTTTAAATTGACTATGTTAGATGATCAGGCTTAATCAGGAACAGCATGCTGACACCAGCAGACATGACTAAAGAAGGTGACAAGTCAGTCACCTGGAGGGGAAAAAAATAACACCACACCACTAACAACCAAAACCCAAGACAACAACAAAACATCTGGGGGATGCTCATATTCCGGTGGAATGGACCTTAGATCTCATGATGTTTAAATGCTTCTTTCACCATGGAAAAATTCTTTCCCATGATTTGCATTGGACAGCTGATCATGTTTGAGGAGGCAGCTGTACTGAGAGAAACACAATTTGTGTCTTTTCATCTGGGGTCTGAATCTGGTTCTGAGAAGAATCATGTGGATTTCAGGAGAAGGTCAGGAAATAGGATAAGTGAACAGAGGCACTCAGTCTTTCTCAGTGCAACACTGAGACACAGTGCCTCATGTAATTAGCTAAATATAATATTGGTAGTTTTTACGTTTTCAAGAATTATTATCTAAATTTAAGCAAATATAAAAATGGCTATTCTTAGTCCTAACCAGTTTTTAGCTGGAGGAAAGTATGTTTCAAAACATGTTAGCCAGTTTTTGTTATATGATCAACACATCATCAGTTTTTAGCAAGAATTTATATGGCTATTGGACAAATACCCTTCTAAAATTCATCTGTGTGACTTCAGAGTCATTAGAATCATGGAATGGTTTGAGTTGGAAGAGAACTTAAAGATCATCTAGCTCCAGTCCCGCTGCCATGGACTTACTTTTATTGCGTTGAAAGTAGAAAAAAATGTTTCTTGGAATCTAGGAAGACATAGGGTAGCTAGAGCTGCATTTCAATCTCTAAGTGATAAATGTCAAATATGTCCTGCAGGTGTTTAGTTTAGAATGGCTTTACTTTGTGCTAGCTAAGACTTTAATTATTCTATTTTTGATTTATTTCCATAGAAACATAGCATAACAAAGTAAAAGAGCTTTCCCCAGTGTGTCCACTTCCAAGCTACGTGAGAATATTTTGATAAATGATAGTATGGAGCAAAGTTATGTACAGACTTAGCTTTTTCTTATCAGTGGATTCTCACTCTTATCAGGCAGAAAAATAGGAAGATGCACCACAGCTTTTACATGTTTAAAGTTCTCTAAAGCTTCTTTAAGGCATTGATCAACTTCGTAGTAATTTAAATGCGTGTTTTGGGAAGCCAGAAGTTTTCCCCACAAGAAACTTTGAATGTAAAAGCTGGGTTTGGGGTTTCCCAGAGGAAAAGTAGGAAGGGAGAAAATGAGCTTTCCATAACTGATTGAAGAGGTTGCTTTTCTGTGGCTACCCTGTTTATTCTTTTTTCTGTGTTGTGGCCCTTTTAAAATATGAGTCGTTTAATCAGATCAAGTTGAATTCTCTGCACGTTTGATGTGAAATAATTAAAAGTTGTTACCATATTTTTTCTAAAAAAGTACCAGTAATTTAGGAATCTTCTGTCTATGGCCACTGATAAAGTTTTCCAACCACTAAGTGATTCTTCAGATGCAAGGTATTTTTCTGACCTAGTTCTGCAAGTGAGAAGTCACCTTGAAAATACAAGTAGCATAACAATCTTTTTGAGATATGGTTGAAAACATGTTGATAGCCTGTTATAGATATTCATAGCTACTGAATATTTAACTGCAGATCTAGCTTCCAAGGTAAACAGTAAGGGTGGATTTTGTATATGGTTGCTGTAACGAATTCCTGTTTGTTTGCACGTTCAGCGTTAGATTACATCATAAGAAATACATAGGAACTCTAAGAAAGGTGAAAGAGTGGGGTGAATTCAGGTGAATTGTAGCTTGGAACAGAATTAGGGGTTCCAGGGCATCATCTGAAGCAGTACAAAGCTGGGTGTGTTGCAAATTTGGTTGCATAGGCCTAGCCTGCCCAAAGTCCCTGTGTGACCTGTTGTAGCTGTGGAAAATTCCTGCTGTACTACTTCCTCCAGAATCATCCATCACCTTTGTCTTCATCTTGCCTGCAGTCTATGCTTTCAGATTCTGTGAAGTGCAAAGTGACATGCACATGAGAATATGCCTATGGAAACGTGATATACAGCCCTAAAGAGTTTGAGCATGTTCATTGAGCATCAGTGTGTGCATCAGAAAGCTGAGAATCAGGTTGACTGGTTACTCTGCCTCCTCATCTTCCCTATGATGGGCAGCTCAGCTGGAGCAGTCAGAACAAATGAATTGGTTTTGAATTGTTGCCCTAAGTAGCAGAGGTGTTGTTGGTTACTTGTTCAGCTACAGCTTTAGGAAGAGTCAGACCTTCGCCTGGCTAGACACCAAGAGAGTCACAGCCTGGACCCCAAGCAGCATAGGAAAATTTCTGTGTTTTTGTTTTCCGAGTACATAATTGTCTCTCCAGCCCTCCAGGGCTGTCTCAAATTGCTTTTTACTCCCCAGGTTTTGGCAGTGTGATCCTTGGGGAATGAATTACTTGTCTGCTGGAGAGAAATAGTCAGTAGTTTGTGCTGTTAGATGATTTTAGCATATAATTCTGCCAGGCATAGTAAAAATGAAAAGAGGAAGACTGCACAGGAGTATAATTCTTTATATGTGGTGCCTCCTCCAGGGAAATCTTACCCATTTTCCTTCATAACCCTGAATTAGATGTGGAACAGCGCAGATGCATTCCAGGCTTCTTCAACTCTATGAATTCCGAGTTGGAAAAAAGGGAGCACAACTCTTCTTAATCATGCTGAATGGTGTTTGGCCTGTTTGTTTCTGTCCCATGTAGGAGTGGAGTCCACCAGTTTTCCACTGGGGATGAAATGATAACAGCAATAAGTGGAGGTAGAATCCTCTGTGGAGTGAAGTGGGAAACCACCACAGAGTTAGTAGAACAAGGGCGTGTGTGCTATCTCCCATAGAAACTACAAAGGCTTGTACAGGATAAATTCTAAATAGTGTGGGACGGAGACTATCCCACATAATCTTTGTCAGCTACCCACTGTACAAATCTAACTTCAAAATCAGCACCCCCTAAGAATTTAGGGGCTTGCCAGACATCTATTGCAGAGAGGATACTGATCACACTTGGCATGTTCAAACCAGCAACACTTCCCGAGTGTAGCTGCCAGTCTTGAGCATTCATGACTGCTGAGGCAAAAGGTGTGCCACAGCATTTTCCAATGCGCCTGACTTTTGGGGCTTTTGATGTGAACACACAGAGGACCAAAACTGTGGAACAAATTCCAAAGGCCCAGCCACTTAAATATGGCTGCAGTAGCTACCTGTGCCTCAGCAAAAGGGGGTAGTGTCCCATTACTTGAGAGTAGCATTATGAAAATAAGCACATCATAAATTTCTAAGTTTCAGTAGTTCTTGATAATAGGAACAAGGTACTGTCTGTCCAGTTATGCACTACAGTCACAACATGGTTCTTCACAAAAGGATGGGAAAGCAGTTTCCATATAGGAATGGAATGGGGGAAAAGAGAAAGCCTGTCTTTAAAGGAAAGAGTATAGGTAGGAGTAAGGATAAAGATGGTTTCTGAAGAAGAGTGGAATCTGAGCTCCTTATCATGGAAAGGCTAGGAATACATCAGCTACCCTGTGAGAAAATTTCCAGCTGTGAATTTTACTTCAGTGGGATGCTCTCCAAGAGGCCTTTTCTCAGGTTATTTAATCAAGGTTGAGAAACATTAATAAACTAGTGAAAGGAGACAGCTTGCTCTGGCGAGGGGATAAACTTGCAGGTCTTAGCAACAGTTTCTACATTGAGTCATTCTGCTTAGATGCCTGAAGTAGCAGTTTAGGCCATCCCATCAGTGGAGTTCTGTGTGTGGTTCAGGGAACACCCCCTGTAATGTTAACCGATAACCCATCTCTCTGTAAATGAATTGTGATTGACAGCACTGCCTCTGCTACAAGGTACATTCCCCATCTTCAGGATGTTCCTCTTTGTTCCTCCCAAGGATGCTTTTAGGTCCTAGACCACACTGGAGCATGTAGGAAGGTAAGCCCAGAATGTATGGTCCCTGAAAAGGGACCAGCTGTTTGGGGTAGGAAAAGGCTGAGACAGGAGGAAGAGTGTTTCTGGAGGAAGGTGGTGAGACTGGGACTGGGAGTCAGAGGCGATCTGGAATAAAATAGGTGTTGGAGTGTTAATTCTGTGAGGATTTAAAGCTTCACACTGCAGAAAAGTTGATCACCCATTTTTATTTTTTCCCATTGGATTTGTAGTTGTGATTACAAGCCAAAACCGACCTGTTTTGAATCCAGTTTCCGTGACCAGAAAGTCTAGATTTATCACTCAGACACCTAAGTTGGATGTGTGAACATAAACAGTGTGAATTTTTCCCTGCAGACAGCAGTAACTGTATAAAGGTGTAAATAGCAACACTTGTAAGAAGTTATATTGGTTGTCTCATCACCCTAGCCCTCCAGCTTCCCCACTTGGAGAGTTTTGGCTGAACACTTCCATATGGGAGGTGGATATTACACAAATCCAGCAAAGCTGTTTCTTGTGACCTTGTAAGTGTGAAATGCTGTCTTCAGACCATGTCCTAGCTGTGAAATCTAGCTTTCCTCAGTTAGTTATGAGAATGTCAGCATCTCTGGTACCAAAGATAGAGAGAGCTAATGGTGGGCCACATTACAGCCCCTATGGCATGGTTTTCTCTTAATGAAAATTGAGAATGACCTATGCGACAGTGTACGTGGAAGGGGAGATAAGAAAAATTGCCGAATCTCCTATGCATTTCTGTTCTTTCATCATGCCAAGCATTATTTTGCCTGTGAATGGTAGATATGAAGTGAAACCACCAGCCTCCTGCAACATCTGTTCTGTCATGCTAATGATTATTATCCATCACCACCTCGGATCAGCTGCAAGGCCACTGGGGTCACTTCCTTTTCTCTTGCTATCAGGTATGTGACATGGTACTGACAACCAGCTGGAACACGTTCATTTTGGGCTGCTTATAGTTTCTGGCAGTTAGGCCAGCTTGCTTCTGCAGTGGAACCCACTTTACTGTGTCATCAAGAGAAAATTCCGAGGTTCTTTTGTAGTTCTTTTTTGGCTACTGAGCAATTTGAGCATGATCCTGACAGGAAATTCTGATAATATAATCTAAAATTTATGTCATTACCTTTTACAAGCGTAGGACTGTTATCCATGTACTTGAAAAACTGTTTTGTTTCTATCAAATGGCCTTCTTAAAGAATAACTAACATATGGAAAATATATGGAATGTTACCAGGTTGGAACTGTGTAGGAAAATTAAATCTACTCTTGTAAAACATCTCTTTCTTCTGTTTAAAAAAGAAAATACGATGAACTGGGTCTAAGAAACACTTGGTGCTTAGGTGCTGTTAATCTCAGGGATAATTTGTTTTAAAGTGAAGCATGTTTGAAAAGCAAGCAATGCATCCTTTTCATAGATGAGTATGTTGAGTTTTGCCAAGATGCAATGAATTGTGTGTTTTGAACTCCTGCGCAAACTCAGTTGCTGATTAGATCAGTATTCAGCAGTCTCTGATCAGAGTTCCTGGCTCTGATCACTAAATGACTTAATTTACTGATTTGTTAGTGTGACAGAGTCAGAGTTGCGAAGGATAGTTTATAAATACCATGTGCTGAACAAGTTTTTGTTTGCTGCACATAATATTAATTAGCTAACAGGTTTGCCAGGAGATAAGTTCAGGGTAGCATGCATTTGTCATGATATTCACATCTTCTGACAACAAAGACAGATTCAGTCATCAATGGCCTACAGATGGCAAATATTCCCCCAAGATGGTTTGGCTGCCCTGGCTGTGACTAAAGGAAGCAAAGACATCTTGGAGAGTTTCGAAGACCTAACACTGTTCAAATAAACTTTAAGTAAAGGGCAAATGTGGCAGAACCTCACAGGGAGCAGTTTACAGTGGTTCCAGTAGATATGAAAGGGTGCAAAGAAGGGTGAGCCTAACTGAGCCTCCGAGTAATACAAATAACAGCTCTTCTGTAAGTTCAAAACTTCTGCTCTGTTGGTTGTTATTGTTATGCGAATACATTGTGGTTTATGTAGGACAGAATGCTACGCTATGAGAGGTTAGGCTGGTTTCATAGCACTTAGTCACTAAAAAAAGATGGACCTGATACCTGCTTGTCCCAGCTCTTGGCTGCATGCCTCCCCACCTCACACCACTTGTCAGAAAACCCTCCACTTCTTTGGCAGCTTTGTATTTTCTCATTGAGCTCTTTTAACCCTGCCGTGAGATGATTCATTGCCAGACCTTGTCCAACGGAAGGGGTGGCTATCTATGACTGGGAATGGGGCTGATCCTTTCTTGTACTTGCAAGCCATCAGCTCCTGTCAGCCATCCCGTGAAACCCACTCTCATTCACATGGCCTATTTGCTGGCTATCCTGTTCAAGGCTGAGGTTGGGTAGTTGTTCCCAGGGTTTCTGCCTGTGCAAGTCTGTGTTTTTGACCAGCTCAGGCTTCTGAGTGTTCTGCAAGGCTCTGTTAGCTTGCTCAAGAAAGAAGAGGAGGAGGAAGAGAAAGGGGTAGGTAGCGGACAGCAGCTGAGTACCACCTGGATTTGCTGATGTTATAATCTGAGCTGCAACCAGAGGATCAGGCTTGACCACAGACAACATCAAGATGGCTGGTTTTCTAGCTGAGCACAAATCACTCTCATTATTCCTTCTGTTGGCTAAACAGTCATGGTAGGAATCTGGTGTACACAACAATAAGCCTCTGAAAAGGCTGGAAAGTATGTTTTCCGTCATCACGGCTTGCTCTGGCTTCATTGGTGGTGCAAGCTTTTAACTTAAGGAAGGGATTTTCAAATTTTGCGGTGAAATAATAAAAATTAGAAACACCTTTTTAATTATTTGTTTTTTTGTTTCATTGTTGTCCTATGGAAGAGCAACAAAAAATGTATTATTGTGTCATGGTTTATCCCCAGCCAGCAACTAAGTAACATGCAAGCTGCTCGCTCACTATCCACACATCCCAGTGGGATGGGGAAGAGAATCGGAAGGTGAAACCTGCATGCTGAGGTAAGAGCAGTTTAATAATTGATATAAAGTAAAATACAGGATCAACAACAATAATAATGAAGAGAAGAATAAAACTCAATAAACACAAGTGATGCACAATGCAACTGCTCATCACCCAGCCTGACCAGAGCAGTGATTGGTCCTTTCCGTGTAACTCCCCCCAGTTTATATCCTGGGCATGACGCGCTGTCTTATGGAACACCCCTTGGCTAGTTTGGTCAGATATCCTGTTTCTGCTTCTTCCCAGCTTCTTGTGCCCCTCCTCATTGCCAGAGCATGAGAGACTGAAAAGTCCTTAATTTAGAGTAAGCGCTGCTTAGCAACACCTAAAACAACTGTGTTATAAACATTGTTCTCACACTAAATCCAAAACACAGCACTATACCAGCTAGTAGGAAGAACATTAACTCTATTCCAGCTGAAACCAGGGCATATCATAATATTAATTACAGTGTTAGAATAACAATATTGGTCTATATCAGTGTTTTTCAGTAAGACTTTTCACTCCCTGTGGGGTGAATGGAGTACCATTTGCAATGTGGAGTTTGTAGCTGGCACTGGTTTTCATCTTACACTGGAAAAATATGAATGAGTGCTTCTAAATCAGACTATTTTTTATTATGTTGGCTACTATCTGCTGATTGCTTGATCACTCTTACTCTAGCATTTCTTTTTCCTGTGAAAAAACTCTATTGTACTTTCTAGTGAGAGATGTAAAAACAAACTGAGATGGTCTTCTCCACTAGACTTCCCAGGACAAGGAGATATAAAAGCACTTTAACCACTGTCTGTTGCTTAACGTCCCAGCTCATTTCCTGAGTAGATATTAATGTCATGGCTGCCCCTGGAACTGGAGGGGCCAGAAACAGGGAAGTGCAAAATGCAGAACTAAGAACTTCAGGGCTCTGGTGATGACCCTACCCCTGAACTTTTCTAGCAGCTTGAGGAGTCACTTTTATTTTCTTTCAGTTTAACTTCTGTTATTCCCTTACAAAGGCAAGACTTTATTTCTATGCACGTCATCAAGACTGATTTGAGATATTTTTACAAGGCATCGAAAAGCATGACCAAATTTCATTGTAACTGAGAGTTTTTTTGTCTTCAGCAAGAGTTAGCAGACAGAACTGGTCTAAGGCTTCATGAAGCTTAGGCAAAATTGTAGAAAGACTGGATTTTCAGTGCTCTAAAGAATACACAGCTTAGGTACACAGCTTGACTACAGCCTCCATGCCACTTCTGGCACTTTGCCTGGTTGTAGTTCTAGGCTGGTGCTAATAAATTCCTAGGTTTTGTGGTTTGCGTCGCCATCCACAATCACCTGAATCAGAAATAATCATGTACTTTTGGTATAAAATAATGAAACATTAAATGGTTTTTAGAATTTTCCCCCCTCTTCTTCCAGGTATGCCCAAATTCTCCACAAATGTAAGACATAAGAAAACACCGCTTTATTTTTGAATGAAAGGTACCATTTCAAATTGATCCTGCTCTCTAGAGGCTGGGGTTTAAAATCAACAAAATTCTCAAGACCTGAGACAAAAATCATAAACATCAGGTGGTAGAGTTTGACAAAATATGAAAGATCTGCCAATTTCATGTCTCAAGAGAGACCTTTTGTCGTGTACACCTTACACCACTGGTACAGCTGCTGGGGTAGGAGGCAGTGTTTATATCCCACTAACAGAGTAAATGGGGGAGGCAGAATAAATCTGAGTGCTCAGTCTGAAATGCAGCATGCAATTAGGAAATTCTTAGGTTAGGCTCTTGAAAAATAACATTAAGTAAAACATCGTGTTGCAGGGTCTGAAGGTTTTTGGTGAGTGGGGAAGAAAGGAGGCATTTCCCTGACCTGAAACAATTTCTGTCCTTCTGTTGCCTCTTCACATACAAGTGAATCTGGTTTTTAATGCTCTTACACTGGCACATGCTAGAGAAAGCTTCACAATAAGATATTCTACTGTATCTCTGGAGCAAATGGAGTAAAAGAACCAAGTCCATCACTAAACCATGTCCCTAAATGCCATACCTTTTAAAGTGTAATGTCTTTTAAATACCTCCAAGGATGGTGACTACACCACTTCCCTGGGCAGCCTGTTCCACTGCTTGACAACCATTCTGACAAGAAGTTTTTCATAATATCCAGTCTAAACCTCCCTTGATGCAACTTGAGGTCATTTTCTCTCATCCTGTCACTTATTATGTGGGAGAAGAGACAAACACCTACCTTGCTACAATGTCCTGTCAAGTAGTTGTAGAGTCTGATAAGGTCTCATCAAAAGCTGGTGTTGAATCATGTAAGACTTGTTATACAGGAATCACTTAACTATGAACTGACCTGCTTTTATTTGAGACCTTGTGATAAACTAACCTGGTCCTTCTCCATTGTATTTGGTGATCATGGAAGAAGCTGATGCAGAAAAAGTGAAAGAATACCTGCAGCAGCACTACTTGTAGAAATTATATTGATCCATGTTGTTTAATCAGAAAAGCCTCCTCCTCAATGTGGGTATCACCAATTTAAAAACTGGGTGATTTTGAGCTAAATGATAGAAGTACTTCTGGATTTTACTGGTAGTCTGGCTACAATGGTTTTGAATTCCAAGTAGAAGGGTGACTGAAATGAAAGCAGCTTAAAAATGCTGCTTAAGCTGCATCTGCTTCCTTCACAGAAGTTTTTAGATGTGACATATGGAAGAACTGGGAGAAACAAACTGGTGTACGTACTTTGCTTTGGCCAACATCCCAGAAATAAAAGTCTGATATGAGTTGGTTTGTGATACATGGAAGGCTAGGAATAGAAATTGCCACCTTTGTTGTAACTGTTATCTTCCAAATAACTTTTTACCATACTTCAAAATGAAACTAAAGCATTGTAAAATGAATTACTTTTCCTCTTTTTTTGTGTGGGGATTGACACTGTGAGAAGTGAGGGAATCTCAGTGTTCCAATGACTACCATCTGAAAATGACTGGAGTAGCCTCTTGTAAATGTCTAGTATATAAATTCAAGTAGTTTAATTCATTATGGTAGAAGTTCATCTGCTTTTTAGAGGACAGAGGATACAAACATTCCAAGGGGGACTAGCATTTAAATTATACCCTGCATTTATGAGAGGGAAGAGTTGTGCTGATATAGAGAAGAAAGAATATTTTTGGGTTGTGTAGGGGTTTTCTTGTTTTCCTTTAAAGTCTGAACTACAGAAACATGTTAATGGGTCCTGTACTAAGTCAATTTAATACTGTAACAAAGCCTCTATATTTGTACATTCCAAAAACCTGAATTAGATTGTATTGCTTTGTAATGTCTTTCTCCTGAAACTGCTGAATAGTATTCTTTCTGCACTTGAATTTCATAGAGCTCAAGCTGCCATTTTAAAATAAGTTGTGTCATGAAAAATGAACATTTAGGCTTTGCCTGAGAAATAGTTACTTGTGCAAAAACCTGAGGAAGAAGTTGAACCTGTGAATGTAATTTCCTAGGTTAGAGCTCTGTCATCTGATGCCCTGGTTTAATGGCAATGTTTTGTGCCTTACCTCTCCTGTGAACTACCTCTCAGAAAAGGTGTAATCTGATGGGACATGGATGTTGTTGGGAAATATCAGGTCAGCCCTGAGATTTGTGACAAGACAGAGTGCTCAAGGATTTAGGCAGAAGGATGTGTCATTTCTGATCTGTGTTGATGCATAAATAATAGTCCGAGAAGCTCAGTCTACTTGAAACTTTTTATACTTTTATGGACATGCAGAAATAACTCTGAAGTACCTAAATATTATCAGGGCTTGCAGAGTGGGTGGCAGCTGAGCAAGGTATTTTAGAACCCCAAATTAGTCTCAAGTCTGTAAGAAGAACTGGTAGTGATCACCAGTGTTGCAGTGAACTTCTGTGCCATTCCTTTCATACAACTGCCTCCATTACATATGCATAACATTGTCATTCACAGAAGCAGCAAAACTCCCTCACCAGGCCTATTTTACATTGTTTCCACAAAAATCAGTCTCCTTCATGACAACTTTTCTTTTTAGATGTTTTCTCTAAAGGAACAATAAGCTATTCCTTCATATTCATATAAGCTAGATGAGTTAAATATGAAGGATGCAACACATTCTTGAGACATTATACCAAGTGTCTTTCTCTTTCTTTCAATGGACAGGAATTTCTGCCCTTCAAGATAAAATCAGATCGTGGCTCTAATCAGAAGATCCCTGGGGTTCTTCAGTAATGGGTTATGACTTTCTTTTTTCTCCTCAGAGATGAGGATGCTTTTCCCAAAGTTGAGATAGGTCAGTGGGTTGATCGGAACTGGAAAGTGTGTGATTACGCACAGAGCCTTTCCTGTGCATGTTAAATCAGAGCAGGATCTTCCAGAAAGCAAACTACAAGCTGCCCAAGTTGTACTGTAAGCTTAAAACAATCTTTGTGTGCCTGCTTGTTTTAACAGGTTTGGACTTCAGGGGTTTTGGGGATTTTGTTTGTTGTTTGTTGGTGAGGGGAGTGTTCTGTTTTGAAAAGTTGTTTGGGTTTTGGATTTTTCTTTTCTTTAATCATTCTACTGTTGTCGTGTTTTGGAAATCCATGTTATTCACAAGGAAACTGAAATCAAATAGTACATTATCGCCAGAACCGAGCTAATTAATTACTCAGTTTTGGGTCAGCAAAATGTTCAGGCAGTACTATTGAACAATTTCAGTAAGGTTACCACTGCAGAGTGTGTGACTAGGGAATTAAAATTTTGCCATGTCTGTCTTGCAGTAGATCCTAGTTGCTCAAAAGGAAAAGGACAGCAAAACAGCCCATGTGGGATTAATATGCAATTGCTAAAATAACATGGAGCTTGAAATTTTTCTAGTTGCCAGAACTTGCTAGCATTTAACTAGAAGTCTGACTCCTCTCAGCTCAAAACCAAATTGTTCCCCTTGTTAATCCCAGCTTGATCTGTCCATCTTGTGCTATTTACAAGCATATAAGTGGGCAGCTGAAAATATGCTGTGCGTGTGATGCCTGTCTTGAAGTGAGAGAAGCACAGCTAGAAAAAGCAGTTCAGCTTTGAAATTTTCTTTTGTTCATTAGTATTTAGGAAGCAGGTAGTAGAGATGAGACCGTGGGTTGTATCGCACCAAGGAGAGTAGGCGTACAAGCTAGGATGAAATCAAGCTCTACTTGTTCTTGACACAGGGCATTTCTTGTTCTGAACATCAAAACTGGTAATAGTAAAGGGCATGTGGGAGACAAAAAGGATGATTTTCTACCTGGTATTGGGTGAGGAAAATAATTTCGATTGATCTGAACAATCAATATAGAAATAGTTACTTAAGATAGCAGCTCCATAAGACATGTCTTGCTCTGTCTGCAGTCTGGTCAGTAGTAATGGAAGACTTTGAATGAGATCCCTATATTGCTCTTTAAAAAACCACACATTTTTGTAATGGCAATGACACCAGAACTGAATCACAAGCTGGTAAGGTTGCTGCGTGTGTGACTAGGGTACTGTTGGTAAAAAAAATCTGCAAATATCCTGAAGTGTGAAAAAATAAGATGCAGCTATTGTGACATTACAGCAGCTCTGAAGGAGCTGAAGAGAAACAGAGTTACATGCTGTAACTCTTTGCTGTAACCAGGAGATTAAATGGTCTCTCCCCCTTTGAAAGGAAATGCATTTGTCCAAGTCAGAAGGGAGGCAAATGCCAGCAGCACATATAAGGTAGTGGGAATTATCAGGAGGAAGAAACCAGATCTATAAACTGTGGCATAATGTCTTCTCTCAGTTCCCAGGAGTGAGGTGTCCTCAAGCCTCCCAGTTCCTAAGTCTACTAGCAAAGACTGTGGTACGAATCATTGCCTACAGAAGAGTCAGGGAGCAGGTAAGCCAAATGGGTGTACATAAGTTCAAACAATGAAAGGGGACTGCATTTGAGAGTGCTGATGGAGTTGGTGATGGACAGCAGCCCGCACAATGACTTTGCCCTTAAAGGTCATGCCTGGAAAAAGGCAGGCATCAGGTCCATCTTCAAGACAGGCAAATAAGAGGATGCCAGAAACAACCAGCTGATCATTCTCCCTTTGTTCTCTGGGAAGACTAGGGACAGCATCTGCCAGAAGATCACTTGAAGGCACACAAAGTACAAGGTGACATCAGGGAACACACAGAGCACAGCTTCCCCAAGGACAAGTTGTGTCAGAGCCAATGTGAGCCTTGCTTTGAGGAGGTGATTTTCCAAGTGGGACAAGGTGAGAACAGTGACTGCCATTTACTCTGAGTGTAGCAAGGCCTGTGACAGCCTACCACAGTGTCCAAATGGGTGAGGTGTGGACAGGAGAAGGGGCTACAGTACAGTGGAAGGAACACTGCCTTGTGCTCAGTAGGAGAAATCCCACCCATGGGGCAGCAGCCAGGGTTGGTGTGCCTCATGTCAGTGGTGGAGCTGATGCTGGTGATCATCTAAAGTAAGAGCCTAGGTGGTGGTGTGACAGGCCACCTTCTACAAGGTTCTGGTGTCCCTTCCCACCTGAAAAAGGCAGCAGCTCAAAGGAAGGCAGGCCCTGTGTTCACCATGAGGTTTCACGCTTTTTCTCTTCCAGTTCTTTCCACCATCCCATGGAGAGAACTGGGTGAACAGCTGTGTGGGGATTAGCTGCCAGCTGGGGTTAAACCACACCACTGCATTACCATGGTGATGGCAGGTCCTAGGGTGCCACTTTCTCCTGTGTGTCTCCATTTCTTGCTCTTATGATTTGTACTGAAACAGAAGGTAATACCCATTGGTGAGCTGTCCATTGGACTACTGAGGAAAGGCATTCTCTCTCAGCTATTTAATAGTTTCTTTTCTCTCCATGGCTTGTCATCTTTTGTCAAGCCTGCTGTGCAGATCACATCCTTTGAGGACTGATTATTTCTTTGGGTTATATTGACTGGCTTTTAGGTGACAGAGAGAGGTGGTGTCGATGGGGAGGAGGTGCTGACAAGCACTGTCATTTTCATGTCATGAGAACCATTCTGGAAGATGGAGATCTCAGGACATCTTTTCCATATTCATACCATACCTCTTGACATGATGCCATGTGATCAGAAATAAAACATGAGCTAAGTTTACCTAGACAGTGGTCAGACAGCAGATTGTCTCTAGGACGTTTCATTAGAGTGATTCGATAGGCAGGTTATCTCCATGATTTGCATTGTGAATGCACAGCCTGCTCCAACGGTGAGTTTTTGAAGGAGATGATCTCAAGGGTGTGTGGTGGGACTGTCAGCATGTTTTTTACATGTCTTGAACTAGTTTGCCCACTGACAGGAGGATGTTCTGTACAAAGGTGAGAGGTGCTGTGTGGTTTCTGTGGATGGTGGTCTCAAAATGAGCAGTTGGGAAAAGTGCATGCTACTTTTCCTTTAATAGAACAGATAAAATTACTGAAAAAGCTTAGTTTTGCTTAAAGGTGGGTTGCAGTGTTCTGGGGGAAAAATACAATACTTTTGTAACCAAACTTCTTTCCTATTAAAATAAAGGTCAAGTATCATGTTGCTGCTGTTCTTGCTAGCAGAGCCGTTATGATTGATTTCATTCATTATTTTATGGTATTAGAAGTACTGACTGCAATCCAAAAACAGAATAAAAAGAGAGAACACCAAAGATGCAGCACCAGAGTAGAGAAATCTTCAGTGTGAGAGAAAATAATCCAGTTTGTGGCCTATGACAGGACACTCATTTTACCGCTTGAGAGAGCAGGATTTGTCACAGCCCTGTTTTGAAAGCTGAGGATAGAAAAGGAGCAGCCACTGTGGCTGTGGGTCTGATGTGTTGTGCAAAGACAGAGCAAGAGCAAAAGACACTTCACCTATGTATCTTGTGCCAGTGGCTAGGTGTCTAGGGGTCGTCACTCTAGATGCCAAGCGCTATGCACTGGGTAGTTGCCAGAAAGCTGGAACAAAAGACTATGAGGATAGAAGTTCTTAAAAGTGCCCTACTCTTTGCTTGTAGAACTGAGCAGAAGAGAAAATTAGCCATTTGACAAGCCTGTGCTAGCTTCAAAAGAGCATAGAAGGATTATGGACACAAGCTGTGACAGCAAGTTAGCTATGGACACAGCTGTAGCTGTAGAAATGTTTCTAGACAAATTATTTGCCACGTGCTTGGTACATCAACAACACAGCAAGGGGGATTTGTGGCACAAAAAGCGGAACATGCAAAGCTACAGGAAGGGATCTTTAATTTACAGCATGAGCAGTCCTGTGGCTAATGTAAGTAGCACAATTCATTCCAGGGTGATCTAGCATTAGAGGAAAAAATAATGCTGCAGAGGGCAGGCAGCCCTGAGTTTTGGCAGCAGCAAGTGCTAGAGAATTCATTAGCCTCTGAGTTATAGCTGGATTTGGGTTTGCAAGTTTTCTTGGACTAGACAGGAGCTAACAGATGCTTGGCTCAAAGGAACTGTCAAGTGTGCTAGCCCTGGGAGGGAGAAGCCACTGGAAGCTGGGGTGCTATTTTGTCAAACTGTCTTCATCCTTATGATCTCTGCCTCTGATGATTCTCCCACATCCTCCCTCTTGTGCCAGCGGGGATGCTTTGTGGAGGTGGGCTGTGCTGGGAGCCAGGATGACCCCACTGCAGGCTGTGCTCTTGTTGATGGGGTGCCATCCCATGGGATCCGAACCAGGCAGGCAGACCTAGGTGTGGGTGACAGGCTCCAATGACAGCCCTGGCAGGCAAAGCTAATCCAGGGTCCAGCTGGGAGCAGGAGGAGATGGGGCTGAAAGTAGGGCTGGAGTTGGACCTTTCTGCACTGTGTGTTTAAGGCCTGTTGAAGAGAAAGAACCCAAGGCTAGCCTGGAGACAAGCTGCCCACAGTGAGGGCCTGAAATAGAGCAGGGCTGGATGGTGTGCCCTGATCTGAGCTGAGCTGGAGCCCTTGGCAAGGGGCAGGGGGGAGTCCCCAACCAGGTTGCCCAGGGCCATCAGGTCCTTGTGGACCCTGACTAGAGAGTGGAGTTTGGGGCACATTTTAGCAGGGCAGTCATACAAGCACTGAGCACATTTTGCGTTTGTTCGTAAGTGTTTTGATTGTGTTATGTGGCAAAATTAGTTTGTAGACATTTCTTGCAGATGTAACTATCTGGAATGTGCTTTTTATTGTTATAGTCTTGTAGATCTAACCCCGGTTGTGTTACATTATACAGGTGCTCAGAGAGCAGCAGGAGGCAAAATATTTTGACAGGGTAGTTGGTTCACTTATATGACTGAAGGAGTAGAAACTGTGCACGGGAAAGAAAATGTCAAAAAATCCCCATTTCTGAGACAAAGTAGCAGCTGGGTTATGTGATACTGTGAACAAAAATGGAAGCTTTTACAGATGAAGTAGAAGATGTGTTGTAAAAACAAAATGGGTCATCAGCGCGAGCCAGAGTGGCATACGCACTGCTTTCATAGGCTCAGGGTTCCTATCAGAGACGTAGGCAAAAAGTCATGATAAATATTGCACTCTGATTGTTGAGTAGCTATGAAAAAATGCTGCTGAGAAAGAGGTGGGTAAGTTTTCAAGAGCTGAAACAGTCACCATAATGGAAAAATAATGAATGTGGTCGGGACGGGAGAGGTATTGCTAATGCTTCTTCCAGAAGAGTGACATCAACAGCTGCAGTGTGAAACTGTTAAATGTGTCTAGTACATTAGAAGAAACTCAATTTCCTGACTTTGTTATCTAATGGCCCAGATGTATTTGGTAGAGTTCAGGATTCCATTTTGCACAAGGATTTAGGTCTGATACCTCGTTTGAGTAAGGTTACATCAATCAATGACTTTTTCTGCCTCCGTTGGGGAGATAACTTTTAAAGATCTTGGATTCTTATTTCTGGGTTCACTCTTTGCTGGATGCTAGTGACCTTGTGGAGGTTACTTAACCTTTCCTCTCCTGGTTTCCTTCTGTGAAAACTCTGACAGTACCAAGGTTATATTGATGATTCAGAATCTGACAATGTAGATCCTTGTATCTGTTTTCTTGTAAAGAAAGTAGGATCGTAGTGGGTGATATGAAGTGTGAGCTACATTGATGATATGCTGCTGCAGTGTAATTTCTTCCTTGTTGCATAAAAATCAAACAGGACTCTTATCTGTTGCTGTAGCTAACAAGATAGTTGCTAACAAGATAGTTGTGACTGATCATTTTACAGTAGCTTTTCAAGAGCCTTAATGTAGCGAGTTGCTACTTGGCTAACAGTGTCGAGGGGCTGAAGTTTCCTTGGCTGGATTAAAGATCCAGCAGTAGCTGGCCCTAAAGAACTGATGTGGCTTTGTAGGAAGAGGTTTTAATGCGACTGGGACATCATTCTGATAGAAGGGGGAGCAGTGTGTAGCTGGACGACACAGTTTTAATAGCAGTGTAGCTGCACTGAGGGATGGGGTTTAGCTATCAGATTGCAAGTGTAGAGCACATACTTAATAAAAAACTGCAGAAAGTGAGAGGGGGAAGGGAAGAGGTGAGTGGGATATTGAATATTTCCCAAGATAAGCACGGAGAACCAGAGCTAAAATGGAACACAGGGTCTGCTCTCAGCTGCTGATCCATTACAGTGTTGGCACTTTTATTTTTATGGAACAACCGTTGTCTCATCACACAATGAAAATTGCACAGCCTTCATCTTTTCAACACTGATAGAGTTATGACTCTGCCAGTCATATGGTCTAAGGAAAAAAATCACAGCTTTAGTCAGACTAAGGGAGTATTTGATACTGTATAATGTAGAACTCTGCATCACTGACATTTTCTTTAAGCTTAGATCTGGGAGACTAGCAGATTCTACAGAGATGCTCATTTATTTGTTTACTAAGAATTTTTTCTCTGAAAAGGAGAAGATGAAGGAAGGTACTGAGGGATACTGACATCCTAATAGAAAAACAAGGTGCATGATTGAGGAACCTTTTTCTTTTTAGAACATGCTAGGCATACCTTGCACCCAAGGCAAGGTTCTGGGTCTCTTGACCTATTTCAGGTCTGTTAGAAACCCACTATGCGAAGGAGGATTTCTGGCAAACAGTTATTTCTTTAACATTCTTCCTCTAAGCACTCAGAAAGAAAGAAAGAAAGAAAAATTCTTTCCTATTTTCTATTTTTTATTTTACTTTCTTATTTTACTGAGGGCTACACTTGGCTGTCAGTATGTGTATCAGTCAGTGTATATCACTAAATCCAGAATGCTGTATGCGGGAGGTCAGCCCTGTAAGGGGAGCAGCAGCAGTGCCAGTCTGATGTTTTCTGTTGTATAGGTTGAAATGGTGTAATGCTGAAAGAAATATACCTGGAACTCCCCTCTCTCTGGGGATCTAATCCTTCTGAGTATATGAACTGCATGAGAATGAGCAGGGGAAGGCACAACACGTCACATACAGAGGGAGAAGAAACAGAAGGGAAACAGGAAGTCTCAATGTAATTGTCTTTTTCAGTGCAGCTTTTAAATTGCGTGTATTTTAGATAACAATAGGTTAGTATGCTGTTCAAATTCCAGTCTAAACTGTGAATTGTGGAGTATTTGAGGGTAAAGTCCATAGATGTAGAAATAAAGCAGGGGGGAGGAGAATCTCTGAATTACTTTAATGCTATCATGCTACTTAAATGAGAGTCATCATACGTGTAGGTCTATTTAAAGGAAATATAGCTAACAATCATATTGCATTGTAAGGTAACAATGCAGCATATGCTGATGTCGTTGCAAAGCAGATAAAGGTAGAAGTGATTAGTTCTACCCTCTGAATAGTTACATAAAAATGAGCACAGAATGTCTCTGCTTGCTCAGTAGAAACACAATGGGACACACACTGACTTGTCAAATACAGAGAAGCAAAGTAAGCATGCTAAGACAAAGCAAAATGTGTTTGCAGGTCTACTATTTTATTACACTGTCATCTTCCTGGACTTGGCAGGAGTCAGTGAATGACAGGAATAGATGATCATGGGTTGGGGAATTGGAGTGGAAAAGAGAACAGGAAAATGACAAAAAGTTTTACCTCTGCCTTTTCTTTGTTTTTTTTTTTTTTTTGGTGGGTGTTTTTTTTTTTTTGGTGTGGTTTTTTGTTTGTTTGGGGTTTTTTTTAATTCCCAAATAATTTAATTTATACATAGACCTTAAAAATTGCTTGTTCATTTATTTCCATGGCATATGTGGGTACCTTATTCTATTTGCAAGTTTCCTTACATCACTGCAGGCCTGGTACTGTTACCTGCGCTGTCATATGATGCTTGTAAAGTAAATGATATTGTCTGATCAAGCTGCTTGATGCCAAGCAGTGCACACTCTGATCTGTCAGCCTAGTTCTTTGTGTGGCTTTATCGCCCAACAGAAACAAAACAAGTACCACTTTCTGTGCTAAAAGGAGAGTATTGAATGTAATAACTGGCCTACAACTCATTTAATTTTGTTCACCTAGCCAATTACTTAAATTATTATTAGTTACTATTAGTTAAATTAGTTAATAATTATTAGTTAAATTAGTTAATAATTATTAGTTACTGCAAGGATTAAATCTTTTAATTCACTCAAAACCTCAATATTACCAACAGTGTATTGAACTTAAGAACCCTTGCAATTAGATCTGCAGAAGATCTTGGTCAGTAAATACCAGCAGCACCTGGCTTTTTGGTAGTTAATGCCACTGGTTACATTAAAGACACCAGTCTTCAGTGAATGTGCTGGAATAGTTCAGCCTTTCAGAGTCCACACTTTTCTGAAAACAGTGTGTGCATATTCTCTATAGAAAGCAAGTGAAATAGATGATCTCCTATGTGCATTCCAGGCTTATTTTGGCATTATCTCAGCTGATTCCAGGTGGCTAAGACAGGTGTCCAAAAGGAGAGGAATGGAGGAACTAAAGAAAAGGGAGATTGAGCTTCTCACTCTCCTAACTGGGACCTGAGGAAGGTTCAGCTCTTCATCTCTTTCAGCTTTTGTTCTAGTTTTCTCTTGCAAGAATAGTTGCCAAGCTTCTGAATATTTTCCAAACTGAAATTTCCCACTGTATGCACTGCCCTGAAGATGGTGCTTCTGTTACATGGATATCTTTAATCAAGGATGGATGTGGGTGTTGCTGGAAATGCAGTATGCTTCCTCCATATCTATTGCAGAAAACAGCTTTCTTACCTAGGTTGCTTGTGTGACCAAGGTAAGTTCTCCAAATGTTCAGAGCTAGCAGCCTAGAACCTTCCCTGAAAATTGCTCTTCCCACCAGTCTCTCCTAGGCTTGTGAAACTGGGCTTTTCCCTTAAAATATTCTACAGTTCTACAGTACTCTGCAGTCTTAGCTATACACAGTCATTGGTTTGACGATGTCAGCTGCTCCTGTGTGAATTAGGACACTGCTTAAACAGTTTAGTTAGCCTGGTCTAGCCCACAAAGAATTTTAAAACAATTAAGTACAGGCTGAATTAGAAGGCTTTTAATGATTCCTTGCCATATTACCTGCACCTGAGAAATCACTAAACCTTCAGCCAGCCCCACAGGATCATCAGCTTTACTCATATGGAGCTTTTTAGTTTTATTTTCTGCCCCTTGGATTTGATCTGGTCTCTCAGTCTGCCTCAAACTGTCCAGGTAATGTCAGCTAAACCAGGGAGCAGTTTTCTTACCTAGTGACATTTGATATGGGTCTCCTGTGGTCAAGTTTAGACCTGAGTTTTCCCATACTGTATTCTCTCAAGAACAATAGAAGCAGAGATCACAGGAGCCTTTCTTTTTCTCATGTCATATTATGGGTGGTGGGGGGACTATGGAGAGACACTTGTGTGGATATGTGGATGTTAGGAGGAAAGGGAATGGGAGAGAGATTATTTTTCCTCTAATTTTGTATGTGGATTTCAAAGCAGCAAGGGTAGATTGGTGTAGCTAGCAAAAGTTCTTGAAGATCGTGTCTGGAAATAAAGAAAGGAGGAGATGAGATTTTTCTGTCACTTTTCTCTGAAGCCACCTATGGTTTTGATTGCGAAAAGGACAGGTGTGTAAGTGCTCAAACAGGTGATTGTTGTGCATAATCTGAGGGACATGGAGTGAGAAAGACGATAGAACTGCCTTTTCTATTTGTGTGGTGGCCAAGAAGACTACTGCTTACCTTCTGTAGTGATGGAGATTGGAAGAAATAATACTCTGCTTCTATTTAGCAACGGTGCATATGTCAAGCACTTTGGACTTTTTTACATAATGGTAGGAATTGCTGATCTAGGTCAATATGGTTGAGTTTGTCACTTACTGACATTGTAACTATGAAATCCTTTTTCCAGCCCAATCCCACTTCTGTCCTCAATATGGGCTGTTCACAGCTGTTGGGCATGTGGCACTCTTGTGCTGAAACATCAGACCAGAGATTTCTTCCTGGTTTCTTCTGCATTTGTCACATGAGGGAACTCCTGGTCCAGGATTGCTCAACAGCACAGATTGGAAAACAGATCTGGGTATCCCAGATCACCTGCTCAGAGATGCAAGGGAAGTTGAGAGATCTAATGAGTAGGAAAAGATAGGAAGCTAGCCAAAGCCAGCACTATTAACTCTTCCTGGACACTGACTCCTGAAGCTGTGATCCATCATCTATTTTACAAAAGATAGTGATAAGTAGCTGATGTACTGTTATTACTGTACATGGAAAGATTAAATTAGCTGCAATTTCTAACTGGCATGAGAAAGAAACAAATAAGCAGCCAAAAGGAGTAACAGCAATTTTGGAGCTTTTCCATTAGAAACACTGAAATATGTGTATATGAACCCTTTAGATGAGAAGTGGGTTTGGGGATCCCAGCAGCTTTTGACTAAAACAGCTTCTTTGACAGTTTCAGAGCTGCTCTTATCTAGGATTCAGGGGTAACAGGAGTGGCACATCTGTGATGGCAGCAATGAGACTAGGAATTATCCTGAGCTCAGATAGATGCTGCTATCTGGATTAGCAAAATCATTTTCCTTTGGGGTAGGGGGAACCACCACCCTTTTTATCTACAAAATGAAATTTCTATCCTGGTGATTTTTCATATAATTGTTTCAGGCTTTGAGGATTTTTGTATTTGCCTCTTGACATTCTTTGGTAAAAGTTCGAGTTTTATTTTAATCCAAAACCACTGCAGAATGGACATTTGGTTTATGGAGTGAGGTTTGCTTTTACTGAGGGAATAAAGTGACCATGCTTGTTTCTGTGAGTAGTGAAGTGCAAATAACTATGCTCTGGAGAGGCCTTATAAACACATTTCAAGAACATAGCTGCATCTGAAGACTCCTTTGTCTGAACACAAATGGAGGGAGCACTGTATTTACAAACACTTTTAGTTGTTGTGTAAGGAGAAGAAGTGCCTTTACTTGATAAATACTCAAGTGAGGACATGTGCAGCTGGTACTGTTTGGTTTAATTCCCAGACTTCTCTGCCTTGTGCTATTGCAGTGGCCAGAGAATTGAGTATAAGCCTGATGTTTCAGCATAACTTTTTAGGAAGCTAAAATTTATTGTCTAGTGTAAAGTAATAGAAGAAATATTACAAGATAGTTTTAAGAAAAAGCTGTATGAGTGGCAGCTTAGCAAATGTGAATAATAACTCAAGACAGCACATGTGCACTTTAGCTTTAGCTTTGCTATTAGGAAATGGAATGACTGGAAAATGCTGGAGATAAGATGAAGAAATAAAAAATGAGGCAAAACTCTCCTTGGACAGAAGTCAGGAATTGGGTCACAAACCAGCTAATAAATATATTTGTGGAAGAGCAAAAGTCAATTTATTTACTGATAACTTTCTTAACTTACACAGTTACCCTGTGTAGACTGAGATAACTTTATATTAGTGATAATAATTGAGAGAAAAAGATCCTGTTCCTTTGGTAGTTGGAAAAGTCTTTTAAGATCATCAAGTCCAACTTGTTAGCCTAACATAGCCAAGTCCACCATTAAATCATGTCCTTCAGCACCACATCTACATGTCTTTTCAATACCTCCAGGGATGGTGACTCAACCACCGCCTGTGCAGCCTGTTCCAGTGCTTGACAGCCCTTTCGGTTAAGAAATTTTTCCTAATATCCTAAAACCTTATTTGATTTTAAACTAAAATTTTAGCAGTTTAAAACTGAAAAACCTGGATCCTGAATTTAGGAAGACTTCTTTTCCATTAGCTACCTGATAGTATTCTTCAAACAAACATTTTTATTTAAAATAGAAATCTATTTTCTTCAATGCTTTTTCCTCCTCAATTTAAAATCACAAATTTTTTGCATTCAGTTTCCCTGTAATACATGAATGTTTTGTATCCTGGGTTTTATTATTAATTATTATTATTATTATTTTCTGTTTCATGTATTGTATGCTAAAATTTTTATTAACATTCTCTTTCATCTATACTAAGAACCTTGTTTCTCTGAGGCTGATTCCATGAATGACCTATTCATGTCCTTATTCATATTGGGAGGGGAAAAAAGGATCTGTAATTGACACTGCAACTGATTTGTGCTTTTCAGCTCAGAGTAATTGAGCAGAACTTGCCCTTTTCTTGGTAAATTTCTACCCATCTTTTGACAATGCATATCTTTGCAGATAAGGTTGCAATCATTACAGTTTATAGACGGGCTAGGAAGAGAAATGTGTGTTCTTATCATGCAGTAGGGTCCTGGTGAGGATACTTTCATGCCATCTGGCTTTATTTTTCTGTCCTAGTAAAGTATCAGAAATTTGATGATAAAGCGCAATTTGTTATGCAAGTGACCCTAGCACTATATTGTGCAGAGTGAATGATGTTACCAGCAAGAGTTACTTAACAGGATGTATGTGTATTTCAGACCACACTTTGCTGAACTACTTTGTTATATACTCATAAAAGAGGTGAAACGATCTGTGTCTGCATGGCTTCCACTTCCCTGGTTAGGAATGTGGAAGTAGCTCTAACCTAACCAGGTAGGGCCAGCTGGCTATCCGCACTGGTGAGCCTTGGCATAGAGATGACTCTTCCCCCCAGGCAAGCTGTGTAATTCCACCAGCAGATCCCTCTGTGTGACTGCAGCTTCCTGCTGTTGCACCTGCCTTTTGTACAGCCTTTTATTTCTAACTACTTAGGCAGCAAGTGCTGCACTCCTGTGGGAAGGTGTTGTGTCCTTTACTCACAGTAAGGCACTCCGTGCAGGTTACTGCACTGCAAAAAATCCCGTGTGCTGTATTACCCTCCCTTTCCCCCACTGTTTCAGATGCTCCCTGATGCATTGCTGACCCACCACTCCAGTGGGCAGCTCTGTATGTCTCTACGTTTCCCTTGCCCCAACACCCACCACTATCTCACCCTCAAGATTGCATTTTTCTGTGCCTCTATGGCAAGATGGGTGCCCTTCCTTGTGTGCCTGTAGTTACGGTCATCTGGTGTGTGTCCAGGTCATGCTTTGCTCATCACAGAGTGATCCCTAGGTACACATCATCCCCTTGCATGGCCATGCTTCCTTTTAAAGAAGTGAGCAGAGGACACACAGCACACACTGCCGCTATCCTTATGGGCATATTGGCAAAGCAGGCCTGCGAGGTACATCCCAAAGCTTAAGTGCCTTCAGGGTGGACATATCCCTCTGTGTGTGTCCTTTTGTGCTCTGTGAGAGTATGTAGCTGGTGTCCCCATGACCTGTATGGAAGGGATATTGCAGAACATTGAGGAGCACAGTATACAAGAAGATAGTTTAGATTTGAAATGACTTACTGAGAGGTTACAGGTCTCTGTTCCTGTTCTCTACTGCTCCCATTTTCAAGTGTCTCTTCAAGCCTGGTGCTGAATACACAGTTTCAGATCTCTTACTGTGCTGGCTCCATCTGGAGCAACTGAGTCACTAGATGTTCCTCCTCCTTATTACCCAGTGCAGATATACCTGAGTGAGCTCAGTGTGAAGCTAGCGTGAATCCAGCACAGCCTGTTAACTCTCTGCCCCTGTCATGGAAGATGCTGTACTTTATCTCACTAGAGCTGGTTCCAAGAGTAGTGCAGGAATGCTCATGTGGGTGCTGAATTTGGCAGCCAGCCGCCTCTCAGACCAAGGCTGGCTTGCAACAGAGTCCTGGCTCATTGAACAGCAAACATCAAAGAGTTGGTCTGAGTGTCACCACATCAGTTTCTCTGTCATGCTGGCCAGTGCGTGCTGGTGACAATATTGGAAAGATCTCTCTCTAGCTTGCTGCAATGCGATTAGTGCTGCTGGATTTCTAATCAAATTTAAAGGTTCTGTGCTCACATCTTTTAGTTTTCTGACTATTTTTCCTTCCTGTTTTTAGGGCCCTGACATAAAAGATCTCCTGCTACATTACAGCTGATGGGAGCTGTAATTCAAAGGCCTGTCATGTCTCAGAAAGAGAAATTTGTGTATCTAAATAAAATCAGTGCTGGCCTTTGGGGCTACTAAACACTCCCTTGTTCAGTCCAGAACTGTGACTTCTGGGACATATGTGGCAGCATACTATCCCATTTCAGTTTAATTCTCTAAACTCAGGAAGTTGAGGCTTGTGCTTTCATATTCATATTGCAGTCTCAGCTAATGTCTTGTGAAGAGATGAAGCATTAAACACAGTGCGACACAAGATGAGTGGTGTGCGCTCTTGTCCTGGTTTTGCCTGGGATAAGGTTGTTTCTTCACAGTAGCCAGTATGGGGCTGGTTTTGGATTTCTGCTGAAAACTGTGTTGGTAACAGAGGGATGTTTTAGTTGCTGCTGAGCAGTGATTACACAAAGCCAAGGCCTTTTGTGCCTCTCACAGCCCCTCACCAGTGAGCTGGCGGAGGTTACACAAGAAACTGTGCACAAGAAACTGTGCACAAGAAACAAGCTGACCCCAGCTTACCAAAGGGATATCCCATACCATATGGCATCATGCTCAGCATATAAAGCTGGGGGAAAAGGAGAAAGACTGCTAGTGTTTGTCTTCCCAGGTAACTGTTTACACATGATGGAGCCGTCCTTTCCTGAGAATGGCTGAACACCTGCCTGACCATGGGAAGCGGTGAATAAATTCCTGGTTTTGCTTTGTTTGCATGCATGACTATTGCTTTACCTATTAAACTTTCTTTATCTCAGGCCATGAGTTTTCTCACTTTTACTCTTCTGATTCTCAACCCCATCCCACTGGGGAGGGAGTGAGCAACTGGATGCATGGGGATTACCTGCATCTGTGGCTAACCCATGACAAGTAGATTGTTTCTGACTTGAAAGCTTACCCTCTAAGGGGCTGGATTGCAAAAGGATGGGACTGAGGGACCATTTGACTGCTTTGACTGTTCTTGGTTTTATTTTCTTGAGGGCACGCAACATTTAAGAAAACAAGAATGCAGCATAAATGATGGAGCTACAGAACTGATGGACAGGGGTAGAGCAGTTGCCGTCATCTACCTGGACTTGTGCAAAGCGTTCAACACTGTCCCACACAATATCCTTGTCTCTAAATTGGAGAGACATCAATTTGATGGATGGACCACTCGGTGGATAAAGAACTGGCTGGATGGCCGCACACAAAGAGTTGTGGTCAATGGCTCGATGTGCGGCTGGAGACCAGTAACGAGTGGTGTCTTTCAGGGATTGGTGTTGGGACCATCGGTGTTGGTGTCTTGTTCAACATCTTTGTCAGTGACATGGGCAGTGGGATTGAGTGCACCCTCAGCAAGTTTGCCGATGACACCAAGCTGTGTGGTCCAGTTGATACACTGGAGGGAAGGGATGCCATCCAGAGGGACCTTGACACGCTTGTGAGGTGGGCTGATGCCAACCTTATGAAGTTCAACCACGACAAGTGCAGGGTCCTACACTTGGGTGGGAGCAATCCCAGGCACAGCTACAGGTTGGGAAGAGAAGAGATTCAAAGCGGCCCTGCAGAGAAGGACTTGGGGGTGTTGGTCTATGACAAAATAAACATGATCTGGCTTCAGTGTGTGCTCGCAGCCCAGAAAGCCAACCGTATCCTGGGCTGCATCAAAAGGAGTGTGACCAGCAGGTCGAAAGAGGTGATCCTGCCCCTCTACTCTGCTCTTGTGAGACCTCACCTGGAGTATTGTGTGCAGTTCTGGTGTCCTCAACATAAAAAGGACATGGAACTGTTGGAACAAGTCCAGAGGAGGGCCACAAGGATGATTAGGGGACTGGAGCACCTCCCATATGAAGATAGACTGAGAAAGTTGGGGCTGTTCAGCCTGGAGAAGAGAAGGCTGCATGGAGACGTCATAGCAGCCTTCCAGTACCTGAAGAGAGCCTATAGGGATGCTGGGGAGGGACTCTTCATCAGGGACTGTAGTGACAGGACAAGGAGTAACGAGTTAAAACTTAAACAGGAGAAGTTTAAATTGGATATAAGGAGGAAATTCTTTCCTGTAAGGGTGGTGAAACACTGGAATGGGCTGCCCAGGGAGGTTGTGAATGCTCCATCCTTGGTGGTGTTCAAGGCCAGGCTGGACAGAGCCTTGGGTGGCATGGTCGAGTGTGAGGTGTCCCTGCCCATGGCAGGGGGGTTTGAACTAGATGATCTTAAGGTCCTTTCCAACCCTAACTATTCTATGATTCTATGACTGGGTTTGGAAAGTGTTCTTTGTATGTAGGACAGTGCAGAAGGAGCCAGAATGAATGGGCTTCGAAGCTGAAAATGTTACCAATACAAAAAATTAGCGGTAAGTTTTTCTGGAGTGTTTTGAAGTTGAAGGCATGAGTCTTATATTTGATTAGTATGCACTGGAGAATGCTAATAAAACATCAGAATACTGGAGAAGGGAATTCAGAGATGTGCTTTGTTATGCTGGAAAGGGAAAGCTTCAAGAAAGAATAATATTGAAAGCAGAGAAGAGTAATGTTGCAAATGGAACTTCCTACTCTTGTTCACTGCTCCTTAGCACAATACTGCATTTTAGGATATTGGTGATATCCTAACGGCCATGCACAATATAGGAGATAAGTTGCTGTGACTTACCTAGGTGTAGTAAGTCTCTCCTCAAAGGACCACACGAAATGGCTCAATGCTATTACTGAGTATTCTTCAACTGTTATTTTACCTCTTTTTTTAAATTTTTTAGCTTAATTGCATCTTTTCTGTTTCTTTCTAGTTTTAGAAACACACCTGTGAAAGCTGTGCCTTTGCTCTATTCCTGATAATGGTTCGTGATGCTGAAAGAAATATATGCAGGAAAAAGAAAGCAACGGCTGCTGGAAGAGGTACATTAAGAAGGTATTTTTATATATACAGAATCTTTTCACCACTTAGTCAAAACAGAAAGCAAAGTGAGGATGGTGCTTGCCTGAAACAGTGCTACCTGCTCGACTGAAAGAATAAGTTATGATTTCTAATGGTAGAGTTTGTCTTTCCATCCCCTGCTTAGATATTGGCATGTTTTCTGCCATAATCTGTTTTATCCCTGCATGAGACTGAACTGACTCAGAGTGAGTTCTAGCCTTTAATAAGGTCTGAAACCCAGAGATTTCTGTTTTAAGATTGTTGCATTACCCAAGTAGTGGCAGCCTGGGAGGAGAGAAGCATAAAAGGAAACTACAAGGCTTTAATCATAGCATATTTTTGGGAGGGAAAACCCTATCTAGGTCAAGCTAGCCACACAACTGGCTTGCTGTTGACGAATTATTTATTCTGAGTATGTACATTGTACTATGGCTGACCATTAGGCTGGGTTCATCTTGACCTATAACATGTCACATCAATTTCAGTCAGAGAGAGACAGTTTTGAAGTAGTTGCTGTACAACAGGGATGTCACTTGAGGGCTTTGAGTGAGAGTTTTGGATGGTATAACCTGAGATAACTGTAGTGGTTCTTGCCTTCAGCTGTCTTTACTTCTGTGGCAAAGTTCTTACTTGCACAGGATGGTTCTTATGGTTGTATACAGTTCCTGAACCTCTGTAGTTCAGAGCTCTGTGGAAATGAACTGAAACACAAGTGAGGTTATCTAAGTATGCCCAGCTGTAAATTACTGCCCAGTGACAACACAAGCAGCTTGAGGTGTTCCTTAAAGAGAACCAGAAAACTGAGAGAGAAGTGAAATTGAAAGAGGATGAGATCACTTAAAGCCACCTTGCAGCTTCCCAATTTTTTCTTTGCTAGCTGCTTTCTGAGCTAGCTACAATCCAGGAGAAGATTCTGGTGATTATGAACTCAGCTGCAGTATTGCAAGCCTGCCTTCCTTAGCATCTGTGTCAAACAGTCCTCCCTGAGGATGAAGGAGTTAGTGGTGTACCTAGTTAGCGGTGTATCTAGTGGTGTACCATCCTGACATATTTTTAGGCAATGAAACGCATTTCAGATGTGGATTACAGTAGTAACTTGCTCTGTCCCCTGAGATTTTTTGATGGCAGTGTGCAGTCAGTGGAAACTTGCTCCAATGCTCTGGCAGATTTCAGCGTAAGTTGTGGACACTGATTTGTGGGACCTGTCTGGTCCCAGTGCCAGAGGAGGTCTTGGTCTTTAGCAGATTTCCTGCAGACAAGGGAACTGCTGTTTTGTCCCAGTGTCCTGGGTTCAGTTGTCTCTAGGTCCCTTGGGCACTGACACTGGAATCACAATTATGAAGTCTGTCCACACCTGGTCATAAACCTTCAGGTATGGTGTCGGGGGAGTGAGCAAGTGGCTGCATGATTCTGTTACCACAACACCCAGGTAAATAAAAGTCATTGCGAGCTCCAACTGTTTCAACCTGGCTGAGTTCTCAGTGATGAGTTAGAAGTTGCTTATGCAACAAGTATTTCTCTCGCTTACTGACAGCTGATTTTACTGGGGCTAATATCGTAAGTAAGTTGTTATTACCATTGCTAAATTGGTACTGCAATATGAAATTTTTCCCATTACACAGATCCATAATATAGTTGAGCAGAGACACTTTGAAGGAAGGATATTGGCTGTGTTGGTAGTTCATCCTGTAACAGTCTGTCACTTCATTTTCGCTGGCTAAAGATGACGTGTGATGGTAAATGATTTCTTACATAATTTTCAGCTTTGCAAAGTTCCCTATGTAACTGATGTCACTGTCAATCCCCATTGTGGGCCCACCAAAAAACCCCAAAGTTTCCTGGAATACTTAGCTTTTTAGAGTATTTTACTTGCTTTTACATGTCTATAGATAAATTCTACATCTACAGTAAGTAAATAGATCCTGGAATTCACCTACAAAAAGCCTTGTGTTTAAATTAATCTAAGTTTGAGAAATCATGCAGTTGCAATTTTGATAGTAATAACAATTTCTGTCACCAGTGTGAATGGAGAACAACTTGGCAGAAGTTTCTTGCTAGGAGGCATTCTTGGATCCTATGTCCTCGTATAAACTGAGCATGTCATTGTATCCATGTGGGTTTGGCGCCAGGGTAAGGTACCCTACCAGAGTAGAGATCCTTTCTGTCTTGAGCCAGGCTTAATGTGCATCCTCTGCAATTGCTTTGAATTCTAGCTTCATCAGCTTACTAGCTGCTTTCCTATAGTGTTCTTAGTACTTTCTAGAGTGATAATTTTTAGCTTGGTACTCTCAGACAGTTATTGAATTTTTTAGAGCCCATAAGCCTATTTATTGGCTGTCACATTCCTCTTCCTCAGTCTCCTCTCACTTGTCACTTTCCTTTTTCTCAGTCTGCCTCTCACTTTGACCTACTAATTTTTTAATTTTTTTTTATTTTTTAAATTTAAATACATGAAGAATGAACTTAAGCCAGCTGAGGAGTGCCCAGAAAAGATCTGGGGAAGGTTTTGTGAGGTTATGTTGCTTTGTTCACATAAGTAATTTCTAACACAGCTGCTTTTTTAGCTGCTGCATCTATTTCCATGTGAATCGTTCATTTACTAACTTGGCAATGCATAGGGAGAAAAAACACATATCAGCTATTTTTCACTTTTTTAATGCACAGTAGGATTAATCTGTATTTATTTGTATAGTTGTAATACCAGTTTGTGGGAACTCATGAACCCTAAATTAAGTGTGATGGCTTCTTCTTGCTCCAAAACTGTAATAGATTTTAGTGTTTAACATTGCAAAGAATGAAACAAGGATATCAACAACAAATAAGACTGATTTCGAGCACATAATACCTTCCATATGACTGCCAAATTGCTTGAAAATTAAACTCAGAACTGTCAGCTCAATCCTTCATTGCCTTCCTTTTCATTTTGTGAGTTATATGTAATGGAAGTGGTAGTAAATTGCTACCACTAACGTAACTGTGTGAGGAATTTTCATCTGGGGTCAAGTTCCTGGAAATGACAAGTACGCTGCAGGGTGGAAGAGAACTGAACATGGTGTGCTCTGGCATAGAAAACAAGGCTTTCCAGAGTTTCTCTCCTTACGTTGTTTATGCCGTTTCTGATGGGATTCATTTTGATTTCTAAAAGCGCAAAAAGCAAAAGTAGGCTATTCCCTCTTTTCACTGTTTTGACAGGGGTATATGTACTTATGTACTTCTTCAGACACACATTTTTGGGTTGTAATTTGAAGGCTTTGGGAAGAGGTAGTGGTGGTATATTTAGTAGCTTTCTTTTATAGAAGAGGATTCCATGAAACAGCAAACAAAAGCTGGACAAGCTGGTGGACTGAGATTGTATTTTGCCAGCTTGATTTTACTGTTTGTTTTCCCTCTGTATTCCATTCATTTTTTTAGTACTCTCTACAGTGTGTCCCTTGGGCTCTGCTCCTTACAGCAAATGGATGGTTTTAGGAATTGTTACACTGTATTTCCCTGTGTTAACCAGTGTTTTATGGAATTTACAATTTAGCTCAGCAGTTTGGATGTTGGCTCTTTCTCCTGCAGAAATGAGAGATGGTCCTGGTGCGCCTAAATTCCTTAGGTTTACTATTGATGCAGTTTGGGGATGGGAGAGTTACACCCTTTTCTTACCTGTCTTTAAACATCAAATTTTCTGACTCCTGGGAGGAAAACATTGGGGTTGGGACTAGTCATCAGATTCTCATGGCAGTTTAAACTTCTGCAGCTGTATAAAACTGTCAGCACAGGAACCAAGTCCTCACAGCTATTGAACTTGCAATGAATCCCACCACACATCTAAAGATAGTCAGCTAAAAGGTTTTGAAAGCACTTGAACCTGCCAAAGGCAGAAGAAACAGAATGAAAGACAGCAGGGGGAGTTATTAGAGAAGTGAACTCCAGGTCAGGGTGGCCAGTGAGCCTGGATAGAGCGCAGCAGAGATGACTTTAGGGGAAATGACATTGGTAACTCAAAAACTATCAGTGGGATCTGCTAACAGTGACTGTGAGTTGTGACCCCCAGTAGAAAGGCCACCATACAACTGTTAGCTCATACTTTTGGAGTGCACATTGCAGTGTTGGTAAATGGATGAGAATTTCTATCTTCTTACCAGAGTGCAGCCACAATATGAGGAATTGTATGTATCTAGAAGCTTGATTCCTATTCTAGTTTCAAAACCTAGCAAAGTAGAAGGGGAAGAAGTGGCTAATGGATTAAAATTTCAAGGCTGTTTATCACAACTGGCTTAAACAACAGCTTCTGCATAGGAAACTGAAATGAAATCTTATTCTGTCATTCTTGGTTTTCTCCCTTTCTTAGGCAAACAAACAAAAGCTCTACTGTTTCTGGATACTTTCACTCAGTTACTTCAAAGCTTTAGATGAAGTTACAAGCCAATCTGCAATAGTTGTTCCACAGTAGGGTCTTCTGCCTTCTGAAATAAGTATAAAATCACCTAACATTTCCCAAATGACATTATAAGCCCTAGAGTACTGGTTATCTGGAAGGTATCTGGGGATGTAAAGCCCACCATTGACCTCAGATTTTGATTTTGCAATGCTTCTGTCAGCTACTTAGTCTCCCTGACTTATTCCTCTGACTAGGAGGTTCACCTCTAAGCATAGTACTTGATCATCTACCTATTTAAGCTTATTCAGAAAATCAGGCTTTCATCTGTTTGCAGCCTTTTGAGCAAGTTTCTTTCTGTCCTGTTTTGCTTCTTTCCTCCTTTTCTTCTTTATTTCTTAGGTACAATATACCACCTTTGCCTTTTTGGTTTCTTTCTACACCTGTACTGCTATCCACCTATTTACCCCATGAAGTCCCACAGTCACAGCTTTGCTTGTGTTACAGAACTGTGTCTCCCTGGGTTATTACCATGTTCCTGATATTTATCTGCAATCATTAAAGACTTTAGTGAAACTGTCCAGCTATTCTGCCACATTATCTCCTTTGCCCTGTTACAGTTTATCTTCCTTCTCTCTCTTAGCTCTGATTCTGATGTTCTCTGAATATCAAGTTATCCTTTTAACTCTTCTGTAAGCTTTTGTTCCTGGCCTCCAACAGATACTCAGGATAATTCTTTTTCTAATCACATAGGAAATCGATGTAAAAGAAAAAGAATTCCTTCAAGTGTTAACATTTTACTGGGAAAAGAATGGGATGAGAGTTACAAAAATACATTTCTGGCATAAGTTTCTTAAAATAGAGGGGAACTTACCAAGGGAAAATGTATACATATTAATGTAGAATCAACCAAGGGATGCAACAAGATTTCCTATTTATTTATTTATTTATTTATTTATTTTACTTGCTTGAAAAGTGACCAGCAGATTTCAGCTACTTAAGACAGATTGATTTGATAAATCTTTGGGAATTTTGGTGGTTTTTTGTCTCAGTTGCATTCTCTGGCAAGCACACAAATGAGAAGTCCCTTCTAGCACCTAGCAGCTCAGCTTACCTTTTGTATGTGGATATAATTCTTCTCCTGAGTTTGCAAAACCTCTAAAATCTCTGTTAAAATGCACTGCAAACCTCCTCTCTTTGGGAGTACTATGGAGCTAGGAAAAGAAGACCATAAAAGTGAAGCCAGAATAAACAAACCTTATTCCAAATGAGTGTGGATTGGCAAGCTTAAGAATCGTTAGTTTTGCCCTAGTGAAAAAGGAGGAAGATGGAAATCCACAGGAGAGAATTAGGTTGGTTCAAGCAATACACCAGTGCTGTAACCCTACTCTCTATCTGTGTACAGTACACCCAGAGGGAAAGAAGGGTTTCCAGCATGAAGATTTTATCAGCCTGCATTTCTGTGACAGTTGGAGTGCTTGCGAGTGGATAAAGCCAGAAAGAATTACTTGTGTTGTTCCAAATGAGTGTCACTAAAATCTTTGTGCCCTACTTATCCAGCCTCTATGTGACACATACAACAAACGTATATCTGTGAAACAGGTGTCTGTATTTTGGTTTTGAAACCTTCCGCTAGCAGTGCCAGAGTCTAGAGCACCGTGACTCCTGTCCCAAGCCCTGCAGCGAGGGAAACAAAAATTAAAAGCTAGGTTTGACCCTTTTCACCCCACCCATAAAAAGAAAACGAAAATTAGCTGTGTCCATGCCCCTTTCCTATTGTCAGTGCGTGGTCCTGATATGGGAAGGGCAGGTGAGCAGGAGGAGGGGCTGTCATAGAAATACAGGCATCTGTATTTATTTTATTTATTTACTTAGCATCTCACAGAAAGATCTGTTCAGTGGCACTGGAGCAGCATTGCATGAGAACATAGATTGTTTCGTTTAGAAAGAACTGAGAGTTCTCTGGTAAATTGGTGCTACCTGAACTAAAGTCCCAAGGACTGGTCTATCAAGAGGTGACTGAGTGGAGACTTGCATTCTATGGCCTGTCACAAAGAACCCAGTGGTCCTCTGCACCTACAACAGCAACTGAGGGCTGGGAAGGACAGGCTGTATTCCTGCAAGGCAGAAAAAGCCTCTTGGAGCTTCCCGCTCTTCACATGAGCACTGTCATTCGTTGTTACTTCTAGCTGGTAGCCAGAGTTTCATAAATTTCAAATGTGCTCACTTTTGCAAAAACAACACAAAGTTGAAAATCTCAGGATTCTCTTTAACCTAAACCACGTTTTGCTTATCCCAGGAGAAAGATGGAAGTTTCTTTCTCTCATTACTCTAAGCTTCTGTTTCCACCCCTGAATGAAATTGAAATTCAGGACTGTGGGTGGTTGCAGGTCCAGGAAAATCTGTTTCTGGGTCTTGGCTTCTGACTAATGGAGCAGTTTGCTTACTTGTTTAATCAAACTGGAAGCAGACTAACTGGTAAGATTTGCATTTACTCAGAAGTTTGTGATAAATAGATCTTCTAATATGTTTCTGTAGGACAGCAAGTTGCGTTCAGCCTCCTAAGTGACACAGATCCTCTGTTCTACCTTCTGTCCTTCAGGTTGCTGTGATGTGCATGCCACAGTTAGTCTTTCCCATTGTTTCTGACAGTCATTTTTTGAAGGGTCTTTGTTTACCAGCCTATAAAAACAAATCCTGTCTATGGATCATCCTGGGATCTCATCTTGCGCACAGCTCAACAGATGACCTTAAGCAATACTTTTGTGTTTGTTAAAGAGTAGTTAAAGGAGGAGCGAAGTTAGAAATGCATTTGGAACTCTGGGGAAGCAGGAGAATCCCAGCATCTGTTTCCCAATGCTGTTTTCTTGTTTGACTCTCATCAGCTTTAGTGAGATGCTGCTTATTATATTTTACAGTCTACAGTCTCTCACCTCTCTTAG
This sequence comes from Lathamus discolor, assembly GCF_037157495.1. Taxonomy (NCBI): domain Eukaryota; kingdom Metazoa; phylum Chordata; class Aves; order Psittaciformes; family Psittacidae; genus Lathamus; species Lathamus discolor. Next base: position 92,156,300 of record NC_088885.1, on the reverse strand, counting down.
AAATGCTGATGGTACAGTATTTCTTTCCTCATGTGATTTTAAATACATTATTTAAAATTTTTAATAGAACTATTTTTGTTCTTAATCTGGTGCAGTTGAGAAATCAAAATCCCCAAGCATTTTACTTTCTATATTTTCCTTACAAGGAAGGTCTGCAAAGACTAGAAAAAAATAGAAGAAATGTCTTTTCTCAACTTGAGAACTCTTATTTCTATTTGATTTCTTAAAAGCTGTCGTTCCTTAAAAAAAAACAATCTTTTGCTTTCTGGTGTGGTGTGACTAAATGATGGTGTGACATGCTAGGGATTGAAGGATGGCGGGCTAAGGAGGACTATCAATCTCTTGTTTCACTTGTGGGAAAGGATAGCTCTTTAGACCCTGTCCCGCAGGGGAAAAAGGGTACTAGGACTGGCTCCCTGAAATGCCTGTACACCAATGCACGCAGCATGGGGAATAAACAGGAGGAGTTAGAAGTCTGTGTGCGGGCTAAAGGTTATGATCTAGTGGCGATTACAGAGACATGGTGGGACAGTTCACATGACTGGAATGTGGTCATGGATGGCTATGTCCTTTTTAGGAAAGATAGGTCAGCGAAGCGAGGTGGTGGAGTTGCTCTTTACGTGAGAGAGCAACTAGAATGTATTGAGTTCTGTCCGGGGTCGGATGAGGAGCAAGTGGAATGTCTGTGGGTACGAATCAAGGGGCAGACTGGCACGGGTGATACAGTTGTGGGGGTCTATTACAGACCTCCTGATCAGCACGAAGGAGTTGATGAGGCTTTCTACAGGCAACTGGAAGTAGCCTCGCGACTACATGCCTTAGTTGTCGTGGGGGACTTTAATTACCCCGATATTTGCTGGAAGACTCACACAGCCAGTCATTCACAGTCTAGGAGGTTCCTCGAGTGCATTGATGATAATTTCTTAATGCAAATGGTGGACGTACCAACTAGGGGAGCAGCGCTGCTAGATTTAGTACTCGCCAACAAGGAGGGTTTGGTCGAAGTGGTGATGGTCAATGGCAGCCTTGGCTGCAGTGACCATGAGATGGTGGAGTTTAGGATCCTGTGTGGGAGGAATAGAATACCTAGCAAAGCCACAGTTCTGGATTTCCGAAGGGCCAACTTTGGCCTCTTCAGTCAACTGCTAAGGGAAGTCTCATGGGAAAGTGTACTAGGCGGTAAAGGGGCTCAAGATAGTTGGTTAGCATTCAAGGACCGCTTCTTCCAAGCTCAGGATCGGAGCGTCCCAATGAGTAGGAAGTCAAGTAAGGGATCTAGGAGACCGGCGTGGTTAAACAAGGAGCTGCTGGGCAAACTCAAGTGGAAAAGGAGAATCTATGGATTATGGAAGGAGGGGCTGGCCGCTTGGGAGGAATATAGGACAGTTGTTAGAGGATGTAGGGAGGCAATTAGGACAGCTAAGGCCTCCTTGGAACTCAATCTTGCTAGTCGGGTTAAAGACAATAGAAAGGGCTTCTTCAAATACATAGCAAATAAAACTAAAACAAGAGGCAATATAGGCCCACTGCTGAACGAAGTGGGTACCCTGGAGACAGAGGATATAAAGAAGGCAGAGGTGCTGAATGCCTTCTTTGCCTCTGTCTTTACTCCTGCAGACTCTCCCCGAGGGCCCCGGATTTCTATAGCCCCAGAAGGAGTCAGGACAAAGGAGGAGTTTGCTTTGGTAGATGAGGATTGGGTTAGGGATCAGCTATGCAAACTGGACATCTGTAAATCGATGGGTCCGGATGGAATGCACCCACGGGTGCTGAGGGAGCTGGCGGAGGTCATTGCTAGGCCACTTTCCATCATCTTTGGTAAGTCGTGGGAAACGGGCGAGGTGCCTGAGGATTGGCGGATGGCAAAGGTCACACCAATCTATAAGAAGGGCAAGAAGGAGGACCCGGGTAATTATAGACCGGTCAGCCTTACCTCCATCCCTGGAAAGATGATGGAACAACTTATTCTTGACTCCATCACTAGGCATATCAAGGATGAGGGGGTCATTAAGAACAGCCAACATGGTTTTATGAGGGGGAAGTCATGTATGACCAACCTTATAGCCTTCTATGAGGAAGTGACTAGGTGGAGGGATGATGGTAGAGCGGTAGATGTGGTTTTTCTTGATTTCAGTAAGGCATTTGATACTGTCTCCCACAGCATCCTCATAGATAAGCTGAGGAAGTGTGGGCTTGACGATCAAGTAGTGAGGTGGATCGAGAACTGGTTGAGAGGAAGAAGGCAGAGAGTTGTGGTCAATGGCGCAGAATCTAGCTGGAGGTCTGTGACTAGTGGAGTTCCTCAGGGGTCGGTGCTGGGACCGGTGCTGTTTAATATTTTCATCAATGACCTGGATGAGGGAACTGAGTGCACCCTCAGCAAGTTTGCTGATGACACAAAACTGGGAGGAGTGGCTGACACACCAGACGACTGTGCTGCCATTCAGCGAGACCTGGACAGGCTGGAGAGTTGGGCGGGGAGAAACTTGATGAAATTTAACAAGGGCAAGTGTAGAGTCTTGCATCTGGGGAAGAACAACCCCATGTACCAGTACAGGTTGGGGGTTGATCTGCTGGAAAGTAGTGAACGGGAAAGGGACCTGGGGGTCCTGGTGGATAGGAGGATGACCATGAGCCAGCAATGTGCTCTTGTGGCCAAGAAGGCAAATGGCATCTTAGGGTGCATTAGAAAGGGAGTGGTTAGTAGGTCAAGAGAGGTTCTCCTCCCCCTCTACTCAGCCTTGGTGAGGCCGCATCTGGAATATTGCGTCCAGTTCTGGGCCCCTCTGTTCAAGAAGGACAGGGAATTGCTTGAAGGAGTCCAGCGCAGAGCCACAAAGATGATTAAGGGAGTGGAACATCTCCCTTATGAGGAGAGGCTGAGGGAGCTGGGTCTCTTTAGCTTGCAAAAGAGGAGACTGAGGGGTGACCTCATCAATGTTTACAAATATGTAAAGGGTAGGTGTCAGGATGATGGAGCTAGGCTTTTTTCAGTGATATCCAGTGATAGGACAAGGGGCAATGGGTGTAAATTGGAACATAGGAAGTTCCACGTTAACATCAGGAAGAACTTCTTTACTGTAAGAGTGACAGAGCACTGGAACAGGCTGCCCAGGGGGGTTGTGGAGTCTCCTACACTGGAGATATTCAAGGCCCGCCTGGACAAGTTCCTGTGTGATGTACTGTAGGTTACCCTGCTCTTGCAGGGGGGTTGGACTAGATGATCTTTTTAGGTCCCTTCCAACCCTTGGGATTCTGTGATTCTGTGATTCTGTGATTTGAAGTCTCAAATTACTGAAACAATACTAGATTTTTTCTTAAATTTTATTTAATATATAATAGAATTTATAATTAGTATTAAATGAATTTTGGTCTGCTTTTTAGCAATTATGAATCGTGTCAGTTTTATTTTATCACTTCTGAAAAAAGTGAGCTCCATTGTCTTCCCACAGAAATATGGGAGGAGGAAATACACATTCAATCTCCTTTCCAATTGGAAGACATTCTCCCAAAGCTGGTTGCAGTATATGTCTGTAACAGGGCAAAGAATTTGGACGAAAAAACACCAGCCAAACCCAGAGCGAAAAAAAAAAACCCAACATATTAGATGCCTAGGAGAAATCCATGTAGTACAGGGTGTTGTTATGTAAGCACATCATTGCTTGCATTTCTAATTGCGGAGGCAGCTAGAAGGGGATGTGTTCATTACCTGCAGGGAACACATCTCTTGCCACGAGCCACACAGCCTCCTGGGAGCAGCCTCAGGCAAGCTTCTTCCACTGGGCTAAACTCAGCCCCAAGGTATCAAAGCTGGCTTCCAACTCTCTTGGATGATATCTCTGTGTGGCTGTTTGCACTGTGGAACTTTCAGTGTTGAAGAACTGGGGTTTGTATCATGCTTAAAAACTAGCCCTCAGACTTAGATTCTTGTTACAGGCCTTGTCCATATCACCAAGATGAAAATTTGTTGGTTACAAAGTGGAAAGCATCCGTTGCCTTGTCTACCTGCTGATACAGGGACAGTTTGACCCGCACCTTGCTCTTACCAGGGTGATCAGAGAAGTTGCCTCAGGACATCCATTCTATTAGGAGTGGGGGGAGCCTTTGTGCAGATGTGGAAGTGCTGTTCACAGCAGGCTATTCGTCTGATAGGCTAACTGGGAACACTCTTGCGGATGGCCCTCTTTTAACAGCGATCTGTGATGCCAAAAGCTACTGTTCCTGGCCAGCACTGAGGAGCACCAAGGTAGCAATTCATAAAAATAATACTGAAATATGGGCACAGGAGAAGCTGATGAGCTGAGGCAGAGTCTGCAGATGGTGCTGAACTCTTTCCTGTGGTCTTTTACCAGGTCAGCAATTTCTAGATGTGTATTTTGAGGCCTAGACCGTTTGGCAGTCTTATTTCTGCTTAATTAGCTTCATGATTTAGAACTATTTGTGGCCTCCTAATGAACTGGGAAAGCCCCAGCAGTTGTTAGCAGCTGGCTGGGATTTTAACAGCAGCCATGTGTGTTCAGCAGAACAGCAATAAAGTAGTGAGAAAAAAAGTCTGGCAATATTGCCAGGGGTCAGGACATATGAGGGCTACCCTCAGTCCCGTTAATGATCATCATTAGCACAATACAGAATTTCAGTTAGACATAAACAGCCTTGCAAAGTGGCAAGGACAATGAAGGCTTTAACAAAGGCAGGGTTTGCGTAAAGACCCCACCCTGTGAAGAAGGATTTGAACTGAGATGCTGGATATGGACTGAAGCGGCTGAGGGATAAGGGTGCATTCTCTCTGTACTTTTAACAACTTCCCAGTCCTGCAGAGATTTGCCAGGGAAAATCTGTCACAGCCCTTTGGCACTGAGTTGCACTGCTCCACTACTGCTGTGGGGCTTTGCTGTGAGATGGACATGACTGTCGTTTGAGTGATGGTAGATCTGCTAGTTCTGGTTATACCTGTGCCTGAGGGTTCAGCCCTCTGAGCCTTTTACACTCATCACCACTGAGCCTGCATCCCGATTTCCCTGTGATCTGGAGAAGGTGTCCCCCATTATGTGACCATCCATGTAGCAAGCTCCCATGACTACAGTCTATTTCTTCTGACATTCCTTCTTCTCACAGTGCTTCTCAGTTATTCCGGTGGTGCAGATTTTCACAGAAATACTTTGGCTGCTCCTGAAGCCCCAGATCACAAGTGTGCTCTGTCTCACCTGAAGATTCCTAACACCAGTCTAGATAAAAGATAAAACATATCCTAATAGTTAAGATAGGTTTATTGAGGTGTAGCCTGTAACACTTACTGCTCCATTTTAGCCAGTCTGCAATTTATCAAAACTAAATATGGATCACACTCGGTGTATGCACTTTTTGTAGCTGCCTCTTCTGTTCTGATTATATTTTCTAAGTTTATAGGCAGTTGAGAGAAGTTCCAATATTGCTGAACTTGTGCTTCAGTGATTGCTTCAGCAAAAGAAGCAGTATGTATGAAAGAAAGTATGTTTTATTGAGTGAAAATGCTCAGATTCATGAAAGACATGACTAGCTGATGTACCTGTAGAAAGGCTGGCACCAGTGGTTAAGAACACCCTCTTAGATCATTTCAGCTCTTCAAGAAGGCCACCCCACCTTTGCTCTGGAGAAAGATTTTTCCTTCTTTCCTGTATCACAAGCATGAATTCTTTTGTGAGAGTTGCATCACATTTTGGATGTACGTGATAAAATGCATAGAGTTTCCTTAATGTCTGTCAGTGCACCTGTGAGGCCATTATGAAGTATGCCTGGCTCTGGGCTTAGGTTTTTCAGTTCATAAATGATCCTCACATGTCCTCTTAATGGGTATTTGTGAGACATTTTGGTGCCTTTAAACAAAATTGCCTCTGGAGGTCTGTGCACACTTCCTTTTGCTATCTCAGGTACTGATTATATTATGTGGAACCTCCTCTCAGTATTATCTCTGATGTTTTATTTTATGGCTGGATGGATTTCCTATATTTTGCTTTAATCAGGTTGATATGCACATAACACAGTGACCTTTACATTCCTGTGGTTTTTGTCAAGTGCTTTGAAAAATATGTCTGCAACCACTAAATAATGCCTGGTGTGGTTTTGTTGTGCAGGTGGTACCTAACAGAAACAGAACTGGCAAAGAATAACCGCATTGCTATAGGAATTTAAGTGTATCATCTATTGTGTGTAGTGTTCCATAGCTCAAGCCAGGATTTCTTAGGTCTGTTTCCTTGAGTTATTTTCCAGGATTTGAGTTCAGCAAAGCCCTTTGCTAAATCAAGGGAAGTATCATAAGAGAACAAAGCAATGAGTTAGGGTTTTTAACATGAGAACTACTTCAGGCAGACATGGACACTGAGAATTTTAGTCAGTTCTTTTTATTTCCTGACAATGCAGTTGGGGTTGCACCTCTCATCTACAGGAACTAAAGGTCTCTCAGGTAAGAGAGATGTAGTCTTCTCTGCAACACTGAGACTGCTTCTTCTGAGCACCTTCTTTTTTCCCACCACAGTCTGCTGTTCCTGAGGATGACAGCTCCCAGGACCTGAAGGTGTAACTGTGGTTGCTGCTGTTTTGGTGTGGGAGTCACAGAAGATCTGTATTGTGATAGCAAAACTAAAGCATTTATAATCTCCTTTTTCCTCGCTGCTCACAGATATGCTTTTACCTGAACCAATCACCTACTTTCCACTCAACAGGGGTCCTTGAGTCTTGAGAGGCATGCCAGGAAAGCTGACCTGAAACTCCTAGCCTCTGTCAGATGCCCACTTGATCTTGCTAAATAGCCCTGCTAAGAGGCCTGACATTTTTTTTTTTTCTGCACTTAAGGGTTGTTTTTCTCCTTTTCTGCTGCCACAGTTTATATTTTTTCCATTTATTTATCTGGCTAGGTTGGAAACAAGCTTCTCTAATGAGGGGAAAATTGCTCCACCATGGGATCTCTGTTTTACTTCTCCACCTCTCATTGCCTGTGGTTTTGTTTTAATTTTTCCTGCCTTCCTCCACCTCCTATCTCCTCCCACTTTACATCTTTTTGACAGTTCTTGACTTAGATATCTACATTTTGAAAGTAAGTTGAACTTTAAGAAATGTCTTTTGGCTTTCAGTGATAATAGTCTAATCAGCGTTGACTGCAGTTTTCACCACTGTCCCTTCAGGTCAGTTGTGTTGTCTTTATCATTTTATCCATGGTGTGTAATTCTGGGTTTTGCAAAATATCCATTAGGATGGATACAATCCATGGATACAATGGATAGTATCGAGTGCATGTCATCATCCTTTTCAGAGTATTGGCAACTGCCAACTAGTCTGACAGAGCCTGTGCTGGGAGAGACAGAAGCAATGGAGAGGATCACTTATGGAAACAGCTTTTCACAGCCATTTCTGTTGAAGTGGGATAAATCACCTACAGCAAAAGCTTTTTCCTTCTAGAGTCCATGTGTCTTTCCCACTGTCTTCTGGAGCCCTTCTTTTGCAAAGTGGTCAAAGTGGCCTGACTTTGGCCAGTAATATAGCTCAACATTTTTTCCCTCTTTTTTCATGTCTTCTCCTTCTAGAGATAACCCTCATATACTCTCATAGGTTTCCTTTTCATATGAAGTACAAGGCTCTTCAGCTTTCTGTAATGCAGCTTCATAGCCAGTCTCCGAGGAAGCCGAAAACAATTTTAAAAGCCCTCCTACAAGTGCTGTTGTCAAAAATCACCTCATCTTTAAACAACTTGTGTGTGTTTGTATCATCCTTTACAAATCCAACATGTCTGTCTTTAAATCCCTGTCTTCTCCACTTTGAGAGTATTTCAGCTCTGTTGATACTTTGAACCACTCTGTTTTTCTTAGTTCACTTTAGCCTATTTTGTGGCAGTCTGTAATCTCTCAAAGTCTAAAGCCTGCTTTATTTCTGCATAGTGCAGCAGCTAACTCCAACTGGCATTTATGTCAGCCTTCAGAAATGCAGATGCTCACAAATGTTACTTTTTGCTCTATTATTTTTACTTGCCTGACAGTGAAGTCACCCTAACAACTCTTCTTTCCTGAAAATCACTGATATAAATGGGATTTTAAACCAGTTCATATCTGTCCTGATGGTGTCTTTTGTCTTTTGCTTATAGACATTCAGAGCTGTTAAGGCTGGGGGAACACTACAGCTCTGGAATGTGAGTTAATAATTGCTATATCAATATAAAAACCTTGCGGTAGGATGCAAATGTATACTGTGGGCCAGCTTAAATCTTTTTGTAACCAGTAGGTGAACTGCTGTCCATTTTTGATGCTCATAAGTATAATGAACCCTGGATCTTCTTCATTGAACAAAACTGTTGAAACTTTAACAGCTTCCATACAAAGCATAAGCATATGCCATTACTTGAGCAACGCATATGCGCTTCCATTTGTGTGTCTCACCATGAAAAAGAAGCAATTACAACTCCATACTACTGGACAGAAAAGCAGCAAGAAGTCAAGCAAAGCAAACATTAAGTGAGAACCCTGAGGGGTGAATGGGAACTTACAAAGAGAGGGTTTTGAGTTCATTGTCAGCTAGACGGAAGTTGAGCACTGTGAGCAAATAAGCTATCTCCTGCTGTGTTCAGGGAAATAGATTTTTGTGTATGCTCATTGTAAATACCAAGATCGTGTAAGAGATGTGCACCCTCTGTATGAGCTCCTTTTTTTGGAATAAAATGACACTTTGACCCTGAATGTCTGCTAAATTCTTGGGTCAGAAAGGAGTAACAGTATTTCTTGCTTAAGCAATCTGGTCCTGATCTTAAACATCTTTACTGCAGGAAAATCTGACACCTTGTGATAAACTGTTCAAATCATTACATATCCCACTGTTTAAAAACATGCACTGTAGTTTTAGAATTTCAAAGGGAATTGTGAATGGCCTGAGGGAAGAGCTGATGAATTCTGTAGTTGGCTGCATTTTTAAACAAAAGAAACTTTGGAAGCCTTTTGCCAGTGCCGTTTGCCATTTATGCATGTATTTTTTTATTTATTTTTTTTTTCCCTTGGAAAACCTCGTTTCTGTTTTACAGGCCTCTCCTCAAAAGTAAGTTCCCCTAAAAGTAAGTTAACCATTAACACTTTCTCCTTCGTTCTTACTTATAGCCAAAAATGTTTGGATTAAGCTTTCGACAGTAGTCAAGAAAGTCTGGAGATGGCAGCCACTTTCCGTGAAAACAGTTATTTCTGTAAACCTGTTTATTTCAGTCTAAGGCTTGCTGAGTAGTATCAGAATTCATCTTCATCACCACCAAAATCTGAAATCTGAAGGTGTCACTAGGCAGCTCTCTTATTGCACTTCTATTTCCATGATATTTGCTTTCTTAAGTAATTCCAAACACATTAAGTTGGAGAAAGAACAAGTTGGAAAGGTATCAACAGAACAGGGAGAGCAAAATTGACAGAAAAAGGAGAAAATTAAAAAATGCTTTTTGTAAAATAGTAGAAACATGGTGGATCTCTTTATCTGCAGAATGATAGAACGGGTTTGGTTTGTGGTTGGTAAAAAGGCTATTCCCTTTCTTTTTTGTAATAATGTTTCCTTTTTTCGTGTTTTTTTAAATTATTTTCTTACTACACCTTTTACGTCTTATTTGCTTACTTTTCATTCCCAGCTTTCTCTTCTTTCCTGGGAGGTAATTTTAGCTGCAACTCTTCACTGCTGCTTTGTCAGACTCTTAACCCTTTGGCAAGTTCTTCAAAGTCAAATATTTTCATCAACGACCTGGATGAGGGAACTGAGTGCACCATCAGCAAGTTTGCTGATGACACAAAACTGGGAGGAGTGGCTGACACACCAGAGGACTGTGCTGCCATTCAGCGAGACCTGGACAGGCTGGAGAGTTGGGCGGGGAGAAACTTGATGAAATTTAACAAGGGCAAGTGTAGAGTCTTGCATCTGGGGAAGAACAACCCCATGTACCAGTACAGGTTGGGGGGTGACCTGCTGGAAAGTAGCGAAGGGGAAAGGGACCTGGGGGTCCTGGTGGACAGGAGGATGACCATGAGCCAGCAATGTGCTCTTGTGGCCAAGAAGGCAAATGGCATCTTAGGGTGCATTAGAAAGGGAGTGGTTAGTAGGTCAAGAGAGGTTCTCCTTCCCCTGTACTCAGCCTTGGTGAGGCCGCATCTGGAATATTGCATCCAGTTCTGGGCCCCTCTGTTCAAGAAGGACAGGGAATTGCTTGAAGGAGTCCAGCGCAGAGCCACAAAGATGATTAAGGGAGTGGAACATCTCCCTTATGAGGAGAGGCTGAGGGAGCTGGGTCTCTTTAGCTTGGAGAAGAGGAGACTGAGGGGTGACCTCATCAGTGTTTACAAATATGTAAAGGGTGGGTGTCAGGATGATGGAGCTAGGCTTTTTTCAGTGATATCCAGTGATAGGACAAGGGGCAATGGGTGTAAACTGGAGCATAGGAAGTTCCATGTTAACATCAGGAAGAACTTCTTTACTGTAAGAGTGACAGAGCACTGGAACAGGTTGCCCAGGGGGGTTGTGGAGTCTCCTACACTGGAGATATTCAAGGCCCGCCTGGACAAGTTCCTGTGTGATGTACTGTAGGTTACCCTGCTTTTGCGGGGGGGGTGGACTAGATGATCTTTTGAGGTCCCTTCCAACCCTTGGGATTCTGTGATTCTGTGAAATATATGTTTATAGTGATTACACAATGCTGGTGTATGGGGGGACTTGTCCTGTTTGGTCTGGGGTTTTTTTTCTAACCTTCCAAATTACAGGTGCAGCTCATTCTTATGCTTTCAAAATTCACTGTTCATTTGTGGTTGTAAATTAGTGTGTATTAGTTGATTTGTGCTGGTACTTAATATATTCATTCTCGCTTCTCTACAGACTTAAAATTAGAGTCGTTCCAATTTTCATCTTGGATAATGAAGTCTCTCATTGCCAATGAATGGCTGAAATGTTCCATAAAAACTTTGTTACATCTTTATGAGCACATGCCATTCTGATTTAACCCCAGCTGGCAACTAAGCTCCCCATAGCCACTTGCTCACTCCCTCCCCAGTGGGATACGGAGTTGAAAAAGTAAAAGTGCGAAAACTCCTGGGCTGACATGAAGACAGTTCAGTAGACGAAGCAAAAGCCATGCATGCAAGCAAAGCAAACCAAGGAATTCATTCACCACTTTGCATGGAAAGGAAAGTGTTCAGCCGTCCCCAAGAAAACAGGGCTCCATTGTATGTCACTTGGGAAGACAAATGCTAGCACTCTCCCTTTTCCTTCTTCTTCCCTCAGCTTTGTATGCTGAGCATATCATATGGTATGGGATATCTCTCTGGTTGCTTAGGGTGCGCTGTCCTGGCTGTGTCCCCTCCCAGCTTCTCGTGCGCCCCCAGCCTACTCGCTGGCGGAGCAGTGAGGGGAGCTGAAGAGTCTTTGACCTTATTCAGCAACAGCTAAAGCATTGGTGTGTCATCAATGTTACTCTCACCCTAAATCCAAAACACAGCACTATACCAGCTAATAGAAAGAAATTTAACTCTGTCCCATACAAAACCAGCACACATGCTAATGACTTCATGTGCAGTGGAAGAAACTCACATTTTCTAGGGCATACTCACTATCAGTACCAGGGGTTTCTTTTGCTCATTCTGTTTCCCACTCTCAGTTCATCAGTGAGCTTCTCACTCATCTTTGTCTCTTCCTTTGACTCTCTGCCATTCCCCAATCTGTGCCAGAAGCTCTGTGTTATCATGTCATCATGTTTGCTAATCTCAGCCATCTGGAAGATACAGGGTTTTTTTTTGCTGAGCACATAAACAAGACACTCTCCTTCTGCTGTCCCATCATTGACATCTCAAATTAAACTCTTCATTGGTCTATCTCAGGCCTGATACTCCAAAGTCTTTTTCATTAAGAGTCTGGATAATAAAACAGAAAATGCATTAAAGTTTTTGTCATGTTCTGTTATATATAAAAAAAGAAAATTAGAAAAAGATAAAAATCAGGGGAGAGCAACTCTCCAGAAGTGATGTGATAGGAGATGACTTGTCCCTTTCCTCTGAGGTCCCAGCTGCATCACTGTGCTCAGCTTTTCCCAGTATTGTGACAAAGACGTAGAAAAACAAGAGGAGGTCCATAGTGCAACAGTAGGAATGACAGGAGATTTAGAAAAAGTGACCTATGAGGAAAACTTGAGGAACTTTTCTTTTATTCCCCTCCCCCTCCAAAAAAAAGAGAAGGCTGTCTACACTAATGGCTTCTATTATAGCAAGTTCTGTTATAAAGGGGCCAGCGACTTGCTCTCCAGGTTTTCTGAGAAGGGAAAAATAAGCAGCGAATCTGTGGCAGAGATTAGGTCCTATATTAGAAAATCTGTATTTATAAGGGTAACAAAGTGGTGGAGCAGAGTAGGAAGACTGTGAACTTGTCTCAGGACAGACAGGTGTAAGGCAGGCTTAACACAAAAAGTTTTGCCCGCTTTGTGTCAGGGGGCCTCTTCCAGCTCTGCAGTTCTGTGGGAAGGGGAGAGTGGTTACTCTGGAGGCAGCATGCTAGTGGTTGCCATCGGCCAGTTCTTTGATCTGCAGGTAATTGCTCTTCTGGCTGAAGCTGATGGCATTACTGACAAGTTGCCATGAGCTCTGAGTGGCCTCATTTCCCACAATAACATAAGAGGCTGCAGATCTCTCCTGCCTGCTGTATCCCCTGAACAACATCCTGTGTTGTTCAAATGTGGCTGTGTTACCCCTAAGCAGACAAAGAAGTGCTGTTACGGTGAAGAGAAGACTTGATTTTCTTCTCCTTTTAGAAGTTAGTAGTCATCATTATCAACTTGATGTCAACATGTAGCTCAGTCAGTGAGGAGCACTGAAACATGTTCTGGTTGAGATTCAGGTGGACAAAATGCTACTTTGGTCTCTGAGCCAACCTGTGGGATAGAAAGACGGTGGTGTCACTCAGGCTGTCTGGGCTCCTGTGTCTCTGCTGAAAACATCCTTGTATCTTGATTTTAGCAAGCCTTCTCATGTCCTAGAATCACTGATTCAGTAAGATTTCTCTATGAATAAAAATTCCTATTTCTCCCCAGGGTTCATTTATTTTAATTACTTTTTCTTTTTCTTTTTCTGCTTGAAGGATAGGATTGCAGAAAGATTTTCATGGAAAAGTGCTGAATCAAGAACTGCTGTTTCTGTAGTAAGCCATGAGTGCTCAGGATTTCTGCCCTACTGGTGTGGTAAACGTTATCTCTCCAGCTATTGAACATTTGCCCTCTACTCTAACACTGCTTTGCTTAGGCATGGTGCTGTTTGGATCCTGTTCTCTTATAACTGGCTACTATAAAAAATGTACTTCTAATGAAAGTCATATTTTTTTTATCTGCAGGCCTGAGGTGCTAATGTTTTACTTTCTTTTTCTCGTTAAAGGGATTAATGTGCTTATGTTTTAGTACTTGGCATACATTGCAAAGACTGTGCCTGTGCTTTTTCCAGCTTCTGCTACTACTTAGGTGGGCTGAATTGCTTTATGGTCCCTTTCCCTTGATGGACCCCACCAAACAGAATGAGAAATTGTAGGAGAGAGTCTGTCACCTTACTGAGGGAGCCTTACTGAGGGAGCCAAGCCCACTGGCTACCTACATGGTATCTACATGACTGTGCATGTGATCAAGCAATCCTGGTTAGCCTACAGAAATTCTGATCCCTTTCCATTATCTGCAGGCATGAGTGAGAGCTTCCTGCAGAGCTGTGAACCTTGCAGGAGAAACCGCCATGAACTTTCCCAAAGTGTCCTCCCTGACACATCACTTAATCCGGCATTTTTCACTGGGAGAAGCAATGAAAATGTGTCACCCTGTTCAATGCAGCTGCCTCTTGTAGAGCACGACTCCCATGACTGATTAGCATGAGGAGACAGTCCCAGCCTTGCTTTCTGTGTCAGGAATGCAGGCATCAGAGAGAGACAAAGCAAGAGACTTAAGAGTGGTGGAGAGGAGGATCAGAAAGGACAAGTGAGTTAACAGAGTTTGGAGAAGTGGTATAAGCATCTGTGGGAAGGAGAAGGTAGCAGAGATGCTTATGAGAGGAAGAGAGCTAAGGCAAGAACATGAGTGAAAGTCAGAGAGTTAAACAGGAAAAAAAATAGGGACTTATTTTTACTCTCTTTCTAGTTTCCCTATTCTGATATTTTTCTACCTTTTAAGAGTTTTCTTAGAAAAAAAAAAGGAGTCAAATATGTGATCAGCAATTAAGTCATGTTTTTAAAAGGAAAAGAGTCATCAGCCTTCTATAACCTGTTTTGCAGGTGAAAACATTTAGAAAGAAGCATATTTTTATTGATCTTTTTAGAAACCTTGTTCAACTTACTCTTCTTCCTTGAAAGTGGATCTCTAGCCAAGTTACTTGCTTCCCCAGCCTTCTTCCCAGCATTTCTAAGTCTTGGCACCTTTTCAGTTCAGTTCTCCCATTTTAAAAAGTTCTGTTGTTACATATGTGGAAAAGTAACCGTTCTGATACCCAACAGTAAGCTGTTTTAAAGCATTGCAGTTTAACTGCTTAAAAAGCAGCAGTCCACATTTCACCGTCACATTTAAAAGAATATCTTAATTTGTTTTGTAAGCAGGTCTTTGTGGTTATAATTTTTTTAACAATCTAGTACATGATAATTTGCATGTTTGTCTTTTTCTTTGCTAAGTCCTTGAGTCGTTATACAGTTTGCAAAACCCAACTTAAAACCTTTAGCTAATGAAACAGTGAAGAAACAAGATTGTGAGGGTAAAAAGCTGAGCAGGTGAGAGGAGAGGCCAAGAAACTGGGTGGTTTCGCAAAGCAGTTTGATGGCTGGAAATGCCAAGACAAATTAGAAGCTCTGGGATCTAGACGTGCAGTCTGCACAGAGTATCTGTCTGCTGTTCTCCCACCCTGCAGATGAGTAATCTCTAGTGACGTCAGTGGGCGTTATCCTTATGTCCTGGGGGTAATAGATTGGGCCCCTGGCTTGTAAGCAATGCCTCACTTTCTCTTAAGCTGGAAAATCATCTGAGTTTCCCTTAAACGTTTCACAAGGGAGCTGAGAGGGAGGAAGAGGGGTTTAATATTCCTTTCTAGTTGCATCACTTGCACGTTTCGTAGTTGAACTGCAGAGTAAAAACCCAGATTTTGGAATTGTTTAAATGACAACAGAGTTATTGCTCAGCTTCTCAAATATTTTGGCTGTTCACATACTCAGTCAAGCTGCAGTACTCCCCCCAACAAATGCACTCATGGGAGAGCAAATGGCAAAGAACATGAACAGCCTGAAGTGGAGTGTCAGTGCTTTTGGCAGGGAGATGCCAGCTGTCACTGGAAACAAGTTCAGAATATGCTGCAAGGATCTTTCTAAGGAAAGCGAGTCTTCAAAGTCTTATAAAAGGAATGAAGCCCAGAGCAGCAATTCAAGTGTTTACTGATGATGTTTATGCTATTTTATATTGTGAAAAAGTTAAGTTAAAAAACTGCATCTGACTTAGAAGTTCCTTGTTCTACATAAACACAATTGCAGAGAAGGAAAAGTTGTCCTGATTCTTTAGGTTCATGAGCCTAGAGTGAATTTATTAAAAAGAAGAATGAAAAAACAGCCTAAACATAAAAGCCTAAACATGTGAAACTTTTATGAGTTAGGAACATGGGCGCTGTACTGTAGGAAACTTCCAAGGAACTTCTGTAGCTTTCCAGGCGAAATCTAGCACAGAGCTAAATGTTTTACAGATGTTTAAAAGGCTTGTCCTTTCTTCAAGTTAAGGCTTGCTTTCATTTAAGAAGGAAGAAAGCGAAGGTTGCGGAAGATGGGGAGAAATAACTAGAACAAATGTTGACTTTGCAGATCCCAAGCAGAAGCAACTCATCTAGGGAGTGATTTCAGAGCTGCATCTTCCAGGAGCTGCAGCTCTGCCCCATTGTAGGCAGAAGTGGCTGAATGCCAGCCCTGGCACTTCTAGGGTGACATGCCAGATAGTAGTGAAATTAGGGAGGACTCGGGTCAGCCCTTTGCTCCTCCTTTTTCATTGAATGGCTTCCTTTGAGAGTGGAAAGGCCCATGTTAAAGTTGACTCTCCTAAATGTCCTACAGTTTTGGCTTGAGTTTAGCAAAGTTGACTCTAGGTAAGAGTATTTGTCTTTGATGTGATTAAAGCAGATCCACAGACTGTGCATACCAAAGTCTAATAAAATGCATCCTTTATTCATAACTGCTTTTTCAGCATTGCTACAGCAATTCAGATTTAATTTTGGGGTAGGAACGATTTCCATGCAAAGAACAAGTACTTCAATGTATATGAAGATAAGGGACTTACATAAAAACCAAGCAGTCCACAGTCTGCAGAAACACTGCAATAGCTTTTGCATCCCGGTCAGAAACCTCAGAGAAGTACCAGAATGACAGAGCACTCCAACTGGAACAGCACAAAACAAGAGTTTTATGAAAGCAATTGGAATAACACTAGATAAAGTGTTTTAATGGAACTCCAAAGAGATGTGTAAAAGCTGCTAGTAAAGTCAATTGAAGGCCTGTCACAGCGCTTCAGAAGTCCCTTCATAGCCCTTGTGCTGGCAGCATTTCCAGTCTCTCTACAGTACATTAGAGGTAAGTGCAGCAGTATTATACCAGGCCCTTTGAAAAACTAATGAAATTGTTCTCCTTGTGAGAGAAGCCCACTGCTGCTAGGGGAAGAACTGCACGCACTTCAGCCTGGGAGTCATGTTTCTTCAGTTGGGATAAAGAAGGGTCTTTAATTATTCACAAAGCTATTGTCACTAGTTGTGTTCCCTGCACTTGTCTCCTAGTACCAAGAGACATCCATTAAAATGTGCTGCTCAAAACCAGGACTAAACAACAGAGTTCAGAGCCCCAGAATTCCTTTTTCAAGTTCTGGCTTGCATTAGATGAATGAAACTGTAGCTTATGCCACGTAGCCCCACCTTGCAAGGGAATCTGTGCTCAAAAGTTCCATGCAGAAAACCATTTTGCTTGGCCAGTGGCCTTTTGTTCTGTGAGGATGTGAATATGGGCATAAGTGTATGAGGCAAAGTTCCGGTTCTCTTTTTTGTCATAACCAACCTGTGCCATAGGGAGGCTTCTATGGAAATGCAGCACAATGAGAGACATGGTAATGGCTGACCTGGGAGAACATGGTTTCTGCAGTATCCGTGAACCAGAAAGTCTCTTAATGGGTGGCCACCTTAAAAGTTAACAGTAGGTTGCTTCTTCTAAGGAAGCTGCTGCTCTCCCTTGCCATGTGCCATGGATGTAGACCTGTAAGAAACTTATCCACGGGGATTTTTGCCGAGGGACACAAAACAAGCAAAGCAGCGTTAGGTCTTCTTTCTTTCAGGTGTCCTGGAACAAGGTTCTGTAACTACAGAGATGATGACCCAGAACAAACGTTAATGCAAAAGCTGTTAAAAGTGTACCTGAATACTGAGATTGCATATGTATTGCTACATTGTACGTAGAACATGAGAAGATCCACAGCATCAGAAGAAAATTTTGAACTAACAAATAGATTTTGCACAGAGGACAAAAAGCACATTTTGCAGAATATTTTAAGCAAAATATTCTGAAAAAAATATTTTCTTATTAATTTTATTTTCACTTAGTCTGTTTTTTAGCATTCATTTTGATTTGAATATTCTGAAATTTCATAATGCAAAATATTTTTACCTATCATACCTGAACAGGAAGGAGGATATGAAACAATTTTAAGCTTCTTAAAATTGAATTGTTTTCAACAGAAAAGAAATGTGAAGATGCTAGACTTGAGACCAAGCTAAAAGCAAGGATGCTTGGATATGTTATGAGATTTGGGGCATAGGAAGTAGGTGCTGGTCAGTAATTATTCTGTGTAATGTCTGACTTATATCTGGTGGCAGGGGATTAGTGTTTGCAATTCCAGTAAAAAGACTTATCTTCTAATGGGGAGAGAGACAATGCGGTGGCCAAAAGCATGGCAGGCATTGAGCTGCTCAGAGCCCTGTGTGATGACAGAATAACTTTCTCACAGCACTGGATTAGCAGGATTGTCCTGAGAAAGTGAAATAATCGGTGCCTACAGTAAATGCATTTGTCTGGTGGCTGTTGCTGTTTTAGTTCCGAATTTGTATGCATGTACAATTCTGTTTAGATCCACACAGACGGAGAAAACTTTTAGCTGTCATTTTTGTTGCATTTTAGACAACTGAAGTATCTCCCTGTGGCCTCTTCTGCTGCACTGAGCTAGGATATGGATCACTAGTGACACATAAAGATACATGTCTATGCTGTGTGATTCTGTATCTTTGTTTTTACTATCAGCCATAACCAGTAACAAAGAGATTTGTGCAGATGACTGTAAACGGTTGCTGAGAGGAGAAAGAGAGAGAAGCCCAAAAGAATTAATAAACCCAGTATCTTCCCTAGCAGTCTGGTGGAGTTTGTGCTGTGGTCTGTTTTCCTGTTCTCTAAGCGCACAACACGTAAGCTGATTAACAGAGTGATGGCATTGCCACAGCCTCCCAAGGCCTCCACATTTTACGTTCACAGCAAGTCCTCTGCATAGAAATGGGGAGTAAGAAAGGACTAGTAGACATCTGCTGTTTGTGTTTTGCAATGCCTCGGGTGGGGAAGCAGTGCTCCCTTTGCTTTTGTAGAGATGTATAATCATCCCTTTGATTGTATTATGATGTACCACTGTAGAAAAAAGAGGTATGAGGTATCTGCACATTTGAAAAATGAGGGATTAAATCAGATGAATAGTTTAAGGCTCTAAACCTGCTGCCTAATGTTTTTGAGCTGCATGATTTGGTATGTCTGGTTCTATATTTTGTTGGGAACTTAAAAAGAGCAAGATGATGTAAAAAGTGCAAGAGAACTGTAAAACCTGTATGTCTTGAAGCAAATGTCCCATAGGAATGATGTGACAGTTCAGAGTATGCCTCAGGTGACTTTTTCGTCGGTGTTTATCTTGGCATTCAGATGAAAGCAGGACAGCGTTGAGCTAAAAATTGACAAAGGAACTGAGAGAGAGCAGATTTGAACTGGGCTTTGGAAGTCATTCTTCTGCTTTTCACACCTGAGGTCTAGGATCCTGCCGTTGCCCTGCTGGACACCTGGTGAGTGTTGCAGATGGATGCAAGCACATCATTCCCCCTGTGGCCTGCTAGTGAATATCTAGGTGATTCTCTACTGCACCACTGCAAAAGCCTTGTGCTCTGGCAATCATTCTTCCATGAGAAATACTTATGAGCCTCTCAGAATAAGTGGATGGGAGGATTACATGTTTCAGATGAACTTGGATTTGTTCCATTTAAACTGTAAATGCAGTGGATATTTAATGGTCTTGTGTTGAAAAAGACCTTGTAGCTATTGCACAATCAAGCCCCTTCAAAATACAAGAGAACTGAAGGAAAGCTTAGATGATTCATAGGCTCAGGTGATTAACAAGGTGGAGTGTCTGATCCTGGCAAAATAGGTGTGAGAGTTAGAATCATAGAATCATAGAATAGTTTGGGTTGGAAAGGACCTCAAGATCATCTAGTTCCAACCCCCCTGCCACAGGCAGGGACACCTCACACTAAACTATCCCACCCAAGGCTTCATCCAACCTGGCCTTGAACACTGCCAGGGATGGAGCACTCACAACCTCCCTGGGCAACTGAGTTATTCCTCGTGCTGTGCTTCCCTCTTTCCTTTGATTTTTTCCAGCCTCCCTTTCCTCTTGAAATGTCAACAGGTTGATGGCTGATGTCCTTCCTGCTTGGCTTTTTTTGATGCTGATTTCCTTCACACTATTGCTGTGGTCATTTCAAACTTGAATCATTCCTAAACAAATGCCAAACCCCATGGAAACAAACTCAGCTCACTTGTAATGTGTTTGACCGTTAGCCTCTTGTCTTAATGACTTCTCAGCAGAAAGACCTGAGAATTTAAACAATCCCGAAGCACCAAAAGGAAAAAAGGACAAGTATTGAATGTACTTTTAAATGCCATTCTGCTGACAATAAACACAATAAACAATAGAGGAAAGAGGTCTTTTATCACCTCAACCGAGGATACACCAAAAATGCCAGGTTAGTTGAATCCTGCTTGCTGCTTTCAAAACTGCTACTTCCCTAAGGAAAGGTTTTTATTCCTCCAGAAATGCTCTATACTTTTTTTATTCCCCCTCCCCCCCTTTTTTGTTTTGTTTTGTGGGTTTTTTTACTTTATCCTGAGCCATCAGATATGCATGAGCAGCCACATCAGTTCTGGAATCCCACTGAGTCCCTGTTCACAGTTGAGTATAATGGCTTGTTTTGACCCTAGAACAGTACTGAATTGAACCCTCCAGAATAAAGTTTAAAAACGTGTTTACTAGTGTACTGTATGAAAAAAAATCTGCATGTAGTAAGTATAGTTAAAGCTGTAAGTGCTAGAGGTTAATAACAAATGATCATTAAAGAAAGGATTTGGTGGGGGCTGTCACATGGGCAACTTAAGGTTTACAATCCATACTAAAGACTACAGAAGGCAAATGAAAACTTGCACTGTAATGTACATACCTAGTTTCTTAGAATACTTAACAGAATTTTGCTAAATTGATCAAGTTGATGAACAAAGATTAATGCCCTTTTGGAATACAAGTTAGGTTATGAATCCATCTTTCAGAGACAAAAACTCTGTTCTTTGTCTCTGCATAGTTTCTTGCCCCCTTTTTCAGTCTTCACCTGACATTTCTCCTTTTTATGTATTTTTCATCTGTGAATGCATTGTAGGTGCTCTGGGGTTTAGCCCCTGTCCTTCTTCTTTGTGCAAGAACAAGAATTTATTCATCTTCTCTCTTCAGGAGAAAAGTGCTTTGAAGACTGAAACATCTGGATCTGCAGGAGTCAAACAAATCTTGCAGAAGATAGAGTCTCTCCATCCTTCAGAAGTGATTTTCTGTCTAAAAACTGATTTAAAAAAATAGGATGTGCAGAATTTTGATTAGGAGTGACACATATGTCTTTGTTTACTTCAAGTCAGAACTGCAATGGAGCAAGTTGTCCTCTAAATAAAAATCTCAAAGGAGAGGAAAGGCCAATGTAGTGCTTGCTTTCACAACTGCTATGAAGTCTGTGGGTTGTCTACCTAGATGATTGCTGTATGTGTTGTCTAAGTAGCTTTTCTCTTGTTTAAAGCTGGATTTATTGGCATCATTGCATGTTTAACTCTGGAGATTAGAATTCAAAATCCAGCTTTTCAGATCAAGTTATGAGGCTTCAGCCTCTCCTAGGCCCTTATTTCATCCAATTAATGACGCTATGGATTTTGAGACCAGTCTTTTAAATAGCTTTCCCACATCCCAAAATACTATCTGATCTAGTCTACAGTATGTGGCCGCTATAGCCATCCTGTTTCATCACTGATCCATGATCACTAAATATTGACTGGCAACTCAGCAGAGAGGATGGTAAGGAATATTTCTTCCACCTCTTGACAGAATCCCTTGATGCAAAGAGGATATAAAAGCCTGTGTATTTTATTGCGTGATATGGCTTTTTTGGAGATAGATTTCTAGAGAAATGCTGATCAGGGGAATATTGATAATCTAACGTTTTTCTCCGCTATGACCCACTTTTTAATGAAGTGGTTATTGTTTCACATTGTTGTAACAGGAATGTAGCTGAGAAATTCTGCCTGGTGCACACAATTAAAATCACTGGTCTGTCTTTTTTTGACAGCAAGATAAAAAGAATAAGCATAGGAAATTATAAGTTAAAAATCTATATAAAGCATAAGGACAACATGTCATATAATGGTTCTACTTTATCGAAATGAATGCTGGTTAAAAGTTTTGTGTGATAACAGCAAGTACATGAACGCCATGTAAAGAATTAATATTTGGAACTTATAGTTAATTTTTCACTAGTATCTTATTTCACACTTTTCAATAAATACTGCTTCAACATACAGGTGGGAAACAGAGCAAAAGAACTGAGGGTTATAACACTTCCTTTAAAGTATGTCCTGAGAAGAGACACCTTCTTAATAAGTACCCTGAGTATTTAATCTTCCGCTAGGCACAAATACACAAGAACTCTGCCACTTCACTTTGTCTGGTTTTAGGTTATTTTAATGTGTACCTTAATGCCCACACAACTCAGTCATTTAGTCTCATCTCACTGATGTTTAGATAGGGAACAACTCTTGGTTGTTTTCCAGTACTTAACCTAACCTAGCGGAAATAATGTGATGTAGAAAGATAAGAAGGAGCATGAACATCCCCTGCTCTCTGCACACCATACTTGGAAAGATGTCTGGGAAGGCACAGAATGAAGTGAGACCGCAAAGCAAATGATATAAAAACCAACCAATTTTTAAATACATTAAAAATAAGTACTCTTTAACATAACATATAATCAACTCATGGGATTTTCTGTCACAGGATGTTACTGAGACAAATAGCAAGATTCAAAAAAGGGATTAGGCACTTGTATGAATAGTAGTATTACTTGAGGCTTTACTGGGTAGACCAAAGTTTTATGACAGTCATGGCAAGTCTTTCTTTTCAGGGCATAATCCGAGAAGAAAGGATTTTCTGCTGCTTTGTGTATCATAGGTTACAGAGTTAGCCAGAGGCACAGGAATTTGATCGAGTCCAAAACCCAGTTCTCTAAAGCACCATCAGAGATCAGTGTCAGAGACCAGACCATGAACTGTTTGGGCTACTTGCTTGCTTAGGTACATTATTCCTTGTTTTATTCTAAGTGGTGAGGGCCATGGGATGTACTGAAAGCATAGGGTCTGATGGTGTGTCACCCAGAATTTACAAGAATTCCTTTCATTCAGTGTTTTTAAATTGTCTCCAGTTTTTACTTTTTGTTGTTTGGTATCTTTTTGTTGATTCTTGGCAATCACCTGAATACCTAGCAAGCAGTAGTCACGAAGTGAGTGAACTGGGTGAGCATGGTCTACTATGAGCATGACATGAACCTAGACTCTCTATGGATCTGTTTTGATGTCACTTCCTAGATTGCAGAAACTTCCAAAGTCCTGCTCAGATTCTAGCCAGGGTAAATTTACTCTTCCTCTCTGACTTTGCCATTTCACTTTCTGAGGGGAACCAAAGTGTGTACACATCACACAGTGAGAGAAACCAGGTCTCATTAGAATGTCTGTCTTTTTTTTTTTTAGAAAGAACTTAAAACTTCTAAGAATTTTTCAAACATGAAGTAACTAAGTCAGCATAGAATTTGGAAGCATGATTTCTAAGTAACTTTCTCCCCCTGCCCACTGTGATCTCACAATCAGGTCTCAGCTCCCAGTATTTATTTTAGTCAATTCAGTGATTTTTGAGTTGCTTTAAATTATGCCAAGTTCCTTCTGATCCATAGGAAGGTCTTTCTATTGCTTCTGAAGTCTGTCTTTTCTGCTCCTCCCAGCAGTTTCTCCTGTGTTACTGCAGGCTCCCATTTTGGTGCTGCAGCTTTTTCCTCCCGAGTCACCCTACAGTCTACAGCCTTCTCTTCCCTTTGCATGCTCAGTTACTTAAAAAGGAAGGATTAATCCTGCTGTCCTTTCAGGATAGCCCACTACTCTTGATTGAACATAACACTCAGAGAGGGGAAAAATGACAAATTAAACAGATAACAACTTTCAAGCACATGTAGAAGATTCTTCAATTCTTGCCTTTTCCTCCAATGCACACTGTAGCATTGGTGATCTCTGAGGACACATGTCAGTTCTATGCAGTGAGATATGGAAAAGAGATGCCTAATTTGCATAGTCTTTCCCAGGCTTAGGAGTAGAGATAGAAATGTTGCATCAGATGGTGGCACATAGACCTTAGGCCTTTGTCACATTAAGAGGCCAAGCTTGCTAGCTTGAGGGCAGCACAAGAGTCATTATAAAGTCATTCCAGGTAGGCCAGTATGACTACCTTGCAATCACTCTACAGACAGGCTCTTTCAGCAGCTTTACTGAGCAAGACAGTATCTCTGTACCCCTGCCTAAAGCAGGTTGCATTTTCAGATGGGTGAAAATAGTGTTGTCTATAGTTCATATTTGTAGCACTTATGAGGAAGACAGGAATTTTCTTTTTCGGGTTAAAAAACTTGGCTACAAGTTAAAATAGTGGCTGGATCATGACCAGCTTGTATTTTCCAGTGTTTCCCTGATTAGCCAACACTTCATGACAAGACGTCTTGTATTTAGAGGTACCAGTGTTCCCTTAGTATATTGCTGTATGTGTAACACAGAGATTTATAGGGAGCTTAAAGTGGTCTCCAGAAAAAGCCACACATTAACAACCTGATGATAAAATTGGAAATTCTTCATAACAGAATGTTCAGGCCAGCACAGCTCACTTTAGATGCATTGATATTGGCATTCCTTTATTTGAGCAGAGCAGAGACATGAAGCTGCCAAAGTAATGGAGATAAACTGTTCGGAAAGTGTGTGCGATCTGGGCTGCACATGAACAAGGACAGCCAGGTTCCACCTTAACATAGTTACATGCTTTTATATCTAAGTTGTATCTTAAGCAGAGTCATATGCCCATGGTTAGTTTAGTAGTGCCATGCCAAATAAGTGCAAACTAAGCAGAGGTTAGCTGTGACCAGAAATGAACAGGAGAATCTTGACCTTTTTGTCCGTAGGATGGAAATTCCCTTTTCACTGCCTCACTATCTTGTCTCCATTACTTCTTCAAACCTGATTTGGAGTTGCTGGAAAACAGGGGGTGAACCATTCTCTGGTTACTCATTTAGTCTGCTATAAATTTATGTTTATGAAGAAGTAGAGGATTATACCTGAATAGAAGCCTAGCTGGTGCATAGCTTTCTTTTGTTTATCTTTGTATGAAGAGGTGAGCTTGCAGGGTGCTATGAGAAGTTCTGAGATAATGTGCTTGCCTCCTCCAGTGCAGTTACCTACTTCTAGAAGAAGAATTGAGTTAATTGAATATTTGAAGAATCGCTTAACTGCATATTTAAAGCCAACTGTCAGGGTCCTTAAGGTACAAGAATCACATCAACTGCTCCTGATAACAGAGAACCTTGGGCCTGGTGGTCTTGGGAGAATAGCTCAGGAAGGTGGCGAGGTACAGTTAAAAGTCACCTCCTCAGACTGCAAGTATACTCTGCTGCGGAGGTGTGGAAATGCAAACATAAATCATTCCTGTTGTCTCTTGTCTCAGAGGAATGTGAGTGCTGTACAAGAAAACAGTGAACATGCTCATAACCGAGCGCTTCATATTATGCATGCTGTCATCTAGTATGTTCACAATGTGTATATTGTGTATGTACCATTATACAGTTTTCTATGTAGTGATTTATGAGAAACCTGTGTCTTTGGAGAACTGCTATTATTTTACTGTGATGTGTTGCAATAGCTTCAAAACTAAAATATTATGTATACCATGATGATCTTAATCTTGTTGCTGTTCACTTGCAACAACTATTCATTATACAGCTAACCTCTCTGTGGACACATATGTACTGAAACAAACTCGTGAAAATTCACAGCAAATCTGAAGCAAATTAGACAAAGCATTTGCATTGCGTGGGAGTTCAAATATTACCTCATTTTTTCAGGGTTTCCCTAACTTTCTTTTTGGCTTATTATAATTATGGAATGGCTTGTTTTAGAACTTTAAATTTATTTAATCTGTTGGTTTTGGCAAAGACTGATGTCTTGACTAGTTGCAGAGGCCCTGTTGGCAGAATTAATTAGTACTAATAGCATTAGTAGCATTATTTCTGCATACTTCAAGGGCTTCACAGTGCTGATGAATTCCACATGGTCCTAAAAAAGGAATTAAGCACTGGAGCAAACAGAAAGGAGGTATACAGTCTCATTCTTGCTTATCATGGACATATATTCCTGAAAGCCAAAATCATAAACAGTTTTCTAGAGCATAGCTCACTGGGGAACTTATGCTGACAAAGTAGCTTTAGTGCATTTAAGGTGACTATGGGGAATGGGCTATTTAGCCATGATAAACAGATGAACTGAGCATTAGTGGGACAGGAGCAGAGTCAAGGATGCAGAAATGGCCTTAATCATGTCTCTTCATGACTCATAGTTCATGAGCTAATGTGCAGATGAATATTTGCTTTGACTGCTATATTTTCCTAAATATTTTCACTTGAACAATATTTATTTTTTTGACACTTTTAGTAGCTTTTTCTCTGTATTTATGGACAAACAGGTGAAACAGAAGACAGACTAGCTGTTAGAATGATGTTAATCTCACTATGTATCCCAAAGCATGCCCATTTGCTTTTCTGTATATCTGTATATTTCTTTTCTAACTTGCTTTCACAATTTGGTTGTGAGGATTTATTTACCTACATTTAAATGTTTCTTCAATACCCTGAACACCAGGGTACTGTAGCACAGCAGCACAAGGAAGCATTTTAAACATATTTATGTTAGTATTTCTTAGAGCTTTAAGATAATGCAGTGTTACAAATACCTCAGAAAAGGGAAAGACTAGTTAGTGGCACTGTGCAACTCAGTAAGTTTGAAGTGATGAGCAATTAGATGCTGCATTAACAGGCAGAGTGTCTCTTGTTTAACAAAAGCTTATTAAAGCTCTAACCAAGGCACCATGATGGTTATGTAGATTGAAATCAGCCTTAGAAGGAAAAACTGTGATTCTATCTGGTGGTATGGTTAATGTCTGAGACTCGTGCTCAGTATGCAGGTGAAGTAACTTCTCAGTTAGAAAGCTCATAGTGGAGGATAAGTGCTGCACAATGTGTTGTGTAAGGAACTGATGAAATATTTATCAGGGACAGTCAGAGGTAGAAATACTTGAATTCTAGCTGATGGTTAGACCCTACTGTATGCAGTTTGATTGCTGGCATGAGCGGCTGATCCAGGGTAGAGCCTAGTTGCACTGCTGCGTAAGCTGACTAAGATTGGTTCCTGAAGGCAAGAGAAAGGGGAACAGGTGCTGGAGCAATCAGTTATGGTGTGTGTATCAGCTGTATCCTGACATGTTGTTATGGGCTAGTGGAAAGGTTGAAGAGAAACCCTGGAAGATGCAGTGATAGAGATTAACAGAACATGTGTAATACATGTTTGCAGTACCATCCAGGTGTGTATAGAGGTGGGAGAAGGAATGGTCTCCTGACATTCTTCAGTTTGTGCTTTGTCTTAAAAGAGGAAGCATTACTGCCTTTCCTGCAAGCATCTGGCCAGCTCAAATGCTAACTACCATGTGGGCTAGAAGACTAATATTTAAGTCCCAAAATAAGATTTCTTAAGTTTAATAGCTACAGAGCTGGACTTGTGCAAAATCAGATCTAAAGTAGAAATTCTTTCATTTCACATTAACAAGTACCTTGATTTTTCTGACGCTAATTGAGACATTTCAAATACAAGCTTTTAAGGAACTGCACACAAAGTACAATTCGATCCATGATCAAGAAAGATTTGCAAATAGGGGTTTTGTATCTTGTTTATAGCCCAGGGCCCAGTGAAAAACCTGAAATGCCAGGTGTACAATAATTGGCTTTGACAATCAAACTCTCTCTTAATTATGAGATATGGTGGTGACCTGATAATCTATAGAAAAGAATTTTAACAGAAGACCTCCAGAATATGCTGTTGTGGCCTATGGGTTACTAAGCCCCAGCTATGCACAGTCAGAGGAAATTAATGGCTTTCTTTATGGAAAGAACTGAAGCTGGTTTATACTATTTATTGTTGCTTCACGGGGATGTGTGTTTACTTACTATCTGGCAGTGATCCTAGCTCTTGCTCATCTCACTGTACTAATAGTATTTTTCCTACCTGCCCATCCAGTGAACTCAGTGCTGGAGTCAGACAGTAAAACTGTTGTTTTTACTTCATGCATCATCCTGAGTAGCAAAAGAGAGGGCTTTAAGGAAAGTAAACTGGTCAGAAGTGTCATCAGCTGGGAAGGAAACACACAAAATACATCCACAGTATAAAGCCTACAATTGTCTAACCATCTCTGCACAAGCATCATAGAGTGGTGGAGAAAAGCATTGAGGTAGAAAATGACCTTCTTACACTGACTCCGAGCTGAGCACACAGTCTTTTTTTGTCATAACATTGTCAGCAAAGCTCTTCAGTGCCTTTCATCATAATTGATTAATCAGGTTCTAAGAAAAATGATGTTAAGCCAGCAGGGGTTTATTTTTAGTATTATTATTTTAATCTATGTGTTCTGTAGGCTTTCATTGATGAAAACCACTTTTCATATAGTGGTGAAAACGTAAGTACATTGGAAGAATATTTGTAGGTATCAAATGAACAGCACTTATCTTCTGGCAGCATCCTCAGAAGCTTTTAATCCATGCTGGCTACTGTTGTGCACGTCAGCCAGTACCTGGCGGGAGAGACCAGCTCCTTCTCCAAAGCACAGGGAATGATGTCCCTGATTTTGGCTCTCACTGGCCAGTTACCAGGCAGCACTGGCTGAGGCAGTCAGGTTGGGCCACATCCTTCCTGGTCAAAGATCTTCCTTGCTGAGCAATGTGCCAAGCCTCTGGAAGGAGTATTGGCCCCAGCAGCAACTCTAGCCTGCTTCTGTTTAAGGTTTTCCTTCTTTTTATAAGCAGCTTTGAATGGAGATGACTTTTTGGTGTGTCGAATGGGCCTTTGGAACAATAATTTATGCGACCATACCACAGAACGCCGGTTTTCCCAGTAGTAGGGGAGCTGGTAAGGGAAGAGTGGACAATGCTTTCTGCTATCCTTGAAAGCCTCTCTCTGCTTTTCAGCATTTTCATAAAGATGTGTTTCACAAAGGATAGTTATCCTCCTAAGCCATGGATCTGTCACTAAGATGAGGTCTTTCACTAGTTGTGAAGAAACGGGATGTGACATCTGGGAATAGAGTAAAAAGGCAGAGCAAAAATTCAGGGATCTGAATGCAGCCAGACCTCTGCCAGCTAGGGAATGATCCCTTGAAAAGCTTTTATTTCAACAGGATGACAGATCCAGAGCAGACAAAAGATTTCTTCACCTTTTTCAGAATAGTTATAGCTGTTTTCGTCTATTTTTTCCATGCTTCCCCTCCTTGTCCCCTACCACTGGTCTAGATAGTTAATCAGGAAATCAGCATGTCAGGAGATGGAAACATGGTATAGTTTCTGTAAATTCCACTTCGTCCTGCTTGCCCTCCCTGAAAACATTAGTAACAAGTGTCATGGATATGCAGAGGTCTCTGTGAGAGATCTTTCTTTGAAAAACCACACTGCAGAGGGTGAAAACCCCTTCTTCTGCTCATTGACTATTGTAAAGTCAAAAAAAAATCACACCAATCATCAGTGCAAAAAATTCATTTCTTCTGTAGGTTTCTTGTACCTTCAGCTGCTGCTGTTCTGCCATTTATATTCACATCTGTATCAATGCAGATATTTGATTACTGTGAAAGTAAAATGGGACAATAAGTTTTCTTACTCAATATGCAGTAAAATACTATCTGAAAATAGTGTCTTTGGATAGTTGTATCAAAAACAGGGGAAAAAGGAGCATATTCACATTCTTGAGCAGTCATTCTGTCAGAGGTTATTGTGGTATTTTCACAATTAGTATAATAGTCCTGATTTTACTTTTTTCCATTCTTTTATTACTGACTGTACTTGAATACTTTAGAAAATTGACAGTGGTAGAATTGGACTGTCTGATCAGGGCTCAGTTCTGCTGTTCACACTCCAGCTTAGATTCAAGAGCTCCTTAACCAGGTTTTGGGCCCAAAGTCTAGTCTAAACCTAGTATGTATTTACATTCCTTACCGTAGCTCTACTTTGAGTACATCTGTTTATCATTTCCAGAAAGGAGACACTTATGAAGGTTAGTAAATGAACAGTAAGATCACAGCTTTGTAAAACTGTATCTTCCAGGCATTCGGTTATAGCCAACACATAGCTTTAGATTTGGTTTTATTCATGTCAAAGTGAACAAGAATTTTGCCATTGATTAAAATTAGCAAAATCAGGTCAGAAGAAGTCATTTTGTTGTAAGACCTGTACAGACCAAGGTATTAATTTTCCTATGTGGAATATGGTTAAGCTGCAGACAGGTATGACTCAATACTGTGCTGCTTTTGTGGCTCCTTGTATCGGCTGGTATACCAATTGGCTAAGCATGTGCCCAAAGCTATTAGAGACAGAGTACACAAACCCCAGACCACTTGAGGCCAGGTTTCTAAAGGTTTCCATTGATTTAAATGGGAGCCAGGCACCTAAGTAATTAGAAGAAAAAAAATCTAGTCCTTGCTTCTGAGTGTACCAATCAAGTATAGCAAACACTCATTTCCCCTGAATCTTGAAAGCACAAGACAAGCTCTGTGAATAAAGTAATGCTGGTGATGTGTTTGGAAGAAAAATAATTTACAACTGGCAAATAAGACACTGCTAGCAATGACCATCTAATTGAAGGGACCTCATTTGTTACACAAGCCACAAAGGAGCTCATTGCAACAGACTGTAAACTAATTACTACCTTCGTGTAAAAATTAGGGGAAAAATTAGGGCTTTGTTTGATTTTGGATGCTTCTACTT
Source organism: Lathamus discolor (assembly GCF_037157495.1). Lineage (NCBI taxonomy): Eukaryota > Metazoa > Chordata > Aves > Psittaciformes > Psittacidae > Lathamus > Lathamus discolor. Next base: position 92,125,824 of record NC_088885.1, on the reverse strand, counting down.
CTGTGTACTCAATTTGAGAGGGACTACCACGAGGAGGTCAAAAGATGGAGAGCAGAGACTTGGATGGAGCAGTCTGTCCTCTAAACTACAGACATGCTGGCATAATAGGATCTTGCCAAAGCCTTAGATAATATGAGCAGAATTCCATGGCTGCATGGTTGGAATGATTTTTCCCATTGTGCTGACCACTCTGTTGTATTTTAAATATGTTTTCAACAGTATGGTTGGAGATCCCTGTATGAAAGAAGGAAGAATAGGTAGCTGAGCCTTGTAGATTGCATGTATGGTTATTTTTTTATGGTTCTTGCCCTGCAACTTAAATTCCACCGCGGGGCCTGAAACCACAGCAGTGTGCATTCAAACCAGACCAGAAACAGGGATGGAGTTCTGCTCCCTCTATCTCATGACAGGTTGCTCGATGCAAGGATGCCTTGAGGAAAACATCAATTGCCCCTGCTGCCACATTCCCCTCAGGAGTCTCATGTTTAATACCATTCTATGCAGTCCTTTTGCCAAGAAGGAGATCTGTACTTCATCTTTGGATAAAATCTTGTAGCTCTGCCCCAGGATTCCTTTTCCTGGATAAATGACATATGCTGAGGCCCAGCTGGAAAAGCTACCTATTTTGCTGAGTAGACAGGAGGAGGAAGACAGCAAACTTCTCTGAGTCATTCTCCAGGAAAAGGAGTGATGCTGCTGCAGGTTGTCTTTTTAATTCAGGCTTTCTCCAGCATGAAACCTCCATCTCAGAGTTAGGACCAGACCAATTCAGCATTACCTCTGTTGCCTTGCTTACAACAGCTTAGTGCTGAGATGCACCTGACAACTTTTCACATTTGCCCCTTGGAATTTCTGGTAATGCTCACTAACATGGTGAAAGTTGGTATCAAGCCTGTGAGAGATCAATTAAAATAGGAAGCCTGTTTTAAATAATGTGTTTCTGCTTTTGATCAGAATTGCTTTGGTACTGAGGAGCTAAACTCTTTCTCCAACCTTTTATGGACACTGTAGTGATTAAATTATACAGCCGTATCCTTTGGTCTGGAATCTGAGAGCTTCTCAGCCTCTTAGTGTTCTGGATACAACAGTAGACCTAGGGAGTGTTGCTTTGCACTGCAGCACGGGAACCCTCGTTATTAATCTGTAATTACATAACCAGCACTGGGCAAAGACGACACTTATTTTTGGTGAGTACACAGTAATTACACTCAGCTGATTCCAAATAAAATTTTAATAGTTCTTTGCAACACTAATGAAAAAGTTAATAGTAATAGTCTGTAATTTACTTGTGATGAAAGTGTACACTGAGGGTCAGTTACTGCTGCTGCTCACTTGGGTTTTGCCTCATAAAATTAAAGGATATGATTACATTAAGCCTCATCTGGCTTTCAGGATTCATTGCACTGGAATCTGGTCTCATTTCCTTTAGAATAATTACTGGGAACTACATAGTTTGATGGTATTAGTCAGGATTTATGCTGATGTAACTGAGATGAGTTTCAAGCTCAAAGGTTTGCAACTACAGTGGGAAAGGATGTAGAAGTGTTTGTGGGTTTATTACTTACTACACTGTTTGTTGTTGGCCTCTCCTTGTAGGCTGACAGTGACAGACTGCACTGTCAGACAGAAGCTCGAGACTGAGTGAGTCAAAGAGCCTGGGCTGGAAGTGCTGGATTTCTCAAGCAAAAGGCTGGGCGGTAAAGCTGAGGTTACTGCTCACTCTTTCATTATATGTTCCTATTAGGGAGGAGACACCAGAGACACTAACTGAAATACAAGCCACACTAATACACGAAGATTGCTTGACTATAGCATTGTCTAATTTCATATGATGGAACATTTTGAGGACACTTTTTGTTTGCTTTACAGCTAGTGAGAGCTTTGGCAAGAATTATATTCTCGTGTATATTTCTAAGTAAAGATATGGCAGAATGTCAGCATCCCAACAGGATACTGTCTGAACACAACAGAAAAGCAGTGTCTGGAAGGGCCTGGGAGGAGAAAAAGAGGCTGAATGAAATTACGTTATAATAAGATGATTAAAATTCCCCTGGCTTCTGAAATGGGTATACAACTTTATCTTAACTGAAGGCGTGTGTCTGATTTTTAAGATAGTATTTTTTAAGACAGCTGAGTAAGAATGGCCATTCATATCTCTGACTAGCCCTGCAGACACGCAGACCTGTGAGTGCTGGGGAATCTTCTATCACCTTCCCATTAACGGGGAAAAAAAGCATAAAACCAACAGAAAGAAACTACCACTTGTGTTATCAATCTGAAGGTTTATTGTTCTGTTTTTACTCTGGTATAAATCCATAATGTAGTAATAGATGTGGTTGTCAACATAAAAATAAGAAATCTAACTCTTCAGAAGGATTATACTGCAAGACACAGCAGGTATTTGTATGTCTCACAATACAGTAGACTTACATTTCTTTTCCAATACATTCTTTTTGAATTAGTTTGATTGGGAAAACATAATTTTTAATTAAAAATAAGTCATTTTATTTCTTGCAATAAACAGAGTAAAGCGAGGAAAGGTTTCACAGTGCTACAGCAATTTCTGATTAAAAGCCCATAATACTGTGAGACATCTGGATATTTTTTTTCTCTAAATAGGTTGACCCTTCTGCAGTTCTCTTGAGTGAAATCCTGACTTCATTAAAATCAAAAGCAAAATTCTTATTGGCTTCCGTGGGCCAGGATTTTGTCTTGGCACACATTCCGTAAGAACCTTTCTTCTTTCAGACCATAGCTCTGTAGAGTACTTAAACATATGGTTACCCCTCAGAATGTCTATTTGTTAGCAGAAAAATGCTCTTGAAAATATGTTCATCATTAAGATAGGTACTACTAGCACCACTCAGAGACGTCAGCTGAGAGAAAATACATTTTGAAAGAAATATTCCAGTTTTACTCATATTATCCTGTGAACATTCTGTCTGCATGTAAGAATCCAATGGGTGCACTTTTCTTTTAGATTTGACTAGTAACTTTTCATCCCTGGCTTCCATAGAAGCAGGAGTGCTTTGATGAGTATTGCTGTGGAGATAATTAATTCCAGTATTTTGTGAACTGTATATTAGAAGTAGAAGAAAGAAGGGAGGCTAAAGAATCGGAAAGTGGAGTAGCCAATTTAAAAACATGTGGCTCATAAAAAGGTTGTGCTGTTGCTGTTGTTCTTCCAAGGAAGAATTTAATTAGTTGCCTGGTTGCTACTTACCTTTTTAATGCTGTTCAGATTTAAAAGACAAAAAAAGGTGAAAAAAGATATATTTTCTTATACTTTAAATGTTCTACTAAAAAAGAACATTTAGGTCAAAGGGTATTGTTCTGCTGAAGAAAAGGAACTGAAGATTGCTGAGGGCATCTCATTAACATCAGTATATGCTGCTCTGAATGAGTGGTAATACGTGGATGTCACAGATGAAGAACAAATGAGAGAACATACTGCACCTCAAACAAATCATTCCAAATACCATCTTCTCTGGAAGCAGCCTTTTACCTCTGGTGAAAGCCTTGTACTAGTGATTTCTGGAACTTTCTTTCTGACAAGCTGAGGGCTGTTGTCTTGCAGCTCTTTCAAAAGAGTGTTCAGGAGAATACAAAAAATACCCACAATGAAAAACCAAGGGCGGTCACAGGCCTTGCTACTTAAATCACACAGACCACTAGACACTGCTCAGCTCTGTAAGTGTGGGGGAAAACTGACATGCATTACCCACACAACTAGGTATTGTAGATCAGCAATTGTCAGCAGCACATACTTGGCTCAGAATAAAGTTAAGGCTGACCCTGAGAAGCTGCTGGGAAGAAAGCCACTTAATACCACCAAAGGTCTACCACTTGTCAGTAAGTTTTTAATTTAAAAGAAAAGAAAAATGTGCATGTGGGTATAGTCAAAGTAACAAGCAAATTTTCACTGTGTCTCTCTTGGAAGAAACGTGAATATTTTGTTTAAATCAACAAAATGTGCAGCTCCAATTTGGAAACATTACCTATCCCTTCTGCACATACAGGCTTTTGCATTGAGAAGGCTGTGGTAAAAGGAATGCCTGCTATAATTTGCATTCATCTCATTAGTTTGTTTATAGAATGCCCTAAAGAGAGATTTTTTTTGTTTGTGAGTCAGTATAAGCAGATGGAAATAAAAGACCTAATAATACAATCTGTGCTTAAAAAAGACATAAAACTTTACATGAAGGCAGAGCAAAACTTGAATGTGCATCCCATGCATTACTTCTAAGACAGGAACCGTTGCACCAGTGTGAACAAGGGAAGAATTCGGCCTGGTGTATATTGCTAATTTGATTTTATGTACAAATACAGAGATGCTGGAAACATGCAATGTTGATAATTAGGGTTTCAGGGTACTGGATACACTATGTATCTCCTTAGTGCTATGGAGTGCATACATTTCGTAACCAAGAGTTAAACCAATACAAGCAGTGAGAAAAGTTGTGCAATTTGTGGGTTTGTTTGTTTTTTTCCCCCAATTCCCTGTAATAACATGCTACTTAAGCCCTAAGAAGACACTCTCCTGATATTTCCATTAAGTGAACCCAGTGTCCCAGGAGGAGGTGAAAGGGTGGAGAATGGGTGTTCACTTTTCCTGTCCACAGTGAAGCATTTTCTCATACCTATGACTAAGGAGGGAATTTTGCAGCTGAGGTTGTTTTTCCTTTCTGCCTACTATGTTTCTTAATATAGTGATAGGAGAAAACAGTGCTTACCTTTGGTTCCTTGACCAGGGTAGAAAAAGAGGAAGGGAAGCTGTACATCTTGGCTTAGTCTTTGCTTCAGGTGTGAGGGACAGACTTGTGACCCTGCAAAACTTGCACAAGGAGGCTCAACCTGGTTTTGAGTCCTTCTGTATTCCCTCTGACTTCCCTTCAGAGTGCTGTAAGAACTTTATTGTATCTTGGTCTCCTGCTCATCTTTTTCCTGTGGTCCCGAGTTAGCGTAGTCTGTGACAACTTGCTGCTGGTTATTTCAGTGCCTCCTTGGCTGCTGCACTTCTAGACCCCTACTGGGATCTTCCTGAGGCTTTTCAACCTCCTGTACTCCCTATACCAGTATGCAGAGCCCTGACAGGATGAGTATGGGCCCTTCAAACGCTCAGCTGCTCTTGAGAGCCTCTTTGCAGTGGTTGAAGACACCTCTGGTCTTCCCCGATGTCAAAAGTAATGTACCTCACAAGTCTCAAGCCAATGCAGTGCTCAGATTGTCTTGGTTGATCCTTACGGTTGCATAGTAATACTAGTAAAATCTGTACCAGGTATAGGCTGCTTGAATATAAACTTGAAAGATGTTTCTAGGTAAGAAGACAAACAGAAGAAAGCAGTCTTTTGAAATGTGCTAAACCTTAAACATTGCCACTCATAGGCCTCAGGCTGTATATAGATCTTGACCTTTTCAATGTAAAATGGGGCAGGTTGCCCCGCACACTGGAGTGTTTGCCTTTGATATAAGCAGATTAGTTGTTATACAGCCTGACATAAAAAGAGTTAACATAGTCTATTCTTAGTAATATCATTGCTTTTAAGAGTAAGAAAAATCTTTAACAGTCATAAGCAACCAAACAAGTTTAGTTTACATGTGGCTCACAGCACAGCTCATGTCTTAATAGACAAATTGTCTCCTGGATACTTCACAACCCATTCAAGATTATTTATATCCCCTCCCACGTGAGATTACAGCATTTCCCTGATGGCAATTACAGCAATGGTCTACCTGGAATAGCAGTATGAAAGACTCTCTGATCTTTCAGTTCACGGGCAGCAGCCAGAGACAAAGAGCAGAACCAGCTAGCTGGTCCGGGGAATCTGTCTCCACTTGGTTCACAGAGCCTGCTTTGAGATGTTCTGTCTTGCACAGTGGTCTTCTGAACTGTGCACACAAGCATGAGGGAGGCAAACCTGTTTGCTCTCGGGCTTTGAGCACAAGGAAATGGGCAGACTTTAAAGAAATTGTACATTCTGGTGAATTTAAATAAGATAAATATTTCATAAACCTGCTGGCTACCTTGGTTATGTGTGAATTCATAAAAGAGTTTAATTCCTGAAGCAGGAAGGGCTCAAACATCAAAGCTGTCAGCACCTAAGCCCTGTGACTTAAGGTCATTGAATAATTGACATACAGATTTGGTCTTTTGACTGTAGAATATACATGCAAAGTTCTGAAAGTCTTATCAGGGAGAACCTGTGAATGCGGTACATGTAACAGGCATTAAGCACACTTTTAAATAGTGCTGGAGTCAGGCAAGCTTATTTATATCAATTGAAGTTTAATATCAGCCACAAATTTTGTCTGAACAAATAAGAATAATAATCAAATTCTGACAGTACTTTATGTAACAGCCAAACTATAAATGTACCCTTTAGGCCATTAAAACTTTGTTTTGAACTCTCCACTTCCTGAAACATCTCGGAACTGGGAATTTTACATTGTCTGCTCCAGTTACGGTTAGTCTTGAAGAAAAAAATATGTCCCAAGGATCTGTAACTCAGAAATGGTGAAGCAGGCAAAATAAAATTATTTGAAAATCTACCAAGAACCACTCGAGGCATAAAACTGAATCTCAGATGCAAGAATCTTGTTTAAGCAAAAGACCAGCTCTTCCTTCCATATGTTTTAAATAATTCTGAAAAGTGCTGTTTTAGAAACTAACTGCGGACTATTCTGCTTACTCTCTGGAATTCCTTATACAAAATTTGTTTCAAAAATATTGCTGTTTATAGAGAGAACCACATGGAAAGAGTTTCACATAATTTTTTCTGTATCATAGCTGGGATTGATTAGCGTGACTTGGGTTTTCAAAAAAACCCCTAGACCAACAGGCAAAATCCCAGCTCCTTTACAGCAGTAGGTGCTTTCAAATGAATGGATCTGATTTCCTTTCTGATATTTGCAGGGCAAGAAATGACTGTTTAGTTTGTTTTAAGATCTTCCCTCCTGTTGAAGTTTATTACTTTTTGTCATTCCAAAAGCAGTGTTTCTGGTTCTTTGAGTTACAGCTCCTTATTGAACTTTTTAGTAGGGGTAATAGATTTTTATTCTTTCCACATTGTGTTTTTATCAGCTCTTGGTTCAGAGCCGTGACTTCTGTTTTGCGAGGTCTTGGCCTGTTTTTAGCCTTCAAGGAGGCACAAGGAGCAGGAGCGTGACCATCTAAACCTTCAGCTTATGTCTCACAGAGTTGTAACACTTGACTTCATTATTCTTTCATAATGTATATACTGCTGTCATCAGAGTTTGACCTCAGGTTGGCTTTCAAGTTTATAGCATTTATATCTAAAGAAAGCCAAATCAAAATAGGATCAAAACATGAAAGCAGACAAGCTGCCATAACCTAGAAGGACTTCTAAATACACTGACTCAACAGGCACACCATTAAGAACTGAGTAGAAACAGATTTTTCTTGTTCTTTATTCTGCTTTAGAAAATCTTTTCAGAGGTTATTTTCCTTAAATTCTGTCTTCACAGTCAAGCTCTTTACTGTACTGACTTAAAAAAAAACCCAATCTTCAAACTTGGCTAGAAGAGATATGAAGTTTTCCCTTTTTTCTCCTTAAAATATAAAGCTTTTGAATATAATAAACCAAACCTTTTAAGCCAGCAAGAGATACCACTTGCAAAGTAGGCTAAATTTAGACCTTACAATAGAGCTACTCATAAAAGCAAAAAAAAAAAAAAAAAAAGTTTAAAAACATACAAACAAACAAATCACTCTACCATATTATATATCAGTTCCTAAACTGTTCTGTAACATTAAACCTATCCTGCTCATCTGAGAAGTGTTTTTGTTGAGGTGTGAGAATTGCTGGGCTGGACCCTGGGCAAGTCTGTGATTCTTTCCAATATTCAACTTTGCTCCACTGCAATGGATGCACAGGGTCTGATGCAGAATCCTAATGAGATGCCCAGCTTTGACGCATTCACATGCACTACTCAAGAGCTTATTATGTGGCTCATTGGTTTGCGTTTTTTTCACTGTGTTGCTTTCGTGAGGCAAGGATGTAGGCGGTGAGGCTAAGATGACTGACAGAGAAGACAGAGATGCTAAGGAATCAGCTGGGGTATGGAAAAGGAAGGTGGTTACATCTCCTGAACTGATGATCAAAGTGGTGTTTGTGTTTTGTGCCCAGCAAGGCTTGTGTCCCTGAGGTTGCTTACAAGCTGGGGTCTTTGGCCTGGGGTGGGCTCATTGTAAGAGGTATTTGCAAAATCGAAGCCTGTTCTAACCAAACAATCTGTTGGAAGCCATGAGGTTGCTAGTCTGTATCTTATGAAGTCAGTGCAGGCTTGGGAACCTCGTAGTGACAGCTTTAGGCTGGAAAGTTTAGCTATTTATTGCTGCCACATTTCTGAGTTGTCCTTCAAAGAACATTTTTTGACAGCAGGTATCAGACCTTCGATGTAGTGAAAGGTTCAGTTAGGAATGGGGGAGTCTGGACTGAATGTAACTCTCAGCCTATCTCTATTAGATGAGCAGGGTTTAAGTCTCATTATTACATTGTGCATCTGGACAGATTTCCTGGATCTTGATGAGATTTCATACTTCAATTTAGATGGTGCAGGAGACATCTAAGATGTAACCATTGAAATCAGGAGAAAACAGTTTTTAATATTGAAAGCTTTTAAGTCAGAGTTAGCGATATGAAAAATGAAAGCCAGTGTGTTGCCAAAACCATACCAGGGACTGAGGACTTCAACCACTGTTTAAAAATTATAGTCCTGATTCTTACACTGTAAGTGTATATTATAGACATACCCCGTATAGAGCAATAAATACTTAGAAGCAGGATGTAAGTACTTCAGTAATGTAGAATGAAAATGTGCCAGTTGAAACTGCTTCAGTTGTCAATCCTGTGTTGATGTATGCTTCTGTAATAAAAAGCACATACAAAGAGGTTCAGCATTCAGCTTGCCTTGTAGACCAAGCTTGGCAGCTGACAACAGATTAGATTTTTCAGAAAACTAGGGGAAAGTTGGTTTTAGGCACAGGAATATCAGGAAATATCTCACTCGTGAGTACTTAGAACTCTTCAGTCAGCACCAGAGCAGGAGAATGCTTCGGAAGGAAACTCAAAATAAACGAGCAGCCAAAATGGAGAGCGAGGCTAAGGAGGGAAGCAATTTAAATAGATCAGGAGGATTATGTCAGAGCGAGAAAGGTATCTTTTAGACAGCAAAAGCACTCTTTTTCCCCTTCATTGGCCTTCTGCATTACAGCATCTCTTGTCAACTAGTGAGGGAAGGAGGAGGTGGTAATGAAAATAGCTATTTTAGATTTCTTTTTTCTCTTGTTTTTTGACTCCTGCAGCACTGCCTGGCTGATGGAAATTGGTACTAAAAGCCTGAGCAGTGCTGAGGGAACAGGAGTTAGTCTCTTGACTGACCTCTTCACTCAAGTATTGCCAATATAGAAATTAATTAGAGGTCTTTCAAGTAATTGAGATCCATTACTATTACTTAATAGACCACAGCACACAGAAATCCTTCATTCTTTCTTGACCTAATAAGGTCTGTGTTCCTATGAATCATTTCTATGGCAGCATAAATGTATGTTCTGTGTGCCAAACAGCGCTGGCTCAGGTGCCAGAGGTGTGGAGCCTACAGTGAAGACAATGGGAGCTGCTCTCCTGCCTGCAGCCACTGCAAGGCAGAGTGGTGCTGGGGCTCTAAGCAGCCCTTTCATCAGCCTGGCTTTCATTAAAGGACTGCCTACGTAGCCATAAAGTAGCAGTAGGTATGGGATGCGACCCTGTCTTTGACTGTGTTAGCTAACCACAGCACTTGACCATGTGTAACTGCCCCTCAGTCTAGTGTACTGAAAGACAGGCGTTGCAAGCTGTCTCCTTGTACTTGCATTTCTTGTCTTGGAGATTTTAGGAACTGTATAAATGACAACATTAAGCAGCTAGACAGCAATTTCTATCTTCCAAGCTTTGTATGAACACTAAGTAGTAACCACATTACCATAAGCATGAAAAACAGAGATGGAAATAGCAGAGTTTGAGTGAAATTGGTAAGTGACTCAGCTAGACACTTCCGTGAGCAGGGAGATGATCCAAGCTCAAGCTGTGTTGACTAAGAAGGACCCATAAGAAACAGCAGACTGCTACTCTGCAGTTGGATGGTTTCTAATTCAGTGTCAAACTTTGCTCTTAAATGTACCACCAGTAGCTGGGGAGGACAGGAAGGGAATTTAGGTCTTTGTCTTTACTCATTAAGTGCATCAAGACAATGGTGTTAGAAGGTCACTCTTGCCCCTTGTTATATCACTGTGTGATTTCCACCACTACAGAGTGTGCTCCAGTGGGAAATCTGTGATTCTTTACTGGTTTTAGGTAGGAGTAAACTGTTGTAGACAGCTGTATTTGCAGTCAGTATAGTTGTAGAGCAGTGCCCAGAGAGCTGAGCTGTGATCTGGAAGCAGTGTCACTGCTACACCACAGAGCTTCAAGGGAGCTGCAAAACTCACTGGGGAAGCTCTGCAAATAATCAGATGGTCAGCACAGGCTGCAGCTGAACTTCCATCAGCACATACACTGGCAGGTTTGAAGGTGGTTCTGACGTGTTTGCACTGCACTGTGTTCCCATCTTAGGGAAGTGATTCGTAGAGACTTTGGTGAAGGTTGTTGTAAATGCACAGAGTTTCCATGTGTTTCAAGTAAACTTGGTGAATACTTGGAATAGTATTCCACTTTAAACCTTTTGGGGTTTAAATAGTAGACAGACCACATTATGTTCAGGAAATTGACTGAACCAGTAAGAGCTGAAGGTCAGGAAAGCACTCAGGAAAAGGAGAATAGATGTATGCAAACCCTGTTCTTTTTCTTCCTTTGTTGACCACTCATGACCAGAAGTGTCAGGGTTAGGATGCTGGGTTAAAGGGACTCTTCTTCAGAATGCTTACAACCATTCTTTCGCTTTGGTGTCAAGGGGTCACCCTAGCAGTAAAATTACCTGTCAGAGGGCTTGGCTAGTCATAAGGTGGCAGCAACTGAGCTATTTTCAGCCATTTTCATGTGCCTTTGTCTGTTACTGGCTTCTATGTGTCTGACACCATTGCTTACGTGCCTCTTGAGCAGTACAACTGTAAGCCAGAAGGGTGAGATTCAGAGGGACCAGAACTGTAGTGTTGAATGTTAGTTCCAGCTTTCAAGGATTTTCCTAAAATACCAATTGTCTCCTTAAGGTTACAGAGGGATGTGAATCCAGTAGCTGGCTGTTCTGGAAATGATTTGGTGGCTTTTAACAAGTGGCATACAGCCATATTTGGGGGATTGTTTGGGTTTTCTTTTTCCATGGATAGCACTTGCATTTTTCTACAGATCACTGACAGAACATGTTAAAAAACATATATCCAAGAGCGTAGCTGTGCAGAATCCCTTCTGACATGGCTCTGGCTCATGGTTCCAGCTGGTTCTTGAGAACTTAACTTGGGCTTTAGTCAAAGTAGCCTGTTAATTTCTCTGTTTTGTCTTTCAGCTAAGGATTTTACATATGAAAGACCATTAGGACTGGATTTATCAGATCTTATTACCAAGATCCTGGAGTTTAGGAAGCTTACCTCGTGAAAGTAGACATTTTTGATTCAAAGCCATATTTTGCCATAGGCAAAGTAGATTTATATTAGTCTCTTAATAGCAAGTCCTTAATAATCAGGAAGTAAGTACTTCAGGTCTTCCTTCCTCCAATGTCAATTGATGGAGCTGGTCTGCACTATTTTGTTTTGTATGAAATTTATAAATAGTCATGGAGACAGAAGGCCATTGAGTGGGGGCTACTTGGTAGCCTGGAACTGAGACCGTCCCTTGAGAAAGAAAGGATGTGGGCTGAAGCTTTCCACAGCAGAGGGGAGATATCCCCAAACCAGTTGATGTGCTAGAAAAGAGATAAGATGGGCAATTCATAAATTAATATCATTGGAAAAATCTTTCTCAAGACTGAAAGTATTTGGCAGTGTCAACCCAAATGCATAATTTTGAAATGGATATTTTCCTCCAGGAAATTTTCTAGCTTTGGGGTCTTGTGGGGTTGCTTGGGGTTTTTTTCTTGATTGGTTGTTTGGGTTTGTTTTGTTTTGTTTTGTTTTGCTTGGGCTTTTTACATAGTTATAATGTGGAAATTGATGTAAATGCTGAGTGAGTGGGAAATTCTTGTTACTACCCATTAGCATTTAATTTGTACATTTCCAAATAAGTACTGTACTCTTACAAATGATTCAGACTAATTAGCAGACAGGGAGTTTGAAAAGCAGATGTTATTTACAAAAGGCGATAGACAGGAACTTACGGAGAATAGTTTGGAACAGAAGAATAGAAGCAGAGAGACCAACAAACAATCTGGTGTTTTTTTCTTCTTCTGCTAAATATAGAAGGCAAAGCTGCATTTTTTCCAGTGCTGTCAAAAGTGAAGTGCCTTATAAAATGGAAGAGATTTAAAGTAACTCACAAATAAATAGCTGCTGTTGCTAGAGGGAAGGAATAGCTTAGAAAAGGAAGAAAAAGAAATTCTCTCTGAAAGAGACTTAGCTGAGTCTAAATATGAACTTTAATGTCACTGAGACTTTTTCCTGAAATTATACATCCAACCTGAAGGAAGACAGAAAAGAGAAATTCACTCCAAATCCACAATGTGGTGAATATGTTCCTTTAGCATTTTGACTGAGTCTTCGTCATCATCAGTAGCAAATCAAGTTCAGTAAATCATATGGCAGAGGAGTGCATCTGCCATAAAAAAGCTGGGTGCAGAACCAAAAACTGATGAGGCTTTCTGAGCAAGGAAGTGTGCAGCTGCCTGATGAAAAAAGACTTGACTAGCTTAGAATTCACTATGTAGGATTAAAAACATAGGTCTTGCAGTGGATCCAAACAGGTTATCCCAAAGATGATGGTTTTCCTCATGCTATAAAAACACATTGCTCAAGTTTTACAGAAGCATGAAAATCCCCTTGACCCACTGAAATTATGTTTCTTTCTGTCTTTCCACAGAATTCAAAGTTTAAATTCAATAAGGTGGAAGCAAGCCTGTATTTTTCCCTGTTGGTTGAAATAGGAGGATGAGTGGACCTATCCCTTTTGATTCAGACAAATCTGAACTTAATGAAGCTACAGACATGAACATTTCTAGCAAGGGTCAGAGGGTGAATTGTTAATACTCACCCATAATTGAAGAGCATGAGTTAAATCTGGTAAGGAAATCTCATTTCCTACCTTGCTGCAGTAGTTGAACTTTGTTTAAAAGCCAAATGCATTTTACACCATTACTGAAAATTATAGCTTGCAGTTTTGATTCATGCCTCAGCTTAGTTTACAATTAGAAGTCCTTAGATAATGTACTGCAAATCTTTCTATTAAACCCGCAGAGCTTGTTTTCTGTTGAAAGCATTGAGTTCATAGAAGGCTCTTTTCCTCAATGCTAGTGTTTTTACAAGATGCATATGCTGTAAAAGTGCTGTTAATGTGACAAAATTACTTGCTCGTTAAGGAACAGCACATTAACAACTTGGAGATCCAGTATTGTGGCGCTTGAGTCAACAAGAGGGCCCAGAATGTGAGAGCAGTAGGTTTACAGTACATTGGGCTAAAGAGACAAGCCAGCATGTGGATGGATCATCAGACATGGCTGGCTCATGAGCTGTTTCTTTCCTGTATTTCTGTAGTTAGTGGGCAGTTAGGATAAAGAAGCTGGTATGAGAGAACACTACTGGTGCTGCTAGCTTCAGGTCTGTACCAAGCCGCTGGAAGGAGGGGTGTTTTGTGATCTTGTGGCTCTTTTAAAGGGGAGTTGAAATACAAACAAGCTGACTGAGAACATGACTGAGAGGAAGACCCAAAACTCTGTGCAGGACCCCAGCTCTTTCCCTCTGTAAGAAAATGAAAAGACTGTTCAGGCTTTGGTACCTACCATGGTGGGGATTAAAACTTTTGCTGGCTCTGTAAGAGGATTTGTGCCTCTGTCCCATATCCCTGCCCTCTGTGGCATGGGTTTGCCCCTCCGATTGCAGAAGCAGCATTGTGAAATTGGGTGTGATATCAGGGTTACCTTCGAAATCTCATCTTTGGCTATATCACTGTATAGTAAGGTACTACCTTTCCTCACAAGCCTTCCTTCTGTGAAATCCAGGTCATAGTAATTATCCTGATAATACTGAAGGGAGAAATGCTCCAGTGAACAAATTATCAGAAAGACAAAATCTGTTTTGGCAAGTCTCGCTTTGAAATTTGTGAGTTCCTTAAACTGGCCCTGGCAAGAGTATTTGATGCAAATGCTATCCAAGGGGAAAAAAACCCCAAAACTCTAATTTATCATTCTGTAATAATTTAAATCAACTTCAGTGACAGCATAATAGTGAAAGTGATTTACATTTCACTCTATACCAAACTAAAACATAAATTCCTCTGCCTGGCAGGAAAGAATTGCACTATTAATAGGTGCGAAAATGGATCCGGTGCATTTGTAGAATTTTAGGTGACCTGAAAACAGCACATAGTGTGTACTAGGGTGACAACACAAAGGTATCAGAAAATGGCTATTTCCTGGGCCCCCTTAAGAAAAAAAGGATCTTTTGCAGTCAGTGATATTTGTTCAAAGTGAGTTGACTCACCATGCTGCTTTTGCAGAGTTTCACACCAATTTTGCACTTTCGCAGCTGTTCAGCTTAAGGAAGCCTTTCCTTCCAGTGGTTTAATCTACTGCTTTGCTTCAATCCCATCAGGAAATAAAGTGTCACTAGGGGACAGTTACCCAGCATGATACTCATCCAGGATGGATGTCTGCTCAAGCTGCAGAGACACCAGCTGGCAAAGTAGTTGGCCTGTGACAGAAATGCATAGGATGTAACACTACAGAGAGCACAACCCACATTTTTGGTCACTTAATACCACTCAGCTACGCTCTTATGACAGGAGCATGTCAGAAATAGCAATAACACGTGGAGCATGAACAGGTTTCTGTGACCTCATGAAGTGGATCTCCGCAAGGCTTGAAGACCTATAGATTTGTGTACCAAGTACCATATAACCATCTGCCCTCCAGAATAACCCCTGCTCACCTAGGGGCTTCAAGGCCATCTCTCACTGCTGCAAGTCTGTAACCTTCCAGAGTGCTGAATGCTACTTTCCACAATACATCTTTTTTTTCCATCTTTCCTGTTAATCTCTCTTTTTCTACAGACCTTCCATGCAGGTGCATGTACAAACAGTGGGTCTTCCCTGTGTTCCCTACACTTCCCCAGGTTTCCTGCATGTTTTACTCCATGAATATGTGTATGTTGGTTAATTCTGTAAAGTGCTGAATTTTGCCAGTCTTTTAATTATTAGGGACACAAATACCTCTGAGTTTCACAGAACTTACAAAATTTTCCCATTTTTGGGAACTCACCTGTCTTTGTGATCTGACTGATAGTGCCCAGTGGACTAAAAAAGTTGTTAGGAGAAAGAGACTTACAAACAGTGTGACTGAAGAAACATTTTTCCTCAGGAAAGCAGGCTGTAAGGCAGATACATGAAAGGTTTAGAGATGGCTCTTGAGTAGAAAAGATGCACACAGCATTCTGAGGTAGTCAACAAAATAACATAAGGACTACCTGGCAGATTTCACTAAGTATCAATAATAAACATACAAAATATATATGAAAAAAAAAAAAAAGACCCACACTAGAAAACATCCTCATTTTTCATTTACTTGTCAGCTTTGTGAGCAGGGAGTGCGGCAAGGCCCTGCAGCTCTGTCTGCACTTGTATGATCTGAATAGTATCAGTTACAACCTGGATCTTAAAAACAGAGTTGTGTGCATTTGTAAATTGAAGAACCTGAGAGTCAGAGTCTGTGGGATGTTGGAGTTGGGGATTTTGTTTTGCCCCCGTGAGCTTATGCTTTAAGTTTAAACTTGGGAATGAAGAGGGAGGGAGGGAGGAAAGAAAGAGAAGCCAAGCCTTTCAAAGCAGCCAAGCCTTAGCAACATCAAAGAATGAATAACAGTCTATGTGTTCCTAGAACAACTTACCACTGCTGGGGATGGATGGAGTGGATCACAAAAGCTAGGAGGAATTTCATGAGCACTGAGGACCAAGCATTCCTTGCCAGCAAACCTGTAGAAGTGATGAGGCACATTGATTTTGATGTCCATCACAACAAAAAATACTTGTTTCAGACATTTTGGGAAGCAATATAAAACTCACAGACAGAAACAACATTAATAAGGCTTTACACAGTGGAGGTGATAGTTTGACCTAGCAAAGAAATAGTACATATTGGGTAAGGTGAGAAATGGAGTCACACCTAAAAGAAGTGTCAGGCTGTCATGTGGCCTTTAAGCCTTTTTCATGTCAAAGGAAGAAATTAAGCTTTTTAGGGTTTTTTTTGCTCTATAAGTTTCAGTTTTCATGAAGCCAAATTGAGGTAAATCTGAAATTTCGTATTACTTTAAAAGAACACTTACTAAAATGTTCCTGTTGTTCACAGTAATATGGAGTGAGTCAACTTGTTCCACACAGTGACCTTAACTTTCTTCATATTCCAGCAAATCCTGTACAATCCCAGGAGTGTAGGTACAGGCCTGTGTATTATTGTCATTCTGCCCCACACTCCAGTTCTGGTGAAGTAATGCTTTCTGAATATTGTGTCTGCTAACTCTCTCTTTGTGCAAGAGGCAGATGCACGCATCGTCTGGTTTGTAGCAGAGAATCAATGAAGTACAGTTTTACTTGTTTTGTCTTTGCAGAGGCAACAAAATCAAGAAGATAGCAGCTTGGTGACTCCAACCGAGATAACAATTAAGATAAAACCGTGGTATTTCTAGCATATTTTAAGAAGCCTGGAGAAATTAGCATAGCTTGCAGGAAACTGTGGCCTGGAAAGAGATATTCTTTAAGAGTAAACATGAAAATATTGTCTTTTTACCAAGTGTGGTGGGGAACCGATATATCTGTCCTGTGTTAGGATAGGTAAGCGATGTGTGTGAGTTAAGAGGAGCTGAGAATACAGTTTGCAGGGCAACTGAGAAATTAATGAGATCATTCAATCTCTTTCCAAACAAGCACTTTTTAAAATATTGTATTTCCATTGTTATCCAAAATTTTTAACACATCCCTTTATTTTAACTAGCTCAGTTTTAGGTTAACAGCTAACTGCAAAAAGAAATAATAACCCGAAGTGTCCTTGGAGACGTTAACTGTACCTTTCTATTCCCTACGAAGATGTCCTGGATTTAAAGACTTTGTGTATTAAAGCAAGTTAGAGAAGAAATAGCTTCTTTTCTGACACTTGCGCTCCTTTGCTTCAGCTTGTGCAGAAGGCTGGCAGCCCATCTCATTCCCACCAGCGTATCCCACCAGCTTCCCTGGAAGTTCAGCACTGCATTTGGTCTATTCTACTGGTCTTCCCGAGCCCCTCATTTCTGACCTGCAACACCACGCTCCATGAGAAGTCAGGTAGGAGTTGAAAGCATTTCTCATTGCTAAAGTATCAAGCCTCAGTTGTCAGTTTTAGCTTTTTGTCCTTCAGATGTTTGTTTTGCTGGATGATAATATAATTTTGGGGTTTATAATATGGTCTCTTTAGCGATTATTTTAAGCTTCCAGTGGAATAGCAAAAAAGTAGGTACCCTCCTTTAAAAGAGCTGTGCTGGTTTTAGTTGATGTTTGTATACCTTAGCTATCCCTCTGCAGTTGTTAATCAGTGGTACGGGGCATTTTAAGATCTTTATACTCAGGCATCAGCTGACTCTTCCGCAAGCAGATCCAAATTAGGGCCCACGCTGTGCCTTTTTTGTTACCTAGAATGTGCTACTTGTGCATCTCACGTATTCTGTCCTTTAACTGACCTCTGACATTGTGTCACCCCAATAATATCAACTGTTATACCCAGCACCCTCTTGGGGATGCATGGAAAACTGAGAGAGGGAGCAGAACACTTTGTGGCTAAGAAGCAACTTCCTTTTTATTTGAAAAAGACTGCTAGGAACAGCTATGGGAGAGCTTGCAGACAAAATTACTGTGCCCATTTGCTCTGTGATAATTGCTGGCAAGGAGGCTTTGGGGTCAGTGATTTGCTTCCCTCCTGTCTACATGGTTGTTTCACAGTTCTGTGAAACTCAGAGGAAACACTCTGGAGAGCAGAAGACTCTAAACAGCCTTGCTGCAGGCTCACTAGACGGGAAGAGCAATGTTTAGTTCAAGATCAGAAAGACACAAAACACACTCAGTGGGTTGATTCCCTCCCCTTATCCCCCTTCCCACTCCCTACCCTGAGCTTGGTACCAGTTTGAGCCAGAAGAGCTTTCAGTGAAAGTGAGTGTAAAAAGCTGCCCAAAAATGTTTTATTTGGAAAGATAAGTACATTGTGAGATTGTAAAAGAAATACAGTACCACATCAACAGTGCCCAAGGACATGGCATTCGTTACTGTAGCTGCTGCAAGTTTGATTTCCCAATCCCCACCAAAATGTTTGCTCAAAGGATGAATCAGTTACTGTTACTGGAAGTCACACTTTCTGGTCTGAATAATACATTTGCACTTCTGAGGTCTCACTGGGCAATCAGGTGGAAAAGCCACTGGTGCATGAGCAACAGTAGGAAATCATGGCATTGCAAAACTGACCCATTTAGAGAAAATGAACTGCTTATTTCTACAACAGGCCACCCACCCTGAAAACAAAATGTGAGACTAAACTGCAAGAATAAATGGTATGCCTCAAAATAATTATTCAGACACCTCTAGCAAGTTGCTCCAGCTCCCATTCATGCTAGCTTGCCACTAATATGAAAGGTATAGTTCTTTGCTCTCTACAGCTTCCTGAGGAGGGAAAGTGGAGAGGGAGGTGCTGATCTCCTCTCCCTGGTATCCAGTGATAAGATAGGTGGTAATGTTTCAAAGCTGTGCCAAGGGATATTGGCAATGTTTACACTGAGCAATAGGAAGCATTGTTTTACAAGTGAGAGGTCAGACACCTGTCTGTTAGAAGTAAGACATTTTTATGTGGAAATGGGCATAAACCAGAATTTCAGATGTGAATATTACTGGGTTGTTAGATCACTCAAACGAAATGTAGAAAACATTTCCTTCCTTGTCCCAGCCTCTCACCTATATAATAGATGGCAAAAAGTCCCTTTGGCTTAGAGAACTCTGATGTTAGAGTTGATGTAGGCCTATGATCTGGACTTTGACCTATTCAAGAGTAGTCGGGGTGTAAGGAACTGCATAACCCAGACTAAGGGAGCATCCTTGTATCGAAGTGGCAGTTGATAAGTACCATTTGCCCAGTGAGAAAAGGGTATTTTGAGGTGAGAAAAATCTCTGGCAGCCCAGCTTTCCAGTTGAAAGCATCCAGTCCCCAGGAAGTTTATAGGGAGGTGTTGAGATTATTCGTATAGCAGGTGGCTTGTTATCTGAAATGGGTTCTGTACCAGATCTGGAACAGGACAGCAGCATAATGAAGGAGCTATGATGAAGTCTCAGAAGTACTGAGGAGAGGCTAAGTCAGGCAAAGCTGTAAACCTCTAGGGACTAGAGTGGATAGGAGTGGCAGCAATAAGAAAGTCATGATGACAACCCCAGAAGCATGCTGCAGCACAGAGGAGCTGTGTCAGAGAGGCTGTTGCTATGAGATTTCTTTGGATAAACATCTGGAGCCCTCGGACTTACTGACGTGATGCTGCTTCAAGAGCCAAAACCTCTGTCACTACTTTAATTGGAACCCTGTTGCTTAAAGAGCATTTAGCACCATCTCAGCTGTGAAACCACTGCCTTGAATGAGTGTAGTATCTCTGAGAGAAGACATCTTCATATAAGGTACAATCGCATGTAGAAAAGAAAAATGGTCTTGTGGTTTAATCTGAAATGAGGATCCTTGCCTTTGGCTTCTATAGACTGTAATTTTGTCCTCTGGCAGGTCACTTTGGAACAATCTTATTTTAGTGGCACATAACCAAAACAACTGCCTTGGCCCCCAGGCTGTGGGTGTGGGTAAGAAGCAGAACATGTTATGCAGTACACAGGGAGAAGGGTACAAGATTATCTTTCTCTGCTAGGGACTCCATGAACCTGCCTTTTATTTTGCTTTGCATCTTAGGTTAAAAAAAAAAAGAAGCCAAAAAAAACCCAGAACAAGGCATCTCTTTATTTCAGCTCCAGCCTCCAGGAGCGTATGACCTGTTTTTCTGTGTCATTTAGCTCTCAGAACACCCGCTCTAAAATCACCTGTTCCAACTTTGCAATTGCTCGACATCTCTGAAAGCTGTTCTGGGGATCTGGAGTGATGTGGACTTTATAGGAGGCATCTAATCTTGGGCTTAAATGGAATTATGAGGCTGAATGAAATGCTGCTAGTTAGAACCCGTTAATATCCTTAGTGGCATGTGCTGTACAAGTATTAATAGGGCTTTCAGGGAAGTGCATGGCTCTGTCAGTGCCACATGTGAATGGAATTCAGAGCTGCCTGTAGTTTTGTCCCATTGGTGTTCAAAGAAGAGGAAAGCTTTGTGTTTGCTCTAAGTGGCTTTAATTAAGGTGTATTGAAGAAAAAGCTGAAGAGTATAAAAGACTATCCACTGTTAGGAGAGCAGTTTATCTTTCTCCTAAAATGCCTTCTTTATTCAAAAGTACTTTCACACAGAGGGTTCTGTGTTTCCATTATACCTTTGGTATGTGTCTTTGATTTTATCAGCTTGCCTCTAATTTCTCTGTCAGAGTTTGGTAAGCTGTAGACTGTTCATTTAACTCAGCAGCTTTGAAAATCATTTTGAATATTGTGTATGAGTCACTGTACTGAAGGGAAAAGGATGAAAAGGAGTGAGTGTGGAGAAAACTGGAGCTGTTAAATGTGAAAGGGGAGACAGGTATCCTCATTTACATGCAGCAACCCAGGGGCTGAATAGGAGACCAGTGCTCAGGACACCTGCAAAGACAGACTCCAGTAGAGTGCACTTTGTCATATCTGAGTCCTACAAGGTCATTTCTGGGAGCATCTAGACTTAGCAGAAGGATTCTTGTCATTAAGGAAAATTGGTCTGATCCCTGACTTGACTTTCAAGAAAAAAGAAGGAGACAGCTTCCCTGATAACCAGCACATCTTGCTCATGGGTTGCCACAACTGCAGTGTTCAGAAACTTGGGAGTTTCATAGAGCCAACTGGAGCTTATGTGTACCCATGTTCATATCCCTGGGAGAAGATAAACCAGAGGGCTCCAGATTTCTTTTTCCTGGGTCAAGGCCTCCTCTAAAGTTTCCTCACCTTTGAAGAAGATACAGTGTATTTAGTGTGAAGTTGGTTAGCCAGTGCATGTTGCTGGCTACCTTGCATGCAGACCCATCTGGTCAAATCGTGTCTCTGCCTTTCTAGCCTACTTCACATGCCCTTGTTCATGTTTGATTAACCTCCTCCAGTTCTCTTTCTTCTGGTCTTGCCACCAGCATTTTTGTCTCTTTAACCAAAAGGATTTTCTTACATGCATCCACCGGTCAGCTATGTTCTTCTCTTTGCAGTGCCAGCTTTCTTCAGATTCTGCCTCTTTCCTTACAGCCTTTTCATTTTAGTTTTGCTGCGCTACAGGATGTGCATAAGGCAAGTTTATCCTCTATAATATCCACATAGCTATAAGCCATCCCTTTACTCTAGGAGACAAAGTCTGTGGGATAGAAGGGAGCATTCTGTTGGGCATCTTTCTGAACCTTGTTATCCCAGCCCAAACATGAGTACAGAAGTAAGCTCAGACAGCAGAAATCAGCTCGGGCTGGGCTGCAAGGCAGCTGAATCAGCTGATCACAAGTGGCCTTGGTTCTTTTAGACTCCAAGATTTCAGGTATCTGTACAACCTGTATCAATGTGTTTTTCCAATTGTGAAATGTTTTCTGCCTCCAAGACTGAAGAAAAATTCCACTCTAACTTCTACAGCCCATGCATAAAGAGTTTTTCTTAATTGCAGTAAAGAGATGGATACTACTACCACACAAGAAGTATTAATATGTGTCTGAGGCAGAAGGATTGCACTTGTTTCTGTGAACCTCTTGGTACATAGAGATCAATGGGAAAAGGAAATTTAAAGACAGATGACATGTCTGATAAAAAGCTAATTGCCTGGAGCGTTGAACTAGGCTAAAGACGTCCATTGTTGAAATTTTCCTCCCAAGGAGATTTTGCCCAAGGGAAACCTTACTTCATAGCATGCTGGTAAGAAAGGGAGAAATCTCAAGGCGGGGAATTCATGGAACAACTTGGAAATCTTAATTCTAGTGAACTGCTAGAAGCATATGGTGTTCATCTTAAGCCTTGAGGAATCTCAGCTCCAGAACTGGAAAGCTTCTGACAAACACATGCAATATATTCCTCAAAATAGGAATTCTTCATGGTTGCTGTAAAAGTATCACTGGGGAGCATCACTTCAAAAATGCAGTGAAGAGTGTCCTTGGGAGTTGCAGGTGAATGCGCAATATCCTACCTAGAGGGAAAGCATTTCAGGGTAGTCAGAACAGAAACATATACTTAGAAAAACAATTACATAACCTGACCACATCACAGTTTCTGCATAAAGTCCTCAGCTTGTCTTTGAAGAATCTGAAGACTTAAAAATATTGGGAAGAAAAATCTGGCATGTATCGTCCAGGTTTTTTGGAGGTTTTGATGACGTTTGTAAGAAAAAGGGACTTTATGTTATACTAGAGAGGTAAATTTTTTGTACCTAATTAAATTCTGGCTAGGCATCAAACGTTTTAAAAGTACAGGCTGTTTTGCAAAATGTAGGTGACCTAACAGTGGCTTGTGAAGCTCTGTGCTGGGATTGATCTTGTTCCATTTTGTTGATGATTTAAAGACTGAGTTGAAGATGTGGTCACTGCATATCACTATCCATGTTAGGACAAACTAGCACACAAAATCTAGAAAGAATTCAATGAATTCTGTTTTGTTCAGTGAACTAAATAGCAGGCACAATTTAACGTGTGCACATACAGACCCATGTACAACAGAAAGAAAAATCTGGGTTTTCACAGATGGTGATGAATCTAAACAAGGAAGTTTTCCTTCAGAAGCAGAGATCTAGGACTGGTTATTGACAGTGGTTCAGCCTGTTTCACCCAGACAAACAAAACAATGAGAAAGTATTGCTTTAGGTTCCCATAAAATGAAAGCTGTAGTCACATGAAGCAGCAATCTGAATATCCTTTAAACAAATGTAAGGAAGTAATTCTGCAGAATTCAGTACTAACAGCATGTCATAAAAAGCAAGGTTTGCAAGATCTAAAGGATTAGATCATTTTGCTACCATCAACAGCTTTATAGGAGAAAAATTATACAACTAATATCAAACATCAAAATCTGGGCTATAAACTTCACTTCTGGGAAGTAAAATGAAGAAAAATACCTTCCATAGAACTCTACAGTGAGAGAGGTATAATTTTAGTTGGACAGAGGTTACCTTTCTCTTACACAGAAGAATGGCCTGGACTGGTGAGTTAATATGTTACTTTGCTGTTGAATTCTGATGACCCATCTTCAGCTTTAGTATTTGTGAGGAAGACAATGCCTGTCTGTGGGCTTGCATCAGTTGTGTGTGTTTCCTCATTAGACATTATTTTATAGAGAATGGAAGTTCAGTTAAAGTCAAATGAAATTGTTGGCAGTTTGAAACGCTGGCTGCCTCCTTTGCCCTTTTTAGGTTATGTAATATGGTAAAAAAAAAAAATATTGTATTTTATGCTTTATAGCAATTATATCCAAAGTAAATGTAGCCATCTCTGCTAAGTGTTTTCACTGAAATACCAAAAGTCAGGTGTTCTTACTTTAGCATCTGAAGGTCAACCTCCATCTCATAGTTACAGATTTTTCCAAGATACTGAATTACATATTAATATCTAATAAAAAATGTAAAAGTACAGAAATTGTTTTTAAAATGAAACTGGGAAAAAAAAAAGAGAAAATAATTTCTTTCAACCACAAAATTGATGTAACTGCTATTTCCTATTGGGAGTCTGATTGCCCTTCTACTCAGTTTATTCCCACTGGACTTAAAGAAATAGGTCTTCTCTTCCCTTTCTTTTTCTTTTCTTTTCTTTTTATTCCTTGAGGGGGAATTATAAGAGATTTTCACAGCAGAATAAACTATTGATGTAATAACACATGTAGTGCTTAGTTAACACACGTTCACAGACAGGCAGCAATTACTAGCATTTTTCTCATATTAAGTTATAACTGCTGAAATCTTGCAAAGCCTTTCCTGGCGCCAAATCTTCAGACACCAGATAAGATTGCTGAAAGCACTGAAGGTGTTTATAACCACGTGGCGTGTCACTTTTCAAACATTGCTTGGTATTTAGCCTTAGTTCGAAGTCACCTTTAAGAAGTCAGATGTCGCAACATCTGTGTTTATCTATATATATATATAAATATATGTATATGCATAATGTATATACATGTATATACATGGTTTAGAGAAGGAACTAGCAGAAAAGCTTACCTTTGGGACTTTAGGACTGAAAGAGTCACATTTTGAAGGAGGAATTAAAGGAAAATACTTTGCATTAATGACATGTATTTTCTGAACCTTTCCCTGCAGACTCTTCTCTCTCTCAAGAAGTATTGTTTCCCCATAAAAACTGTGGAAGACTTTTTAAAGTCCCAAATAAACTTATAAGCCATTAGATACAAATTGGGTGATTATACGTGAACAGTTCCTAAATTGTTCTGTCTGGATAGGTAGGAACTCAGTAGTATTAGGCAGCAGGAGTCCCTGATGTGACCGTCTATTAGCAGACGTCTCTTGATAATTGGGGATAATAGCAAAGTAGTGAACAGAGACTTAATTGTCACTGATTTTCTTTTTTCTTTTCCCCAAAAGTTTTACCTTCTAGAAATTAAATTGCTTTCTCTAGACTGACCTATCACTGAAAGATACCCTTGATATTCAGCCCCAGTAACCAACTTGACTCAGTGGCGAAATCAGAAAGCACTGCAAATAAATCATGTACTGTGCTCAGAGCATTTCTGTCTGTCCTCATCAAAAGTGTTGTGATAAAGGTAATGGATTACTCCTCTTCACTGGGTGTAATCACTGTGAGCATCAGCAGCCACAGCACCTGATGTGACCAATAGAAATGCAACCTTGACATAATCAGCTGTGACTCTGAGGCTGGTTTTCAGGCTATGAGGAGCAGTCTGTGTGGAGCAGTTGGTCTGAGATCCTTGCTTTGTTTTGAAATTCACTGTGAAGCACTCAGCATAGCTGACAAACGAGCTCATTTTCTGGGTGCGGCTCTCCAGGGCTTGGGAAGGACAACTGCAAAGTTCTCAGGGAAAGCTTTTTTAGAGTGCTGAATATCGATGAGCTGGTAAATTGTTTTGAGTTGTTTGCTTGTGCCGAGGGTGCTTTTGAATCATGCGCAGCCGTAGTCAAGAACAACTCACTTGTCATGAATGAGAATGTTTTTTGTCTAAGATTTGCTCTGCGAGTCAGTGGGGCATTATTGTTCTGCTTTATCCTTCCCTCTGGATGTCCGTCAGTTGCAGTGAGAGAAGAAGCAAAAAGATGAGAAAGGACAAGCAGAAATCCAAGAAACCTGTCAAGTAGTTAATACATAACAAGGTTTACACCGGGGAAATGGGAGAGAGCCAAGACACATATGTATGGCTCTGGATCCGTTGCAGAGGTTTCTGAAGACCAGGAATGTTGTTGTTATTCCCTGACACAGCTGACCTGTGTGCCTGCCAGGGAATGGGGAAGGCAGAGGAGGGTGTGCGTGTGTTTGTCTTTTCCTCCTCGGTATGAAATACGTCTTCTTTCCTCTGCCATTGGCACTGCTTGTAACTGTGTCTGGTTACAAAATCACCACCTCCCCTGTGGAATGATGAGGTTGTCTGAATCCCAAGTGTGAAGGGATGGGCTTCTGCGTAACACTTATTTTTGTTTTGCTTTGTGTTTTATTCAGGTTTTGCTTTTTGTGTCTATAATGCAGTGCTCTAAATACGTCTTTTGTTTCTGTAAGGGCAGTGTCTGAAATGTTCCCTTCTGATTTTTGTTTGAGGGTGGCTACAGAGTATTTTTAATTTCCTCTATTTGGTAGCCTTTAGCAGGGTCTGATCCACACTCAAGGACTAAAAGCCTTTTGAAAATGTTGTGTCATCCTACAGATAGTAGGACCTAATAGGTCGAGTACCTACTGTAAACAAAATAGTTTACAGTACCTTTAATAATTTATGCAAAGTAACTGGTTCATTTTGAACTGATTTACTGCTGTTATGTCCACAGACAGGATTCATAAGGATGGGTTAAATGTACGTGTGTATACATATATGTAATAGCTAGATACAAATACATGTTTCTGTATAAATTTTAGAGCATTGAAAGCATTTAAAGCATTTGAAAAAAAATAAAAGCCTTCTTCAGACAAGCTGATATTGTTGAAATTACCTTTTCACTGCTCCCCAAGGGTCTTTAAGTCTTCCCAGTTCAGGGCATGGGGACAGTGGCCCACAAACTGTGGGATACAGGCCAAGAAGTCTTGCATGCGCACGGTTTCAGGGAGTGCTTGCGTGTCACACCTTGTGCCAAATCAGTTGGCAAAGGGACAAGTTTTGCTTGCAACAGTTTCCTGTATGCAGTTCAAAACAGCACAGCTTCTGTGCCATCCTGTACAAGATGAACTCAAATGTATGCATTGCCACACCTTACCTCTAACTCCCATGCATGCTCTTCTCAACACTTGTCACCTCTGGCCTGGATTAAGCCACTGAAAGACATGTACAGGCAGTGGTGTGGTGGCTGGCTGGAGTCCAGGGGCTGCTCCTCATGGAGAACAGTGCTTGATCAAGCTCTCCTGTGCCTGCTGGGAACACGCACGTTGTGGCACATGTTGAGTCACCATGTGGCTCATGCTGAGTCTACTCCGGTCTCCACTCCCAATCACCTCTGTGACCCTGAGCCATGAGAAGAAGACAGGACTTACCTTCTGCCCCTGCTCAGGTACCAACCTAATGCCCAGAAAATGGGAACAAATACTTCTATTAACATCACTGTGGAATTGCATAGTCCTTGAGCAGAACTGCCTCACAGTTTCGGCTAGGAAAGCCTGGAGAGGTTCAGGGTTGCCTAGGAATCCTCAATTTCAGGGAAGTAAGATTCCATCAAATGTATTGTCACTTTATGGTGGCCAAAAAGGGGAGTTTGGATCTGCTTGAACAGTATCTCTTTGTCAGAAAATCATCCTGGGGGAAGTAGCAGGATTTGGTACAATGAGAAGGTCTCAAAAGGCTGGCTTGCTGCTTCTCACTGCTACACCAAGTGGGAGACACCACTTTCTCTTTCAATAGCAGTTTCCTATAAGGGGAGTGTGCACAGTGTTCCTTACTCATTCCTGTATTTTTAGCTAATGAAAAGGAGCAGTCCGTCTCTGAATGGTCTTAATTACATACACATTAAGAACAAAAACAAACCTAATGCTAATAACTATGTTGAATGGAAGTCTAAGCTGCTATAGGTCACTTGATAGAATGCAAGCTGAATTTAATGCATTGAAATGTGCCTCAGAAGCTCTGCAGAGACTCTTGCACATTGTTTTAGCAAATGGGATAGAGAAGGCTTAGATTACCAATGCCACTAGTGACAGCAAAATTTTTTTTGGCCAGGCTGCACTGCAGAAACTGTTGTTCCACTTGTCACTGCTCAAGTACCTGATTTGACATTCAGCAGCTCTTTGAAAGAAAGAAAGCTTAGAGAGTTGTTTCCTAACATGAGCTGAGCAGGATAGAGAGAGCTACCACGTATGTCAAAACTACCAGGAAAATTGTTTTCACGAACATTTAGACCTCTGAGAAGGACCCTTCTACACACGTTTTGTTCCATGCGCTTACCTTGCTAGAAACTGTATTGAGGGCTCACCTGGGTTTATCAGCTCTGTGGCATGGGCCCAGCTGTGACCTGGAAGCAGTGTTCTTCTGTGAGCAAGGACAGCTGCTTCTGCTGTCAGCCACACCTGGTCATCGGTGAGGATTTTTGTACCTCTAACCATAAGGCACTTCATTTTATTTACTGACAACATTTTATTTACTGACATTTTATTTATAGAATCATAGAACCATAAAACAGTTTGGGTTGGAAAGGACCTTAAGATCATTTAGTTCCAACCCCCCTGCCATGGGCAGAGACACCTCACGCTAAACCATCTCACCCATGGTTCTGTCCAACCTGGCCTTGGACACCTCCAGGAATGGAGCATTCACAGCTTCCCTGGGCAACTCATTCCAGTGCCTCACCACCCTGACAGTAAAGAAATTCTTCCTCATATCTACCCTGAATTTCCCCCGTTTAGGTTTTAACCCATTACCAATTGTCCTGTCACTACAGTCACTAATGAAGTGGTCCTCTCCAGCATCCTTGTAGGCCCCCTTCAGATACTGGAAGGCTGCGATGAGTTCTCCACGCAGCCTTCTCTTCTCCAGGCTCAACAGCCACAACTTTCTCAGCCTGTCTTCATACAGGAGGTGCTCCAGTCCCCTGATCATCCTCGTGGCCCTCCTCTGGACTTGTTCCAGCACTTCCATGTCCTTTTTATGTTGAGGACACCAGAACTGCACACAATACTCCAGGTGAGGTCTCACAAGAGCAGAGTAGAGGGGCAGGATCACCTCCTTGGACCTGCTGGTCACGCTCCTTTTGATGCAGCCCAGGATGAAGTTGGCTTTCTAAGCTGCGAGCGCACACTGAAGCCAGATCATGTTCATTTTTTCATAGACCAACACCCCCAAGTCCTTCTCTGCAGGGCTGCTCTGAATCTCTTCTCTGCCCAACCGCTGTGCCTAGGATTGCTTTGACCCAAGTGAAGGACCTTGCACTTGTCATGGTTGAACTTCATAAGGTTGGCATCAGCCCACCTCACAAGCGTGTCAAGGTCCCTCTGGATGGCATCCCTTCTCTCCAGCGTATCAACCGAACCACACAGCTTGGTGTCATCGGCAAACTTGCTGAGGGCGCACTCAATCCCACTGTCCATGTCACTGACAAAGATGTTAAACAAGACCGGTCCCAACACCGATCCCTGAGGGACACCACTTGTTACCGGTCTCCAGCTGGACATCGAGCCATTGACCACAACTCTTTGTGTGCGGCCATCCAGCCAGTTCTTTATCCACCGAGTGGTCCATCCATCAAATTGATATCTCTCCAATTTAGAGACAAAGATGTCATGTGGGACAGTGTCAAATGCTTTGCACAAGTCCAGGTAGATGACATCAGCTGCTCTACCCCTGTCCATCAGTTCCATAGCCCTATCATAGAAGGCCACCAAATTGGTCAGGCAGGATTTCCCCTTAGTGAAGCCATGCTGGCTGTCACCAAGCACCTTGTCTTTCATGTGCCTTAGCATGCCTTCCAGGAGAATGTGCTCCAAGATTTTGCCAGGAACAGAGGTGAAACTGACTGGTCTGTAATTCCCTGGGTCTTCCATTTTCCCCTTCTTGAAAATGGGGGTTATATTTCCCTTTTTCCAGTCGTCGGGAACTTCACCTGACTGCCATGATTTTTCAAATACGATGGCCAGTGGCTTAGCAACTTCATTCGCCAGCTCCTTCAGGACCCGCGGATGGATTCCATCAAGTCCCGTGGACTTGTGTACATTCAGGTTCTTAAGATGGTCTTGAACCAGTTCCTCTCCTACAGTGGGCCCAAGGTCTTCATTCTCACAGCCCCTGCATCTGCCTTCCAAGACTTGGGTGGTGTGGTCAGAGCCTTTGCCAGTAAAGATTGAGGCAAAGAAGTCATTCAGAACCTCAGCCTTCTCTAAATCCAGGGTAGCCAGTTCTCCCGATTGCTTCCAGAGAGAGCTCACGCTGTCCTTAGTCTGTCTTTTATTTGCAGTGTACCTGTAGAATCCCTTCCTGTTATCCTTAACATCCCTAGCCAAGTTTAATTCTAACTGGGCCTTAGCTTTTCTAACTTGGTCCCTAGCTTCCCGGACAACATCACTGTATTCTTCCCAGGCTTACAGTCATGTAGGATTGCTTCAGACCTGGATGTTCAGCTGCCCTGGCTAAAATAGGGATGATACAGGTATTCTTGTGTTTCCAGAGGGGAACATCTAGTGCGACACTACAGTGCTAAAGGCATAGAAGAAAGGGGAATTAAGGGAGAAAAGAACTGGGAGGAAGAAAATCTCTTTGAGTATATTCCCTGTATTACAGGCAATGTTCATAAACTACCCAGCGCTTGAACTCTGAATATGTGGTCAGAATTTCCTCTCACTTCTGAATGACCTACTGCACAAACATTGACTTGTTGATGTATAATAGCTGCCTTCAAACAGGATATTATTCAGCAGTCTAAAATAATCTAAACCTCATTTGAAATAGCCAGGTTAATCCCCATCACCTGTGAATGAGGAATAAAAAAATAAATTATTCACAACTTATTACTTCCCTAGCAAAGTGCCATGGATTTTTGCAGCTGTTAATGTGGAATCAATTAAACTGTTGAGCCATTCTTTTGGAGTCTTAAAGTACTTAATTTTCAAGTCTGGGATTAAACATGAACAGTGGTGGACCCTTCACAGTATAAATTCACAGCACCGTGAGGGCTGTGTTTTGAGGTGTTTTGGACCAGCAAAGACTTATTTAGAAAATAAACCTATTAAAGGCAAAAAGGAGAGAATGTTTTCATTTAAAGAAGAGGGCTTGGGTACATGGGGTTGGATTTTGACTTAAATTGCACTAAATGAGCTGGTATGAATGATGAGATGTGGATAGATATACATAGCTTGCTGGAAAGAAACAACGGCATTTGCTTAGTTTATACCAGATAGAAGCAACATTGGTCATACTTATACGATACCAAAATCCTTCTGACATGAACCAACATTAATTGGATGCATTCAATTAAAAACAGTAATTCTTTACCTTTAAAGAAATGGCAAACAGAAATGTTACTAAGCAAAACAGTCGCATCTGGTATTCCCCCCGCACTGTTATAAGGGCCGCGTCACCCACAGCCAGGTTTTCCACCCGCCAGGAAATGAGTGCTTCTTCAAGTAAACTGCCCCCTTCATAAAGACACATCCTTGTAGGCTGTTTTTCGGCTTTTTGATGTGTGTTGGAGGGAGGCAGGAGACAGAAGCATGCTAGGAAAACATCTTCCTATAGGGGGGCTGAAGGGTCAGTCGTTTCCTCAGCAAGGCAGGGAGACATGGGGGAAACAGTTGGCTTTGTAGTCAGAGGCAGGAGAAGTTCATGCAGTTTTTCCTTTGAGGTTTTGCCTCCTGTTCAGAGGTGGCTGCACAAGCTAACTGTCCTCTGTCATGGTGTGTGCTGGGGAACAAACATACTTAGCAATTTGAAGCCTTCTGCTGGGCATGTTCACTAGCAAGGTGATTTCACAGTTACCCAGAGGGTCTCTGCTAAACCATGGTTTTATCACAAGGGGAATTTAGTTCGCAGGTAGCCCTCTGAGGCCACTGGGCCTACTACTGGCTTTCCTCCACTATTCTTGACCTCCCTGCTTCCATCTGTTCTCCAAAATGTGCTTTTGAGAGGTGAAAGTGGATACTTTTGTCTGTGTATTTTGCTGTCAATGATCACAGTAACAGCTAATCCCACAGCATTTAAAATGTGGTGATGCCAGTTGTACATTTAACAGCCTTCGGAGCCACTAATAGGATATTTCTTTTGCCAATGAAAAGAATATAAATGCTTGTCAGACAGCTTTGGAAGCAGGTGTGTAATGTGCTGGATCTGAAAAGAAAGAGTTTCATTTTCAGCCCTGTCAGCCAACAAAACCGTGTTGAGCTTTTCCAGTCCTTCATATCCCAGAAGGGTATTACACTGAGCTAGCAACCGGCCTTGGAGAAGGAAGGAGTGAAACCCAAGAGCAGAGACTGACACTTTGCATGACCCTGGCTCAACGGAGCAGCTAATGTGCATCAGCTCTGCCAATAGCTGCAAATGGGCTCCTCTGGAGCCAGCTTCTTGTTTCATGTATCACATAAGCTTATAACCATAACTAAACTAAACTTCAACAAGTTAGGATTTTTGGAAACACTTTTGATTCACTCTTTTACCCTATGAAACCCCATTGCTGTTCCTGCTGGAGAGAATCCAGCAGTTATCCAAGCGCAAGTTCTTGCTTATTTTCTCATTTATTCCTGATCATCTTGGTTTCCTTTGGTTTGTTTTGAGAAGGGAGACGAAAGTAATGCTCACAGGTGCCAAAGCACCTCAGTTTCTGAGGGCTAAATAATTTCCATGACTCATGTTACTCCTCTTGGAAGAGCAGGAATGAGGAGGATGGCTGTGGAGAGAGATGTTCTGGCCAGGCAGTCCATATGGTACCAGAATAGACAGCAGACAGCAAGAATGCAAGAGAGAGCAGTGGGCAGCTATCATCATGAACATTGACCTTTTATGAGGGAGAGTAGTGAGTGGACTGAAACAGAGGAGCAGTATGTTTTGTGATGGTGGAAGAGGGAAGACAGGGGTGAACATAGATGTGGGGGGCAAGGTGGGAAGTTGGGGTAGACAAAGGAAAGGAACAGGAGGCAGGACTGTCTGCTCAAGAAAAGGTGGCTTTCATTGGAGCTCCTTGTCTTTTTTGTGCTATTAGAGCCAAGTCATCCTAATAGGTTTTCTCCTCAAAATTTCAAAACTTCTCCACTAAAATCCCAAAGAAAGTTATTTCGCAGAGACCCCAAGTCTTCCTGAGCAGTGACACTCACCTGCCAGAACTGCCTTCTGTTGGTAGACTTCTGTAGATCTGTAGAGTGAAAGTCTACAGATAAGCATAGGTCTGCTTATCCCATGGTCTTTACTTCAGAAAGACTTGATCCTTTGAATGTGTCAAGCAAACACTTCTGGTTTTGGTAATCAGTCATCGATCCCCCCAGATTTATATTGTCCAGATGCTTTTTTGTAATGCATTGTGGCGTTGCCCATAATGTATAACTGAGAGTGGGTGCGGGTCTCTCAAGGTCTTGGCTCAGTCACTTGACCCCAAATAGTCCTTGCATCAGTCTTTACTAGTGGCTTTCACACAGGAAAAGTCTCAACATCAGATACAGCAAGCACAGAAGCTGCGTATTAGCTCCTGTCCCCCACTAACAGATCACAGCTAGAAGGGCAGAGACTCTTGGATCTGTGCGCAGCTGGAGCTATAAGCAGAATAAATGATAAGTCATATAGACTGATTAAAGCAATGTTTGTCTTCATCTTGTGGAGCAGTGCTCAAACACAGCTTACCTAGACCGTGGGCTGCCTGCCTGTATTCTCACAGGTTCTGCTTCAGTGTCCTCCAGCACCTCGGTTTTGTTTGTACTGCTTCTGCCTGGGCTTTATAACTAAAACTGTTCTGCAGCCTCTTCATATTTGGCACCTTTTTTGAAACTTTCTTTTACTATCCCTAGCAGATTAGTGTTGCCATTGTTTTTAGCCATGCTTCCTGAAGGTAAAAGTTTTGCTTTCATTAGGGCAAATGCCAGGACAACGGTATCTTAACAACCTGAAAGTTCATCCGTTTGTTATGGGTTCTTTTAGCACAAACTTGTTTTAAGGAGTGGGAAGCCAGACAAGAATAGCTGTCTTTAATTTTCTAATAGCTACAGGATCCCATTGCAAAGATGTGGTAACAGATAAGGGCAACAAGGGAGGGAAGTCCTGGTCCATTTCCAGACACCACAGAACTGGCAATTCTAGATACCATTTGCAGCAGCTGCTTAGAGTGACAGCTATGGTGCCACCATGGTGAGTGAAAGCAGATGCAGCTAATCACGAAGCTGCTACATCTGCTCCAGGAGGGTGACCACAAACACTAGGACTTCTTTCTAAGTGCAGTATAATAGTAACAATCATTTAGTAAGGTTTTTCTACTTAATTCAAAACCAGGCATCATCAGTTAGCAGACATTATACGAGACTTGTTTAAAGGGTTTTCTATTTCAACACATTCTACCTATGCGTATGTAACTGAAAAGGAGAATTTAATAGAATTCACTTTCTAGCATGTTTTAGGCTGAGAAACACAGTGGATGGAAGAAGCATGTGTATGTGCTTGTACCTGGAAACTAGATAAGCCATCTTTCAGCTGGATCTGGTTATTAACTAAACCCAACAAAATGATAGGGACAGGGGTATATTGTGAACAACCTCTTCCTGACTGGAAGCCACTTTTTCTGCTTTGTGTGTGTTCACCAATAAAGTCACGTTGCATGTGTGTTTGTGTGAGTTTTGGGAGGCAAGCACTGGTGTGGATTACAGAATTTTAAACACAGCCATCCCTATAAATAAACTGAAAATTTTATTTAGAGAAAACTCAACTGATAATAGGTGCAATACCAGACCTTTATTGTAGGAATGCAGTGAAATGATCAAAGAGTAGAGAGTCTTGTTTAAATGAACAAAATTAGCATGCTTTTAAAACTATACAAAACGTACTTCTGAATGTTGACACTAAGACTACAGACCGTGAGTCAGGAAACATCTGATTGTTCGCTAAAGTGTCAAGAGAGGAAGAAGAGGGGTGATAAGACGAGAAAGAGCAGATCCTCAGCTGCTTTGCTTAGCCCTTGAGATGCAAACTCTTTTCATTGTTGTTCTGAAAAAGTTTCAAGGGAAGAATTGACCTCATCTGTGCCCTCTGTGACGCTCAGTGATAACCACAAGGCTCTGCTCCTTCAATCTGCTTAAAAGGTAGCAAAGGCTTGTTGTTGCAAGAGGCCAGGAGAAAAACTTGTTTGTTTTGGGGCTGGTGTTTTTTTGGTGCAAAACAACACAAATGGCAATGTGTCACTCCCTGAAGGATGAGGTGTTGATACAAGCACCTATCTACATCACTGGGGAGTGGAGGGCTGAGGGAGTTGAGGTCATCTTCTCGTGTTTAAAACAGGAACTCAGACTTATGTGGAGCTAAAAACATACATTTTTTACCTTCCAGAGTTCTTTGGTCTTAAAATGAAGAATGGCCTGCACCTTGTAATTTATGGCTATGTTACAGTAAACAGTTTGCATTATTTAGTCTAAAACCAGGTATTAACAAAAGTATTAAAAGGGGGAAGGAAGGCTCATGATTATTATTGCAGTGTTAGCTTTCATTCAAGTAACGCAGCTAGAGTTACAGTGCTAACAACAGTAAAATAGGTGAGTGATTAGAAAAAAATATCATGCTAGGATTGTCTCTCCTGAGTTTATATATATATATATATATATATATACGTGTATATATATATATATATATGTTTGTGGTGGGTTGACCTTAATTCTATTTTTGACCTTTTACATATTTAAAAGATTGCTCATCCAGATATCCCCCAAAGGCCAGGATTTCCAAAAAGTTAAAGCTTCAAGTCTCTGAGAGTAACTGCAGCTGACCCCATCTCTATTATGGGGAAAATAGCTAAACACCCACAGAGCAAACCCCATGAGCTGGGAGAAGGCTCTAAGGAATCAAGCCCGCTCTTTCATGAGCTCGTATTCTGGAAGACACTCTCAGTTTTGTATTCAGAATGAGTGTTGTAACCAACACATCTGCTCTGTAGACTGACCTCAGTAGAACTAAGACTTTATAAACTGAAATGAAAGTGAGCACATCATTCTTAACATGGTGTGCCCCTCTTTCGCTTCTACTCCACTGCAGTTATGTTGGTTATAACCATAAGCTGCAGGTTGTTTCCCATAGTCTGAGCACAATTTAGTCATTTACTGGTGTAATGGAGCTTAAACAGAAGATTCAGACTTTTAAAGCTGAAGCTTGGTAGCACGGAGCACTTTCATTTCCTCCTTTCAAACACAGAATCACTGCTCAAAAGCCCTTTGTGGGAAATTCTTCATCCATTTTTATGTGATCCTGCTAAGAAGATCTTGGCCTGAGTCTATCATCAAGTTAATATATGGGAGATGCGATTTCATCTACATAATTTGTGTGCCTGCAAGAAGTCATTTTCCTAGGAGTACCAGAGGCAGTTCTAGGCAGCCATACCTTAAGGCTGTGCTTTCTAATTTAAAGATAAAAAGGCAATCAGTGGCTATTCATGCCTTAAAGCTAGAACTGCAAAGGACAGAGAGAAACCCTTACTGTCATGTAAGTATTTCAAGACTCATCCCTTTTTGTAATATCATGTGTTTATTCTTGGAATATGTTTTACTTTCTGTGTATAAATACATGTATGTTTGTACCTGTATATTTCCACCAAAGGATGCTGAAAAGATGAATGTCTGTGGACTTCAGATAACGAAACTATAAAAAGACCATAACACCTAGCATTCACATTATTACCAGCTCAAAATCGAAGCATGCAAAAGCAAACAAACCAAAAATACTGCAAATTTCTCTTAGTCTTGGCTCAAAAACTAGCTCTGGAGTTTTTCAAAGGCTTCTATTAATAAAACATTTATGTAGCTTTTTCTTCTCCTAGTCTCATTTCTTCACAGTTTCATCTTGAGAAGTAACTATTAGAGTGTGTCCACCACCCTCATCCTCTGGAAAAAAGAGATTTCTGCAAAGTGAACTTCCAACCTCACTTTGCTACCAAATGCTAGGTGTTGGGACCAAAGTCGAGCACAGTTACGGAGTTTTTGAAGAGTGCACTAGTAGAAATTAAGTAACTGAGTGAATTCAGAGGAACAGCTTTGATTCATTACCACTGAGGAGTGGGGGGACTCAGAGCCAGGCAGGACCTCTACATCCCAAGCATTGCCTGCTGGTAGCTCCAGTGGGTTCCTGGGTAAGACCCCATCGCTGCATGATGCTGTTACTGCTGTCTCATAGCAAAAGCACTCCAGTCTGCGTTCTCAGAAAGCACAGCACACAGGTTAGCCTTAACTGACCCATCTTAGTATTTGCAGCAATCCAGCCATTCAAACCTTGGCTGCAAAAGCTCCACAAGGAATTAGCTAGGTTGGGTGTGATGCTTGAGCTGGCTTGCTTGCCTGTGACCTGTATAAACTGCAGTCTCAGCATTCCTGCAGCACACAGAGCTAGAAATCACTGTATCCGCTTCTAATGAGTGTAGGCTCTGTTCACACTTGGCAGGTTTCTCCACCTCTGCTGGTTAGACCAGCAACAGATATTCTCTCTCTCGGAGTTTTACCTTGCTTATACCCTGGCATTATCACAGCTCTGTTACTTGGAGGTCAGACTGAGTAACTCTTTGGGATTAGGCAAAGCTATGGTGATATCAGAAGAAATACCTTGAGAATTATGCTCTTAAACCAATACAAAGTTGAAGGCCATGGAGTGGGTAGTTGACAGGGCTTTACAGCTCCTGAGTGTGCTCTGTTTTCATTCAGTGACATGATGCGCTGCCAGACATGTCCTACCAGTGAACTTGTTTAGCATCACGCTAGGCAGTGTTTCCTCCTGGGGTGTGAGATGTGCCTGGTCTTAGGCAGGAGCAGTTGCTTCTTTATAAAAACCTGCCTGTTTTGGCTGGGTTTTGAAGCAAGCCAGTCTTCTTAGAGCAATACCAGCTCTTAAAAGCACTTCTGTGGACTGTGTGGGATTTTGAAAGCTATTGTGTGCCTTTGTTGCATGGGTTTTACATGTCTCCACTTCTTACTTGTTAAATCATAACAAATTGAGGATAGTGTTTCATACTTTTCACGGACTCAGTCATATTTTCAAAAGCTGTTTATTTTTAATATAAACAAATGAAATAACCTGCTTTGCCTTTTCATATCTACAACACCCCCCGCCCCACAACCCCCCCCCCCCCCCCCCCCCGCCCCGTGTTTGCAAAACACTGCAGCAGCCTAACAAAATACAGAGTGTGGTGTTTCCTGTTGTGACCCAAAATACTTGCTCGTGTGCTCCAGCCCAGCCATGGCAGTTTGCTGCTTTTGGCTATGAGCGGTGGATGCTTTATAGCAGTTAACTATTATGTTCCGTATGCACACGTTATCCTATCTACATTCCCTGCCAAAGCAGTTTCCTCTTGCAAAACTTCCTTTGTCATTTTCCCACTTTTTTTTCCATTTTTTTTTCTTTTTGTTTCCTCTTATCCAGCACCGTTATCCGGTGTTCTGAAAAGCCAAAACAGCCCATTGCTTGTAAACCTTTCCTTCTTTTTCTCTTTTGCTGCATCTCTGTTGGATTTAATACCTGCAAGTCCTCATTTCCTATGTCTTACTTGTCATATTTCATTTTTGAAATACCCATGGGTCATGTCTCTTCCAGATGCCATGTGCTATTTGTGTTATTTTTACATTGCAGCCTTATTCAGTGTATTTCCCACTGCTATCTTTGTCCACTCAATCTTCCCGGTATTATCTGACTAAGAAATGGTTGGATTTCCAGGCATGTTCTTTCATTAGGCAGTATGTCTCAATACTATGATAAGAGCCCTTTTAGTACAATTTGTCATATAAATGGCATCTTGCTTTTCCATTCCGTGCCAGTATTTGTTGTCCTTTAAAAGAAATAATAAAAAACCTACGTAAAAAAAAAAGCCCCAAGAGAATCAAAACCAGCTCCCAGTGAATTTGATGTAAGTTACCAGCAGTCAAATCTCATACAGTGCAACAGCTTCTAATGTCTGCTTTAAGATAGGAAGTTTTTGCAGGAGTGCTTTCCTTTGAGCTGAAATAAGCAATGAAAAAGGGATTTGGTGGCTAAAATCATCTGCCCTGTTACAGTGAGTTGCAGAGTTCTAACCTATGTTCAGTGTTTCAGAGTCCTCTGCACAGGGAAGGGTTCAGGAGGACTGTCCATACTGGACTGGGAGTTGCCTAAGTGGAGCAGCACACTTTCTTGGGGTAATCAGACATCACGTTTCTGTGGTATCTCTCCAACCCTCTCCATTTATTAAAATTTACTGACATAGTTCTTTGAGTTACCAAGCAAAATCCATGCCGCAAACTTTTTATATGTGTTACAAACTTGTTGGAATAAATAGTCTCTCAAGCACGTGTAATAAGTAAGGGGGAAGGGAGGAAGAAGAGGAAGGGAGGTATCATCACAAATATATTTTTCATGGGTCCATTAATCCATAAAATATTTTGAGAGCTCTGTAATAAGTGTGCAGACTGCAAAGCCAACTCATTAGAAAAAACGTTGAAGTATTCTGTAAAACATTTAGGATCTTGGATTTCTGAGTGCTGGAAAAGTTAATCTCATACCAACTTGCTGCTGATTGCAGAGCAATGGTGTTAAAAAGTCTGTAACAGGAATGATATGGATGTTGCACTTGCCAGAACTGTTTTACTAATGATTTCTGAGCAGAAAACAGATTGTTTTGTAACACACAAGCCCTCAGCAGTTTTAGTTTAGCAGTAAAACCAGAGACCGACAAAAGCAATGTCTGACTCTTGGCTACCTTGTTTCCTGTGTTATTTTCACTGGTGTTAAGTCAGAATGAAAATGTCACAGTTTGGATTATTCTCAGTCCACTCAGAGCTGCAGCAAGTATCACACGATGTGATACACCAGTAGTTTCTATACCAGGCATTCAGATTCATTACACCTTGCCTGAGAGCTGTGTTTAATCTAGGGGAATGGAATCCCTGATTCTGGATCGGTGTTTCCAGAGTGGTGAGGTGTCCTAGGACATTAAATTAGAGTTCCCTGTTCTTCAGCTTTGTCCCATTTAGTTACGGGGACCAAGAGACAGCAAAGTCAAGTGGTTTTCTTTTGGTTTGTGCTGCATAGCCCAATCTGACATGCAAGGAGATCAAAGACCCTGCCTAGCAAAACCCTTGCTGGCCTTACTGGCAGAAGAGAGGCATGACATGCAAGTGGCATGGCAGAGCCCAGCAAGACCCGGGGTCAGTGGAGCCATCTGCAGAACAAGGCTGAAAGTCAGCACATCCTCCCCCTGTACCAGGGGACTTTCTGTTTTGAGCGGATGAAGTGGCTGTCTGTACAAGCTGATATGCCGAGTTTGCCTGCCAGGTATCTAAGGATTTTGTAAAACTTAAGGCTTCTGGGATTCATTCCAAATTGCCTTTCACATATCTGCGAGCACAATTTACATTTATTGACAAGCTTTTCTTCGGAGAGGTGAGTAGAAACTAGGAGTGACCTGCAAGGACAAGAGCAGTTTCTCCTGTCACAGGAGGAGAGGTAAATGGCTGCAGCCCAAGTGACCAGGCAGCCGACCCCAGCTCTACCCCAGCCGGTCCTTCCTGTTCATCACCCTGCGCTTCCATGGAAAAATAATTTCATACGAATTTTAGAGGAACATCCAGTTAATCAAAACACAGCAGGCTGCCAGCGGAACCTGAGCAGAGCGCTGCTATCACACACCATGGCACTTCCAATTCTGCTGCTTCATTCTCTTGACAGAGATATTAACAAAAAGAGGAAACGGGCTATTACCATGACAAAGGCTTTGACAGCACAGGGAGAATGGCATGTTAACTCATCATCGGGCAGGGTGAAGCTGGCTGGTAATAACTGCGCTCCCGCTCTGTACCACTCACAGCACTTGAAATCTACCTCGCTGCTGTGTGGGTTTGTCTGCTGTGGAGCAGGGCACGTTCTACTCACCTGGGTACTTAGGCATAGCAGCCAAGCGCCCCACTTCTAATAGCACAGGCTATTAAAAGATCATCTTCAGTCTGTTTTGTTTCAGATCTCTGAGTTAACACCCACTGATGTATGTATCAAGCAAGTGAAAATTTATGCTTCATTTAATGGACAGAGGGGTGCTTTTATTCTAAAGGGGAGTCAGCTTGTGCCATATGTGTAGAAGCACTGTCATCTGCTTTTATTGCGAGCAGATGTCGGAGTGTGTTTGACTTGGAAAAACCCAGGAGACTCAGAATTAGCTACACTAATAGAGGACATTTGGTAAACTGGGTGTATTTTAGTTATTTCAAGATCCAATTCAGATTGTGAGAAATAAGGATCAGCTTTCTGTGGGGCTCTCAGAAAGCCCTGGAAGCATGGACATTCCTCTGTTGTTTCCTCCCTGCCTGAGCTCCACTAATGACTGGTCTTCGGGAGGCTGCTGTGTTTGTTCTCTGCCGTTTCCATGCCGTGGGTCACTGTAGTAACGGCGCGCCGCAGTTAGCCCTGACACAGTGCATTTAGCTAAAGGTGTGCTGGGCAGCACCTCTCCTCCCCTGGTCTGTCTGTCAAACCTCTATCATTAAACTAGCTGAATGGTGAGCAATTACAGCTTTGGATGGTACTCTGGCCATTTCTTTCAGTTAGGTCTTTAATTGCTGTTGTTGTTCTTTGGAGTCTGATATCCAGAATAATTTTCCTGACCTGCCTCTCCCAGCTTATTTAGGTCCTGAGCCCCTTAAGCCAGGAACTGTCTTTCAATCCACAGGCAAAACTGGGCTCGCTGTGTTCTTCATCACTGTGAATAGATACACAGAGACCACCTTTGTAAGAAGGTGTAGCATCATCTGTTATATCAGGTGGTATAAATGTAGGTAGACAAGCCTTGGGTTGTTTGCCAGGTCTGACAAAACAACAGCAAAGAAAACCCCCAAAGGTTTAAATGTTCATGGTCACTGGAGGGTGTCCAGCTATCCAATCTCTTTAAGTGATTTTTTCCAATAAACAGAATAAATGTAAGCAACTGGTAAATCTCTTTTTTGTTCTTTTCCCTTAGTAACTGGAGTTGGTGTAACTAAGTCAACCCAAGCCCAGGCTGCTGGCCAGGCTTTCTTCCCCCCTGACTCCTTGTATTCCTGCTTCCTCCACCGTGCAAGCACTGGTGCAGAGATGGACATCTTTGAGACCTGTTTTGAGGAGCTGTTCTGTCTCAAACCAAAACACTGGCCCCCAGCTCCTTGTTTCTGATCCCAGAGTAGCCCCGTGCTAATGCTATCAGAAGTATTTCTGTGGCCATCCAGTGGACCAAGTTGGGAAACTGATCCAGCTGAAAGATAACCAGAAAAGCATATTGTGTTTTGATTCCAGCTGAGCCAGTTTCCTAATCTAATGTGTTGAGGTGCTGCAACAATACAATTACAGGCAGGACAAAGTTGCAGGGGCAGGAGCAAGATCATTAGAGAAAAGGACAAAGTGAACCTGAAGACATGGAGGTTGAGCTGCACCCTTGGACCTAGAAGCAGATCTAGGCTAAGGGAGAAAGTAGGGCATTGCGACAGCACTGGCTCGGCCCAGGACAAGAGGGACTCCCCTGCAGCAGCTCTGTGAGCAGACACATCTCATTGGGAGACTCAGTAATAGTTATACGCTCGGAGGCAGGGTGGTGATCTCAATTAGGATCTCTAAATAACACTGCCTTGTCTCCATGTGTACCGCCTGGGATGTGCAGCTGTGGGCTTGGAGAGTTAGATGTATTAGGGCCCTCCTGCAGGGAGGAGGCTGTACTTTGGCTCCTGCCTGAGGCCAGTGGCTTTTCTGTTGGCCCTGTGGTGTGAGGGGGCAGCTGCTCTTTCTTGATAGGGTGCATGGCTGTTGGTTTCACTGTGTTTTCTCAGGTTGCAAAACATTTAGAAGAAAGAGGGAACATGATCAGAGAAAGGCTTTGAAAATGCAAGGAAGGAATAGGAGCAGCCTTTGCCACAGATGGGAGCACTTGCTTTGATCTAAAGAGGAGTTTCTCTCTGTCATTTGTTTTGTTTGTCTGATGTGGTGCCACAGCCTCCCTCTGCCCCCTGTGCTCTCAGGGGCACCACAACACAGTCAGGGTGGTGGGTGCATGGGTGCTGCAGGGTCTTCTCCCACCCTGGGGGCCCCAAGGACATCCCAAGGTTTCCATCAGCTCTTGAGAGGAGCTTGGGCTTGCAGCAGTTTAGAGAAAGGAACTGAATGGATGAAAGCTAGGTCTTGCTTTGTTTTGGCAGATGTGCTGACTGCCAGTGTTGTTCTCTTAACACCACCCTACTCCACCCCAGCACAACATACAACCTAACAATTAGGAAGCTCCAGTTCCATGTTCTGTTAAAATCCCAAACCAAACCAAAACCACAAACATACAGAAAAGATAGAGCTAAAGCTTGGCTTTTACAGGTTTCTTTTGAATGCCACTCCTAAGAAGAGAAATTTTAACTCAGAGGTAGATCACAGAGTCATAGAACGGTTTGGCGTGGAAGGGACCTTAAAGATCACCTAGGAAATCTAGATAATCATCATCCAGATCATCTAGATAATGATTGCAGAATTACATGAATAACAAAGTAGGAGCCCATAAGATGTGCTATAAAGTGAATGTTTATGTGGAAAGTGTTTCAGAATCTTACAGGAACTCTGCCTATGTCAGAGTATTTTCCCAGACCGGTAGAATTCAGGAGGCAACAGACAGTGTTTTCTTTTTATCTACTGTTTACTTATACCATGAAAATAAACCATAGCACAGACAATATTGGCTGTTCAGAAA
Source organism: Lathamus discolor (assembly GCF_037157495.1). NCBI lineage: Eukaryota > Metazoa > Chordata > Aves > Psittaciformes > Psittacidae > Lathamus > Lathamus discolor. The sequence continues at coordinate 92,082,557 of NC_088885.1, read as the reverse complement.
TGTAGCTGCAGCTATTGATATAGGAAGAAGGATTAGTGGGAAACTTCTTTCTTGGATGTGAGCTTTGAGTGGCTTCAAAATACTGAAGGATGGAGACACTCAGCTGTTCACAGTGAAGCTTCAGCATGGATGTCTTCTGGAGATGGATGAAGCCGCTTACGATTCAGAAATGTTATTTCAGCATAGGATAGGTGCTGTTTTCAGACACCACATGAATTACACCTTTTCTTACGTTATTTTCCTCACAAGCAAAAGCATACTGATTACAGAAAACACCAAGAAAAAAGGTCTTTGTGTTCTGAAAAAGGAACAGTGTCAAATGAAAGGGGGAAAAGGTTTACTGAGGGCTTCACTTACTGTAAATGAAAGTTTTGATTAGCTATAATAAGTGCTCTCCTAGCAAGTCTGCTTTCCTGCTGATACTCTCTCCCCTATTTTACTTCTGTGACCTTCAACCTAAAACTTTGTCTGTATGGTTTTGCCTTGCTCCATAGCTGCTCCGGGTTGTTGCAGAAATCGTGTGTCTGCCTGTCTCAGGTTAGTAATCCTGTGCCATCTGGAGCATGTTCACTGTTTACTCTTTGCATTTCTTATTGTCCATTTCGCAAAACCAGTTTGCAAGTTAATCATGCAATACATAAACTTGAATAAAACTGTTGAAGGGAATTGCCCTGACAGCAGCAAGCATCCACTCTCCAGCCCCACTCACTCAGGGTCACTCATGGGTGCAGGAGGGTGTGAGGTCCTTTGGAGAAAGGAGAATGCACTGCTTGCAACCTCCATCCCAGCAGCCATTGCCGGAGGGATGTTCATGCAGATGTGTGGAATAAAGTTAGGCTCCTAACAGCTATGAAATGTTGTCAATGGGATGTGAAAATGGCCATGCATCAATGGGAAGGTACCCCTAGTTAGGATAGCCTGCCGGGAGGAAAGCAGGGTACAGAATTGACGGACCTGGCATCCACAAGGCATGTTGCTATGAGGTATGCCATGAAAACGTGAACTGAGCAGCTAGCATATCAGAGAATAAGCAATTAAGGTGTGTTTTGTTTTGATTTGTCTTTTTCTGGGTATTCTGGGGTTTTAACACAATTGGTGGATCTACAAGGGACTGTATGCTGATGGTTGATGAAGCCATATTTACATGACTACTGAAATGACTTATTCAACAGGAAGGCAACCTAGCCAATCCATCATCGGTTAAATTTTAATTCAGTGACAATGTAACCTCCGGAAAACACTGTTTGCATCTATAATTAATAGGTTGTTATGCACTGTAGCTTACAATTATTTGATATACTTTCCTCAAACTCTGTGAAGAAGTGTTACATGTCATCTCTTTCTGAATTCACAACAGATGAAAACAGCCAGGCTGGTTTCATCCAAGGAGCTTCATTTGCAGGGAGATGCAGATCCAGTTTGCTGTTTGCTGTCTGATACAATTTAGGCAGAGCAGTGCAGCACTTCCTTTTTTTTTCCAACAGAGATTCTCCCTTGAAAATGAAGTTCTGGCAGTCTGCTTTTGTACAAAGTAGACTCAAATGCAATTATGCTGCTATGACAACTTAGTCTTATAGCTCTCACAGTCCTTTTTCTTATCATCTTTGTAGTGCTGCCACGGTAGAAACCGATTCTGGTTTTTCTTCATCCAGTGTAAATAGAAATGTACATCAGTGAAGTCAAAGTTGTACTGGTGTAAGATCAGCTCAGAGCCAGTATATTAAACATCTCTGTTAACGTATAGATACACTTCTTTCTTAAAAATGGGAGTGTGAAAAGGAGGAAAACAATGTAAGGTGCTCGGTCACCTGGCCCTCACTTAATGCAAGCCATGTTAACCATCCATCTGCATGGGGAAGGAAAGCTTCTCTTTGAATCTCCACCGCTACTAGCACATCTCTCCCCTCCTCACCTTCTTCCTTCAGGAATAAGCCATGACATTTCTTCAGAGCCCCTCTTTGCCAAGGGGTCCTGTACCCCAGGCTGCTCCTGGGGCTGGGGTTATGAGAGCAAGTTACTGCCCTTCAGGGAGGCCTGCTTTGGGTGAAACAGAACCCAACAAGCTTCTCTGGTCACTGCACAGTGCCTCTAAAGGAAGGCAGGCCGAGGGGCTGGGCTGTATATGGGAAGAGCTGGTGAGGGGTAGCTGGCTGGAAGGACCACGCTGGTCACCCGGCTTGCTGCATGGATTAGCTGCTCCACTGGGACAGCGTCCCGGGAAGTGTTCAACAGCTGAGGAGAGTTTTATGGGGAATGAGCACCTGCTTTCTGCTCCCTGCTTTCTGCGCCTGGTCCCTGTACAGGGTATGAGTCTGCTATCTCCTGCCATTAAAGCAGAACCTCTGCTGCAACAGGTTCCACTTTCCCCTTAGATCTTCTCATTCAGCCTTTAAGGCAGGCAGTAGGAAGTGTGTTTTGAGGGTCACTTTGAAATTGGGAGCCTGGTGCAAACACACTAATGCAAAAAGCCCAGGGCCAGCCCTGAGGGAACATGTGGTTTTGTCATCAAGACATCTCCATTAATTGCTACCAAAGCCAGAGTTTTTCCGTGTGTTTACCTTTGATGAGTTATGTTCAGCAAAATATTGTAAGTGTGGGCAACATAATTTGCAGTGACACCCAGGGAGCTGTGGAGAGGTGCCAGAGGTGTGACAGAGAGCATTTCAGTTTCATGTGGCCTCCTGATGCTCCCCAGAGCACACTGAAAAGAATCCAGACATTTTTTCCTTTTATTTAAGGTAAAAAGTATTCCCTTTCCAGCTGTGAAAGCACCTGCATAGGCCAGAACAGAAGGTGTTTGTGGTAAAAAGACCCACTGGCTTAGCCAGACTGTTCTGATCTTTTTTTCCTCCCTGAATTCTCTAGGGAGGAGAGGAGCCGGCATCCAGTGGCAGGAGAGAGACTCAGGGCTTCCGCTGAATTTCCTCCTTCTGGCACATGCCCTAGAAGAAGTAGGTACTTCTGTCACCTGATGTCCTTTCTGTCACTTAGGGTGAGACCTGAGGTCAGAAAAAGACTCTTGGCTAAGGCATCTACCAGACCCAGTGAGGGATAGGAGGGAGCTCATGGCTCGCTGCTTCCAAAGCAGACTCTAGCTTTAACAGTCCAGTCTACTAGATCTTCTAGCCTAGAAGTGTTGCCCTGCACCTCACCAGCTCCAGAGCCCCAGGCGCCCCATGGCCATCACCCCGTGAGCTCCCTTCTTGCCATCATGCAGTCACTTTGCAGTGGAGATCTACTTCCCCAGCTCCTCCTTCCCCATCAAACCCACCCAGAAGCTGCTATTTTCAGAGCTGGGGGTAAACGGGGTGAGTACACAGGTCCTTACAGAATCTCGAGGAAGGTACCACTACAGTTGCCTAGGGTGCTGCAATACAGCCTCAAAACCAAGCCAAGGAATAGCAAGCATTAACGGTGAAGAAGTTACAGACCTGTGTAAACTGTGTGGATTGCCTCCTTGCTTTTGCAGGGCTGGTCCTGGAAGCCCTGGAGCAGAGGTGGGACCTAGCTCCCCAGATGAGGGAACCGTGACAGCCACAGTGGCTCCAGACCTCTTCTGACATGCTCCCCCAACCTGAGTGCTTGATCCTGTGTGATCCTGGGTGCTGCAGTACCTGTGCCTCCTTCCCTGGCTTTACCCTTCAGCGAGCTCTGTCAGCAAGAGCATCACCTACACCCGAGGGTGGTCAGGAGCCCTGTATGTCTGGTATCACCAGACACAGGAAAGCTGCTTTCAAAATGGCATCTGGCCACCCTTTCTCTCCCCCTCTGCCCTGCCTCAGAAACAGAGAACAGACACCACTGCAGGTGTTTTCCATGTGTCACTTTAACATCTTTGAAGTGGCAGCCTCAGAGAGATGTCTTTTCTGTGAAGAAACACCTCCTTTGCAGCTTGCTCCTTGACATTTCAATGAATAAACTAAGAAGGTTCTGGTCTCTTTTAATTGCATAATGCAGATTTCACGCACAGGCTGGTCGCCCTGGAGCTCACTACAGCATATGAGAGATATTTTCATCTGAAATAGAGACCTAAACCCAGCATTGACTTCACAAACACTGTTTCTGTCTCAAGCCCCACATTCGCCTGTGCGTGCTTTTCTGGCCAGCCCTGATGCTGTCTGCTACCCGCCTCCCAGCTGAAACCTCACATTTTCTCTGTCTTACTGTCTAGACTTGTGTCTTGCAGCCTAAGAGTTTGTCTGAAACTCTTAGGAAAGCCAAGACAGATCCTTGACAATATTGGTTGTGGGACTTGTCTGTAGCTAAGTGAGGTGAAACTTGAAGGGTAACTTTCTGCATTCCCGTTGACCTACTGGTCAGACAGTCGCCAGCTGCAACCTTCCTGCTGTAGAGGTTCAGCGGAACCTTTCCTAGGGCAAAGTCTTAATGCATCTCCATACACATGGCAGCTGTTTTCCTTAGGCAGCTAGAGTATTCATGAATTATTTTATATCATGTCTATATTCCAACCAACCTCTCTCCCCTCTTGCACATACTACTCCCTACTCCCAAAGGACATCCTTCTAAACACCAGACTCCTTTAGCCCTCACCCAGTTTGTCCTCAGCTCCAGGGGTGCCTGTCCTGTTGTGCACCAGGTCTCCCAGTGTGGGATCCGTGTGTGCCTCCCTACACTCTCAGTAGCAGGTCACCGTCTGCTGCACTGCCACTGCCCGCAGTCCTGTACGTCAGCCCTGGGCATTGCCTGCTTCAGGCTGCTCTCCTGAATGGCTCTTTCCTCAGAAGTGAAAACCCTGGCCCTGCTTCTGTATGAGATCAAAATACCTGGCTGTGTTCATTACTAGAGGTAAGCCACATTCACAAGAAGAAAAGGCGTATGAAAGCTTTATGTTCTCACAGTCTTGATTCTTCCACAGTAAACTGCCTTGTACTATCAATCATACCCCAGCAGAAGTACAAGAGTGCCCAGAGCTGTCTCTTGTATTTACTTTGTGAACATGCTAATGACTGTTGGACCAAAATGAAGCAGGTCTTCCCTGAGGAGATAATACCATTTTGTTCTGAGAGGCAGATTGTAACAGATAGCATGTATGGGCACTTACTTGTGTGTGCTTCTCTGTTCTTCTCTCCTGTTTTCTCACAGAGCAAAGTTGAGTCACTGATGTGAATTGATTGTTGTCGGCAAAACAAATATTCTGTGTTTTGAGAGTTTCGTAGGAGAAGAAATGGGAATCATACTCTTCCTTTCTCTGTAGCTCATCTCACAGTCTCTCGAGAAGTGGTGGCTTGCTTTCCGGCACGATGTGATGCTCATACTTAATCTTAACAATAGCAATTTGTGATCGATAAATTAGAAGTCAAGTGATCCGGTATCATGAAAAGAGCTTGGAGCTCATTGAGATTCTTGTTTTGTTTCCTTTGTTGGCTTGTATAGTAGCTGGACAAACAACATTTCCTGGTTCTGATTTCGTATCAGATTCTATGACTGTGTATTTCACAGCTACCATAAAAGCAGGTACAGCAGTGATGGGAGCCATATAAGTACCTAGATAGATGATAAAAATATTGTTGCTGAGCCCTTCAGGGTGTGCTTTGTAAGAGAAGACACTTAATCTAAAGAATAAGGGATTGTTAACTTTTACTATATAGCATATGCAATACTAGAATTTATTAGCCTATTGTTCAATACAGTAACTGATGTGCTGTTTAAGAGGGTTTTTTCTTAAATCCATGAGATAAAAGAAGTTTCCAAACTTCCTCCCTCAGTTTTCCTGGTTGTAACATATGAATGCTGGCAATACTAAGTGAAAGTGCAGTAAATTAAACACCAGTATACATACATAGCACACAGGGGGGACACGACTCATGTGTGTCCTTGAAAAGATTTGGGTTTTCCCTGGATCAATAATGGATTGATTTCTAGTGCAGCTACAGTAATGTAACTGCATAGAGTGGGCACTCTGCGCTTCCAGCATCTGAGAGCATGCAGGAGAGCAGGTCACGGTGGCACTCTTCATGCTGTCTGTAACACATAGTTAATAAACCGCTGTTGTGCGGGTGTCCAAAGCTGTCCCCAGCAAAATAACCTGCTTGAAGGATAAACACAATCCCTTTAGTGCCTACATAGCTCAAGCGGGCTAGACATCATGCACTGCCAGGTCTGGCCGCTGCTGTGGGGAGCTCACTGATGCATGTGCAGTAGTGGGGGGCAACAAACAGAAGGAAACATAACATGAAGGAAAAAAGATGGTGTTACTACCAAGAGGATTCAGCAATCAGGGAGCCGTGCATTCATTACTGGCTGTATGCAACAGTCAGTAGTAGAAAGTGTTGCCAACCTGTATGGCATCCAACATATTTCTGTATTTTTTGCATTTGCATTCAGTTTCTTTTTTAAATGGAGTATGAAGTGACAACGTTTAGCCCATAGCTGTTTCCAGTGCACAGGGAGGGAAGAGTACTTTTCTTTACCTTTCTGCCTTTTGAGGGAAAAGCAATCATTCTTTACACAAAATCTGCATCAGTGGCAGCTTTTAAAGACTTCCCTTCTTGATGTCTGAATTTAGTTTTTAAAAATTCTGAAGTGCCAGCTTTTTCTCTATAAAAGCTGCTTATCCCTCAATTGCAAGAACTTCAAACAGTTTGCTGACAGCATCTAGGGAGCCCCAACTGAAATAACTCCAGTTGGTTATAGCTTCTCTTGGCAAGTAGGGTGATTAAGAGCAGAATCCTGTGGTGATGGAGATCATTACGTTGAAGACTCTCTCTGCTGTGGATCTCTACACATCTTCAGGCATGCTCACCACTTTCCACATTTCTCTGCCTTGCAGTGGGCATACATTGCCACTGTGCAGATCCATCTGCAGGAGTGACCTGTTCCTCTGTGCTTTCTTGACACTGAACCTTGGCTCAGCCAAGAGGCAACCTGTGCTCTGCAGCAGTGCATACACTTTGCTGACACTTGTCTCATATTGCTTCATGCTGGGCTGCAAAGCCAAACTGGCTACTTCACCCATTTCAGTGTCTGACATTAATACATCCCTCCTCCATGCCTGCAGTGTAATAGAGTAGCAGAGTTCATTTATGCTTTGTTAAGTCTGCACGACAGGCAGCAAGATGCATTTTAATAGTTTTCATCTGGATATGTGCAGCACAGAGGCACAGTGTATTGATTTTTCTGTTTATTTTCCCATCTCTGAAGGAATACATGTTTTTGCTCAGCAGCTGTAGGCGCGTAACCTCAGGCTCACCAGTATTTGTCTTCATGGTTGACCCGTCCAACTTCCACTTACCTGTCACATAGTTTGGGGACCTCCCTTTACATGGTACTCAGAGGCATAAAATTAAGATACATGTTGATACCAGCTCCCTGTTTGCTAGGATCTGAAAGGAGAAAGCCACTGCAGGGACAAGGGTCCATGGCAGTCAGGAAGCTGATCCCTGTGGGTGCAGGTGTATGAAATGCAATATCTGAGTGCCTTTGGGAATGTGGGCCCTGGTGTCTGTGTAAATAGTCTGCTGCAATACCAGTACCAGACCCTATGGCATCTCTGGCCATCCATGCCAAACCTCTGCTGGAGTAAGCAGAGGCTGCATAGATCAGTAGATCTGGGCAAGGAATTTTTTACTGAAGGCTTCCAGAGCCAGCTTTTGGGTGCAGAGCTGCACACATTAGAAGAGAGCAGGGCCTGAGCCGACATAAAACAATTTCAAGCGGCACTGAAATGCTGCAATCCTTCTGCATCTTACCATCTTTTCAGTGGCTCAACACCGCATGCATGCACAGGCTGTGAGTATGAAACAAGCACAGTGGGCTCATAGCAAGCTGTTTGTCTCCTTTTTAACATAGTGCAAGCACTGTGTGCCTAAAGAAATACAAACTCCTTTCTAACAACTGGCTCAGTCTCAAAATGCTGTTTGTATGGATCCCCATTTCAGCAACCATACTTTCACCTGGCTCAGGAGGAAGACTGCTTTACCCCTGCAGGTGGAACCAACACAGGCAGCTGCACAAACCTCATGAAACTTTTACTTCGCAGGCAGACCAAGGCTATCCTGAACCCAGGAAATGTTGTTTTAAAGGGGTAAAAACATGTCTTCAGGGTTTTTGTCCTCAAGCTGATAGGTTAGGCTGGGAATACCTGATCGTCTCCAGCTGGCTCCAAGAGCGCCTGCAAACCTCCAGCATGCTTCTTGCAAGCTTTGCTTTAAACCTGGAGGAAACGAGCACCTGCAGCCTCTGGGGGCTTAGTTTTTAACAGCTGTTGCTTACTGGGCTTCTCTCTCTTTCAACTTGCAAGTGCTCCTGTCCTTTCCTTGCACCCCTTTTTCATGTCCTCCGTGATTTAAAGGAATTGGCCATGAGAAAAGCTGGTGGAGGACTCCATCAATGTTCTTGACAGCACCCTCCCTGTGGCAGTATGTGGGGAAAACCTTCGTGAAGCCCTTTAGCCCTCTCAGAGGGTAAAAAGCAGCAAGTCTCGCCTTTATCTTCCTCCACGCTACACATGCCATGGAGTCATTGGTAAAAAGGTGGGCCCAACAGCAAAACCTCCTCCCCTTTCCCCCCTTTTTGCTGGCAGCCCTGGCACAGACATCCCCGGGCACAGATGTGACAGTGCTGCCACAGGGGAAATCTCTGCGCTGGCAGAAGATGGTTCAGCAGTGGCTTTCCTTGCCAAGCCCCCAAGCGTGCCAGTCACTGGTAGAAGCTAGGATTTGATTTGATTTTCCTCTTTTTTTGCCAACTCACCATATGAGATGGTGGTACTTTCTGTGATATTTTAGTAGTTAACAAACATTATGTGCATGCTGTGAGAAAAATCCTACACTGAAACATGATAGCGTGTAACGTATCCTTCCTTTACAGCACCTTTTAAACAACTTTTTTAATCGGCCTGTGGAACGGAGAGCAACAGAGGAAGACAGGAAAAGCTGAGGAAAAAAAGCAACAGAGAGGGAAATCTCGGAGTTTGTGGCTATCAGACAAAAGAGCAAAAAGGTAGGATTGCATTTGTGTGGTTGTTAGTCTTTTAGCCGTTCCCAATGGTTATAAGGTAGGCACTGGCTCAGTTTGTCCCAATGTCCGTATACTGTCTTGGACCCTTGCTTTCTAAGGCAGAAGGGAACATTAGAAAGCTACAGAAGACCATGGGTATGAGAGCGTGATTAAGGCAAATTTTAGCATGCTTGTACTCCATATGCAGGCTCGGCTTGTACTCAACAGACTTGGCTCTAAGCAAGCTAGTGAGGGACTGTACCACTCTGCATGCGAATTGGCCCTCACAACCCCTTTCCCCCCCTGCAAAGGGTTACTGGCTCTTTGGGACAAGCCCAATTTCACCATCACCTCACATACAAACACATGAAATAGAGCGAACCCTGCATTTATTTGCTGAAGCAGATACCTGCTTAGTGTTTAAAACTGTGGTTTCATTTCTATAATGGTATATGGCAGCATCATAACCTTTAACAGCCCATGAATCAGAAGTTGTCAGCTTTCCCCTCCTGCCATAAGCGTTGTGATTCTTGCTGTGTACTTCAGTTCCTTGCGGTTAGCCGAAGCTTGCTTGCACATTTTTCCGGTTTAGAACCGACCATAATTTCCTGTGCTCTTTAACAACAGAGGAATGCCAGCGAGACAGCCTTTCCATGCAGCTCCTTTCTCCTATGCGCCAAGGGTGCTCTCAGTAAACAGGGCTGTTGCCTCTCCTTGTATCGAAGCAGGCTGCAAAGAGACTCCACTTTGTGCCTTTCTCCTGGCTGAGTGAGGGATGGGGAGGCTGGAGGGCAAAGCTGGCCTGAAAATGTCAAAAACTAAACCAAATCCCAAACAGCCATAAAGAACCCCACAACTTGTATATACTTCTGTGGAAATTTTCCTTTTATTGTTATTATTTCAGCTTGTAGTTGGCCATGGGAACGTTTCCAAAGAAACCAGTGTTCTGGGAAACCTTTTGTTTTCCACAAAGGCTGTTATTCAAAAGCAATTAACATAAAAACATTAAAATTGTCTAACTTCAGAGACAGAAGAATGGAGGAAGGAAATGTGAGAGTGTGTGTGTGTGCACGCATGAGGGAATACAGCAGTCTGGGGTAATGGAAGAGGCAGAAGGGGACACCAGTGGCTCAGGTCAATGCGTGGATGGGCACAGTTATGAGGGAAAGTCAGGATGGGGAGACCACACACATGGGGGATGCAGGAGCAGGGAGAACAGCTTGGGGCTGCTGTGACCTTGGAGGGTAGGACATGCCGAGGAGAGGTGTGTGGCCTGGGGCAGCTGGACCGCCAGCACTGAGGGTGGAGATGCCCAAAGCATCCCTCTGTTCTTCAGGCCAGGTATGAAGTTTGTGTTGTGTTTTTTGGCAGCTCTGTTGTGATGAGGTGCAGCTGTGGTTTCAAAACCAGGATTGTGTTCTGGCAGCCCAGGGCAATGCTTCTGAATTATCTTGCTTCCCACATTAATGCTGGGCAAAGGTAGAGGCAGCTACAGTGCTGGTGGTTTTACACAGATACGGTGGAAGTTTTCTCCACCATTTCTCCAGCGGGTTTTGAACCAGCTGGTTGATTCCACTCTCACTTTAGAGGGCAAAAGGTCGCTAGATACTGAGGCTCTGTCTAGTTGTGTGTAAATGGAGGTTGACCAGTGGGAGTTCCCAGCTGCCCTGAGGCAGATCTCTCTGCCCTTCTGAGAAAAGCACAGCTCTTTTAAAGTCTGAACTGCACCATATGCAGCCTGCTTTATTTTGCAAGAGGAGTGCAACAGCTATAAATTCACATATTATCTCGTTAGGTCTTTCGACCTTTCTTTCTGTCTTTCCTCTCCCAGTTTTCCCTCACTTCTTACCCTGCTTATGTTCAGACACATCACTTGGAGCCAGCCAGAAATGTGGGATAGAGCTCCTTCCTCCTCAGGAAGGACGTAGGTGACTTGGGAGGCAGCCAGAGGTAATGTTGCAGGCAGGAGACCTGTGGAAAGGAGAAGTGGCAGTAAATACTGTGAAGGCTGAGAGCACCAGGGATGGGAAAGGTGAGCTGGAGTTGCTGGTGTGGAAGGGAGAGATGCAGAAGCTGATTAAAGACAGACAGGATTCCTGAGATCATCAACACTTGGAAGAACTTACCCATGTCCCAGAGGCAGGTTTGAAAGAGAAATCTACAAAGACCCTTGCTTATATGAAAGTCTGAAATGTGAAAGCTTGTTCTAACCTAGAAAGCGGTCTCACACTCCGAAAAACCCAGAGAAATGGGGCAAGAAGCATGGCATAAAAAGCAAAAGGTGGATAAACAGCAGGGCTGGCAGAGCTGAAAGTGATTCTGTAAAGGAGCACGGTGGCCAGTGGCATGAGGGGAGGTGTCTTGGACTGTTCTGCTGCAGAAGGAGGCTGTTCTGGGGCGGTGTTCCTGACTGGTGATTTCCCTGCAAGCCTTCCCTTTCATTCAAAGTGCAGTATAAACTTATAATAGTTCATGAGTAGCCAGTACCACAGGGTCCCCTCACCTCCATCCTTCTGCCTTGTTTCAAGATCAAATTTTAATTGAAACAAGATGTGGCAGACAGGATGAGATTCTATAAATAGGTGCTAAAATGTCATCTTAAGGGGAATGTATGTGACCCAGTTCAAATCCAGTATGAAGAAAAAAAAGTGTTAAACACATAACCCCATTACAGAGAGGAAGGCCTCCTTGTAAATTGTTTTATCCTTTGACAGATATTTATTTAGGCTGGTTCAAGCAAATGATAACATATTTTCTGCTTTGGTGCCTGCTAAATGTATTTTGCTAACAGCTTCCATTCCATATCACATTTTGTATTGTCATTGAATTTGTGGCACAGATAATGTGCACTCTTACCGGTTTCTTCTTCATTCACAATTTTTAAAGAGTTTAATCCATGTATTCTATTACCTGGTATGCAGAAGAGATTTTATTTGGGTTTTTAACCAAATCCTTATTTAAAATGTGTAACTTTTAATTATATAATATTCTAGGACGACCGTACCATTTATCCGAGAAACCATTTAGAACATTGTAGAGGTTGTGATGGAGGGTTTGAAACCCACATAGGGTGCTTAAACTTCCAGTTTCATTTATGCAACACAGTATTTAAGTCACCTGGGCCCCCCTTGAAGATTACCTGTATAAGCAGCAGAGGCAGACAGTATTTAGCATTTCGCATTCAATCTCTTTCCAACACATGAAGTGCTCTCAAACAGCTGGTCACGTAAGTCAAAGTTTGGTGAGGTTATGTATTTCAATACTTGCCTCTCTGCACTGCATATTTTCTCCTTTGTTTCTTGTTTGCCTTGCTTTCTGAGAGGTTGTGGTGTATTATCCTTGCTGCTGAAGTTCTGCAGCGGCTTTGAGGAGACTTTATACTACAGGTGTAAATCTGTTTCCACTGTAAAAACTATAAAGCTAAGTGTGGCTACAATAAGAGCCCAATATAATTTTTTAAGTAAGATTCTGCAACTTAAATACATGAAACACAGACTTTTAAACATCATCCATACTCGCTGAGCTTGACACAGTATTACTATAGTCAGCACTGAGAGAAAACCTTTTAAAGACCAGTAATAACAGTAATGTCTTTCTAGGTGTTCTATTAAAATGAATCCTCCTCATCTGTTCTGTGAAGTTAAAGGAAACTTGATGCCATACAGCAGTGCTAGCTGCTTGTGTACATGCTGCAGACCTTTTCAAATACTTTGAAACCTGTATCTTTATGAAAGCCAAGTACTTATATTACATCAGAGTTAAGAAACAACACATTCAATGGTCATAAATGCAGAGTGAAGGCCTTAACATTCAAAATATAGGTGCCTTCTTTCTTTCTGTCTAAGTGGTGGATTTAGACTAATGGAAGCTGTGAATTTAAACATCCTAGGCAGTCTCTAGCATGAAAAGTTACACAGCTTGTATTACAAAATGAAATATAAAGTTACCTCAAGCAGCAGACAGCAAGCAGTTTGTTTTGATAAGGTTTTTGGGACAGGCTGACAGGTCAGTTCTTGACGTTGCTGTTGCTTGAATTTGGGCATTAATCTTGCTATCTAATAGATGCATCTTAAATTGTGTTTTAAAATTTGTTAGCCTGAGTACCAGTGTGTACAAAAGCAGGATAAGGTTGTGGTGGTGAAGGAATAAAAGAGAGAGGTCCTCTACCTAAAAGCATGTGGTAGGTCTCCTCTCCCGCAAGCATTCAACACATGTTCTTCAGCAGCAAAACACCGAGGACAGAAACCTCAGGAGACAGGGGGCACAGGCCCTCTGTCTTTCTCACCAGTTTGGAGATGTCCCTCCGGACACAACATCAAAGGGCTTCAATTCCTTCCATCTCCTCGTGGTTCTATGTGGCAGCAAAAAGTGAGCAATAGAGGAGAACTTTTAGCTGTCTGAGGCCTGAAGTTCCCAGGAACCTAGAAGATCCACAGGCTCCTGCATGATCTTGTGCCCTTTACACACCGGGGGCACTGTACTTAGCCAGCTGCACCACGACATAAAGCAGGCATGACCCATTCATAGAACCACTAAATATGTGAAATAATATGAGGTACGTGCTGTACAAAAGAAAGTATCTCTGTGAACCTTCAAGCTGGCATTCAGCTTTGAAAGCAGTAAACTGAGCCAAACTGAGACCTGTCTGCACCTTTCGCTATAGAAAAATCAAAGCATACATGCACAAGGCAGGACTTGTTGTCCTGCGTAAAATGCCAAACAGACAGGTATATCTGCAAGTAAAGAAAGAAAGCGGGTATTTCAAAGTCTGGACTGCACATGTACAGCCTTACATGTGGTACTTTCTTTTGCAAGAGGAGAGAAGATTGCTGAATTTTCTAATTTTGCCTCTCTCCCTATATCCCCTTTCAATGCCTTTTTGGTCATTTTCAGATAGTCCTGGCCTCTTTAAGAATCTGGTTAGGGAATAGAAACCATATTGTTTAACATGGGTGACCAGTCACACAGTGTATTTCAATCCTGAACAAAAATGCTTGGAGGTATTGGTACCATTAGCAACCCATAGGCAAAAATTGCTTTTATTGAACCTATTCAAGACATGGTTATAAGAAAAGGCTGTAAAAGATGTTATCCATTTGTGGTCAGAAGAAGTATCAAGTACACAGATTACTCTTTCTGAATACTTCAGTTCCTGTACTTGGCAGTGAATTTGCTTTATCTCCAGAAGAGCATTGCAAATGAAACCTTTAGCAAACGAATCATGCTCTACTGGGCTTTCTGTCCTTTACACGACAGTCCTGCTTCCAGTCCCAGATTCACAATGCCTACCAAGAAATATATTCTCTTCAGGCAGCAGAAAATGTAAACATATCCTAACAGCGGAAGCCAGCTTAGCAGCTGGGATTTGGGATGAAAGCACCATGAGACAACTGAAGCAGGATTTGGCTTGGGGATCATGTGGGAAGCATTTCCACTGCCAGGCCAGTGATGAAAAAGAGAGAGGGGGTGAGGGGACCACGAGCTCCAAGTTGTGAATCACCATTTTTGATGGCCAAGGAGTCTGCAGACAGAAAGGGGAGGAAAGTGACCACTGCAGCCTCACCTACCCTACTTCCCATTAGGAACAACTGCGCTTTTTGTTTCCCTCTCTGAGATACAATTTTTCGTCAGAGCATCTCCCTCCTGCATCCTAATCAAACAACGCTGTCACTGCAGAGTCAGTGTTCAGAGTGACATCTGACATCCTGGACAAGTCAGCCAGTGGATCTCTTGCCTCAGTCCTGGTGGTAGAGGTCTCCATCTAATTTTATTCAGGATAAAATGGTAAAAAAGCAACAAGACATGTAGACTGCCCAGAAGAAGGACCCGCTATCATTGAGAGAGAGCTTGACTTTTGGGTTTTCTTTTTCCCTCAAATACGTTTAAAATGTTGACTCTCCCGCTGGAGGAAAACACTACCAGGTAAAAGATGGCAGCAAACACATTAAAATGGTTGTTACACAGAAAATCACAGGAGATACAGAATAGTTTGGTTTGGAAGAGACCTTCAAAGCTCATCTGGTCCAACCCTCCTGCAGTGAGCAGGGACATTTTCAACTAGATCTGGCTTCCCGGAACCACATCCAGCCTGGCCTTGAGTGTCTCCAGGGATGGTGCCTCCACCACCTCTCTGGGCAACAAGAGATGAAAAAAAAAGCTGAGGAAGAGGAATTTAACATCAAAAGTGCATGCATCCTGAGACATCCCTCATCCTAGCAAGTACATCTTTCAGCCACCTACCACAGAGGGTGAGTACCCATCCAGCTCTGCACCAGACCAAATGTCCCACAGCTGAAGTTGGCTGGGAGTGGGATTTTGGACAAGTGTGCAGTGGAAACACGTATCAGCCACAAACTAGCTTCCAAGCTTGGGCTGTAATTCTTCCCAAATGCAGTACAGAAATGAGTTTGTGCTTCTCCCTGTTGTTGGGGCCTGGACTGATTTATCAAGAAACACCAGGGAGCTGCACAGGTACTCACGCAGTGAACTTTATTATAGTTTAATTCCAGGGAGGGCCCTGCTTTTCACCCTGCTTCCTGGTCCCTAGGGAAACAACCGAGGAAAGTAGGGCCCTTTGCAGCAGGCTTGACCCCGTGTCGCAATAGACGGAGCCACCTGTGTCTGTGTCACCGTGCCTGTGTCCAAGTCAAACAGCTCACTTCCTGGAGTCCCCGGCCGGAGGGAATGTCGCGGTGCGTCACGGCTTGGAGCGGAAAGCGGATAGCACTGCAGAGAGCACACGCTGTGACCGGCTTAGATGTAGGCATCGCTCCTGTGAGCTAATGGCAGCAGATGGCTTGTTCCTGTGCTTGATGGCAGGAGGCACGGAAGAGGGGGGAGGGTGGCAGTGGCAGTTCTTCCCCGGAAACCTATCTGTCTGGCTGATATCAAGCCCGGCATCTGTGTGCTCTGGGAAGTTCAGATAGATGTGTTACACCACTGGTTCAGCCCCTGGGCTCCCCAGCTGCTGGGCTTGCAGTGGGCTTAGAGGTCAGTCCTGAGCAAGCGTATTGCAGAAGTTAGTTATTTTCTCAGCTCTTCCCCACACCCTGCTGAGGCACCAAGCCTCTGGTTCTTTTCTCAGAAACTAAACTAAAGCTTTGCTCCACTAAAACTTGGCCACCACAGAAAAAGGTCTAAAAATATAACGGTTAATATAATAAATGGATTTGCTCTATAGAAATAAGTTGCAGATTGGATGGCAGCCACGTTTCTTCCCTTTTTCTTCATTTCTCACTCTTAGCAGCACACACGCATTTCTTCTGTGGTGGGGTTCCCATCATTACAGTTTCAGGCAGCCTCAGTCATGAAGCACTGTGGCCATGAGCTGTCTGGGATAGGAGCTGGCCTTCGCATTCCCCTTATGTGGGGTGGGAGGGAAGAGGGATGACATGCCTCTCTACTTGTCTAAGTCAACATACAGATGGTTATAATAAGGCACCGCAGCGTGAAAGTCTTCATCTAAGATCACTGTGACATGCGTAAAATTGCAGTTTAAATGCGCTGCACTGGTTTTGGGTAGAGGGAAGAAGGTTTTCAGTACTTCTGCCTACCACTGCTTACCCATGTTGGCTCCCTGCAGGGCAACTTGTTTTCAAGGTGGGTGCATGAACAGAGAAGCCCCCTCTTTCCTCCAAAGCTCAGTAGCTGGCTGACTGCTTCTTAGTGTGAGTGTTCAGAAAAGCTTTTTAAAGCACACTCTCTCCAGAGGTTTGTGGTAAGAAAGTGATGTTAATTTGCCTAGTCTAGAAGCAGAAAGATGAAAAAAGAGCTAAACACACAGTGTTCTTTGTTGCAAATAACCTGGAATTAGTGTCCTTGTTGGAGACAAGTGGCATAAATGGCTTTAATGGGATCTTTTTGCTCTTGCTTACAGAGCAATGCAGTATTGCTGCCACAGCACCAGTGCACTGTATAGCACAATCCACTATTTTCACTTTTAATGAGTAGTGACTCTAATTACTGTAGATATTGCACTGGGTGTGTGCCCATATTTTATTGCATTTTCCAAAGGGGATTGTGTCATATCAGCTTCTTGAAAAAGTTTAGGATAGCTGCCTGTGTCATGGAAAAATAAGTCTTGATTAACAGAGGATGCAGGCAGCCAAAGTAAATACTAGAAATGTGTAAAGCAGTTAAGGTGGTGCAGATTAGTACATATGGAGGAATGAGTGAATCTGAGCACTTGACATGATTCATTTTACATAGAAAGAAAAGTCATTGTGTTACTACATTTTTATTTGGAGGTCCCTGCTGACAGGGTTGGAGCTATTTCAATGTCCCGCTCAACTCAAAATCTCAAATATCATGAGGAGTTCGGCCTGCATTCAGATCTTTCCTGACTTGCAAATATGGAAGGACAAGTAATGGGGAGGAAAAGTGAAATGTTCAAAGGTGTGTCTGTCAGCGGAAAGTGCTGGTGTGCACACATGGCACCTCTTGGTCAAGCCACATACCCTCTGTTAAAAAAACCCCAACAAACCATGTGAAAGTTAGAGGTGATGGCAGCTGGGTAATGGGACCATCTAAAGGCAGGAGGAGTGCTTTGCAAGTCTTTGAGTGTTGCTGCAGAGCTGCTCTTACCTCTTTTTGTGTTGCTAGCACACACAGCTGCGATAAACATATTGCAGACAAAGAAGCAGGTGAAAAGCTGCAGTTATTTAAATCAGGAGCTAAGACACCTCCAGTTAACTTGGCTATGCAGAAAGCACGAATTATCATATTCTTACCCTGTCATTTAAAGACAAATGTTTTGCAGCAAAACCTTATCATTATGTGTACATATTAGAAATAAAGTTTGTTGGGTTTTTTTTTTACAGCAATCGTAGGACTTCTAGACTTGCTAAGAGGTGGGCCCAACTTGTGGTTAAATCCAGCAGACGATAGTCTTGCTGATCTCAGGATTTTCCAAAGACTAAAATGCAGATGTCTGGATTTCTCAAAACCCCACTGAACTTCAAAAACATTAGACCCATTTCACTCTTCCCCAGATATCTGAGATGACTGTAAACCACTTGAGCGTCCTGGCAAGATTTCCTGCAATTGACAATCTGTTGAATAGCTCCTAGTGGCTTATTATTAATTTCAGGTTTTCTGTTTTAGCAAACAAAATCAAAGTTTATCCCTTAGGATCTGCTTGACTACAATAAAGTATTTATAAGGTGCGCCCCATGTGTATGCAGGTGCAATGGTTTTTCCAGTTGTGCTGTTTTTATAAGAGCACCATTTAAAACACACACGTGTTGGGTGTGTTCTGTACAGAGATGTATATAAAGCCTGAGCCAAGAAAAATAAAGAGATCTCCCAGTAAACCCCGGCATTCCTGTGATGGAGATCACTGTGCCATCCCCAGCCCTGCTTTCTAACAGGAGCCTGAGGCCAAGATGTGCAGGTTGGTGCCTGCCATGACGGCTTGGATGTGGGCTTGTCTAGATGAGAATTTGCCTTAGCTGAATCAAATGGAAGTCATTACCTAGAGATAAGCCTGAAGTGCTCACACACATTGAGTTCCTGGCAAAATCTTTCCAGTGCATATATTTACGTTAAAGGTTTGTACATTTATTTACACTCAGGGTTTGTAGATAGAGTGTGATATATACCCCTAATCTAGATGAGTTGGCAGGAGAGAGACAGTATTACGACAGAAGTGCCCACATGCTTGCTTGACTGAAATCTGAAAGGTTTTAGTGTGTGTGTGTCTTTTTAAATGTTTTAAGTTTCTCAAGTGGTAACTGAGAGCCTTGAGTAGCCATACAGTTTGAAAAACAGAAATATGCTTGCTGATGGAAAAGGATCTGCACATTAGGATGTCTGGCTGGCCCCATGTCAGGCCATTTTTGATTTTCTGGTGAACTCATTCCATTTTAAGCTTTGCTTCAATGGCCCTTTTGACAGAAGACCTGCTGTAAAGGATGCTTCTGGCTTTGGCCCACCCTGGCGTTTTGATTATCCTTTGCAGAAGGCTGCCTTTTCTGCAACATGGGCCATTAACTTTCCTCTTGTGGTTTCAGCTTTTCTTCTTGCTTTTCCACTTAGGATTTTTCTTCTTCTAGTTCTTCTTTTCTGTTTTCAGTACGCAGTATCTGCAGATCTGCAGGTGAATTCTACTGATTTCATATGAACACCTTCCTTTGATTAACTTAGTCATTTATTTTTCACTCTCATGTTTAAGATGAATATCACAGGGCTGTGGTTGTTTGCGGGGTTTTGGTTGCTTGCTTGTTGAGTGTTTTTGGAGCAGAGAAGGGAAGCAGAGGGTGGAGGGAATCACATCTCCAAGGGAAGGTACTGTTACTAATTATGCCTTGGAGATTATTTCTTAGTGGCTCAGATATAATTACTACTTGGTCAAACTTGTATGTGCTATTTAGGACAAAATAAAGCCCATCCTTCAGTATCACCAAAAAATGAAGCTGTTACTTCAAATACTCATCTTTAGGGGGTCAGGAAACTGCATCTGTAATTCTTATGCAACCTATACCCCCTGAATATCTTCCCCTAGAGACCACCCCTGCAGCCCACCTCCTACCAAAACTTTGCCACCTAAAGTGATGCAGAGGTGCAAAGGAAGACTTTCAGGACACCTGTAACTGCTGGACCCTGGTTCTGTCTTTTGAGAAGTGCTTAGAGATGTGGGGTTTAGGACAGGGTTTTTAACCTTGTCCAGTGTCTTTCTCAAGTTTGGAAAAACTGGAGGTAGAGGACAGCACTAAATAGGTCATGAAGGTAACAGAAATGTGGCCTGAAAGGCAGAGAACAGTTCCAGGAGAGTAACAGAGCCCCTTGACTGCCCTCCGTTACTTTTTTTTTTCCTCCTGTAGTGCTCATGCTTTCACCACTTCAGATCCAGTACTGGGAGCAACACCAGGTACCTTCTGGTGACAAGAAGCACGTGCTTTGTGAGCTGGTCATATGAGTGTTAAGTCAAATTCCAGAGTTGGTAAGACTCATTCCCAGGCCTCCAGAGAGAAGCAGATCCCCAAAAGGGATCTAGAACTGAGTTTAATAGTCTATGCTCAAACCTGCAGTCCTCCATAGCCTCACAGCTGCTGGCTGCATCCTGGATGATTACCCAGACATCTGAAGCTTTGCCTTTGAGCATGCCCAAAGACATGTCAGCCTCAACAGAGCTGAGCAGCTCAGTGCCAGACTCCTGCCCATGTTCTGTCCTGCAGCAAGCAGTTGCAGTGCTCTTCCAGATCACATGCTGCAAAAAGGCTATTGTAGGCTATTGAAATGCAGCCAGTACAGGATGCTGCTGCAGTTCCTGCTCTCCTTATCCAACTATCCAATGTGGGGATGCTTCCCCTCAGCCTTTTGATATGGGCTCAGTCTCTTCTTTCACCTAACAGACACAAAGCACCTTTCCCACCCTCTGGAGAGTGGCAGAACTACCAGGTCTGTGTGACTGTTTTGCAGTGGGTGCAATTCCATGATTTGTAGAGTTGGAGGAATTAATTGAGATGCTGTTAAGCACAGTAAGCAGAGCGTGTGTGTGAAAGGTTATAGAGCAGGATTCCGATGTTTGTTCCAAAACCCAGCCATGCTTATGCGTATTTTTTATGAAAGATATAAACAGACATTGGGGTGAGAGTCACTGTCCAAAGGCTCTGGAGAGATCTGCATATCCCAGTGGCATTGAATACAGGAAATGTACAGGAAGAATGGCTTTTGCATGTTCTGTCCCAGTGTGATCCTTCGGAAGGACATCTCAAGGTCCGCAGAGAATTTGGCTTCCAATGCATTATTAGGAAAATTATAAGAAAGTGGAGACAGCTGCTGAAATGAACCATTTGCAGGGGGTAGGGAGGGTTCATAGTGGTGTTTGATGTGCCGTTTCCCAAGGTTTCAGGAAGCATGGGGGCAAACCACGGTACCGATGTGGAACACCTCGTACTTCATTAAAATGGTGGTAATAACTCTCAAATTTACAAAGCTCTTGGTAAGGGCTCATGTAACACTGGAAAGGAATTGCTGTTACTTATTTCTTAGCCCTCTGGTTTTGTACAGCCTGATACAAGAGATGAAGTGTAACAAACAAATTCTTGGTTGTTAGAGGCCAGAAATATTTGGTTGGTTGTGCTTTGCTCTCATCTTCAGTAACAAAAGCCCATTTAATAGGAGAACAAGGCTTGTGCCTATTAGCTGCTGTCACTTGCGCACACAAGACTGATGGTAGCCGTCAACTCCACATCACCAGCTATGACATACCTTCCGGAAAGAAACAGTTTGAAGCAGTGAGTTATGCTCTATTTATGGTCTTTATTCCAAATATAAAACCACCATCATGTTATTTCAGAGGATTAAGAATCACCCACAGAGTGGTTTATAAATTATTTCTCTTCAGCATAGCCAAATAATGTTGGGCAACTGCTTCTGCAGTCCTGCTTTCAGTCCTCTCATCTTAGCCTAAGTGCAGCTCTTGTTGAAATTCCCAAGATTTCCTCTTTATTAAGGTTATTATCAGACTCTACGCTGCCTCTGTTGTTCCTCATGCAAGAACTGCTATTCAGATGCACTCGTAGAGGCTGCTGGCTGTTCCCAGTTGTTTGAAAGTGGATGCCTGAGCTGGAAGGCAGACTCCCATGAGATTGCCTACACATATTCACCCCCACCATGTTTGCCTAGCCACTTGATGAAGGGTGCAGCTGTAGACACAGGACAGGGGGGTATGTGCTGTACAGCCAGCCCTCTACTGTCTTGGTGAGCAGCTGTGGCCTGAAGGTTTCACACAGTTAACTGCTCTAATTGTCTGGATGGAGTTCAGACCACAGCAACACTCCTGTGTGTGGGTGAGGTCACTCCTTCATGCCCTTCTGTGAGCATGCAGGGTTTACCAGCATCCAAATTGTGCAAGCTGGAAGATGAGAGAGGATTTGGGCCAACAGACAATTATATTAAAAGGTCCTACTTCTGTCCCCTTTATGTCATCTTGATGCATTAGTTGTGAAACTAGTGACTTGACACGCAGTATGTAGGCAATGTGTGTTCATGCTTTTGCTGTCTTCTCAAAGTCATCTCCTCCTTCTGGGAGAAGAGAACCAAGAGAAGCTGTCTTGTAAATCTGCTGTCCCTCAGGGTATAAATGGGATCACAGCCAAAATTCAAACTATTCCCTATAGTTCCCTAAAATTCCCCATTACCCTTGCTTACCCAGCACCCAATGCCCATTAACTATTGGTCAAGCAGACCAGGCCTGTATCTCCCCTCATAAGGGTTTATTGCAGTAGATTTTCAGATCTATAGGGATGCACTGAATGTGTAAGGATACCAATCTATTTTCATGGGATTAGGCAGGAAATCCTGTCTTCCCATGCATAGGCAGGGAGCTGCCTTCAGACATCCTAAAACCTGATGCTGAGAACTTCCTTCTCTGTGTCCAAAGTATGCTTTGGATTCAAGTCTAGCAGAGAAAAGGGGCACTGTTCATAAGTGCTGTGCATGATTTCTTCACTTGAGAGAAGAGCAATTTTTGCATCCCAGATCTGGGACATTGGAAAAGACTTCAGATAGCACATGAACAAGATGCAGTTTTCTGGGGTGTTGTGCTGGTGTACTGGGGTCAGGTAACAGAGTCACAGCAGTCAGCGTGAAAGCAGATGAGAGGAGCTCTTGCCCAGAGAACACACTGGTAAACAGTAACCACAGCCACCCCAATCCAACTTACTGTCTAGTTCACTAGTACTACCATTTTTAAGTACAGATTATCGATTTTAGCGTCAAAGAAAGCAATGTTCTGTACTTAACACATGTGATCTCATAGGTCATAAACTGTATACAATTACACAAGCACTACTTCCCAGTAAACAGTGTTGTTGTTATTTCTCCCAAGAGATTACTGCTATTACTGTCTGTAGGCTGTGATTTACAGTAGTGTAATCATCTGAAAAGACTGGATTTTTTTAAGCTTCTCAGATAATAAAAAACCAAGTCAAGCAGTCTTTACAGATACCAAATGAGTTAAACAATGTTTTTCTTACCTGAAGATGTATTATTTTATTATGTCCCACCCATCCACTCTCCAACAGGAGAAGTGTTCTTTTTGTTGGGGCACACATACTAAAATGAGAAAAATATGAAGGGATTTCTGTGACTTCTAATATTAGTGTTGTCATCATCTTAGTACAACTGAAGTGCTCAGTAACAACACGGATACCACTTGACTTTTCCTGTTTAAAAGAGCACCAAGTCAGGGGTGTTCTCCCAGAACGTGACATCAAGTCTGTGAAAGTCACTGCCCTGAAGTGATTCAGAAAGAAAATCTATGTGCCAATTTGTCTCAAATATGTAAACCACGTACATTGTCAGATTGTAAGAGGCCTTAAAACCCGTTTCTAGTAATAAATTACTGTACTAATTTATTAAAGATTACTTAGCCCTTCAGGAAAAAGACTGTAATCATGCAGGAGCTGGAGCTTTCTTCTGAAGAGAGGTGAACCTACAAAAATCTTTCTAGCCTATACTAGTTAAGCTTTACTTTGGTACTCTTCACCAGTAAGAAGCCCTCCCTTTTGCTTACCTTTATTTCCTTGTGCTCTGGTGGGGTTTGATGCTTACAGGCCTATGTTAAAGAAGATTAAGGCACATCTCCCTGCATGTGCTACTCTTGTCCTCTGTGGAAGCCCATATATAGCAACTCTGTAGGGATCCAGAATGCTGTGATGAGAGAAAGCTGTGAAATAAAGGACAGTGAAACCACTAGCTCCAAAATGAGCTAGCCCCAGGCTTTTCTGAATAGAATTTTGCTGCTTTCCAGGACACAGGGCCAAGGTCATTCCTAGTACAGATGCCCCTGAGGGAAGGGCTGGGACAGGAAGTTTCCATGGGCACAGACCTGCTGTATGAACCAGCAGGGAATAATCAGGGCAAGAGCCCTGGAGCTCCAGCATCCTGCTGTTCCATCCACTACAGAGGATGTGAAGGATGGAGGCAGCAGCTGCAGCTGTTGAGAGCTTCATTCTTCTCATGGCCCGCAGCACTCCCTTTCCCTCAGGGCAGCTGCAGTCCTACAGCCCCATGCTGCCCAGTCCCTGCCCCAGCTGCAGCACAGCAGCACCAGGGCTTTGGTTGTACCAGGCACTTCAGCTACAGCAGCTTTGCTGCCCTGAGGCCGACAGCTGCAGAGGCAGTTGCCTGCTTTATCCAGGCCTTCCAGAGCAAGCACATCCAGAGCAAGCATGAAGTAAATACAAGTTACTGCAGTCTTTAAAACCAATACAGACAACCCCACAGCAAGCTGGAGACGACCCCTCATCTCCAGCAGCAAGCAGGGCAGTTAGCTGCACAGTAAAACAGGAGCTTGGCCTCTGGTGAACATCCTCATTCTTTCTGAGGGGTAAGACAGATAAGGCAAGTAAAATATGTTTTCTACCTGCCAAAAAGACAAAGGGTAAAGCTTTGCCCATTGGACTGTACCTCGTGAGTTGCTGGAGAAGCTCACTTCCCATTAATGTCAGTGAGATCGCTGTGGGAGCTTAGCAACTGGTATGCTGTAAGCTGTTATAAGGGTAATGAAGGGGGATGACAGGAGAACATATTAATGCAGATGCACGTCAGGCTGAAGCCATCTGTGGTCTGTATTAAATAATGCATTCAGGTGATACTTCACAGATAGTAACGGCTGTACTTGAACAAATTAGTCCTCACCCTGACTGCTGGCTTTCTGCTTTACAGATGTGACAGTACTATTAGTCAAAATATATTCTCCCCAAATCTGAAATGGTATTTGTTGCTGTTTGTCTTTTCAAATGCCTTTCTTTTGTCCTCCTTTCAATTTAATTCAACTTACTTGTGTTTATCTTGATAGCCTCCTGTAACTACTTTTAAATATAAATGTACTTCTCAGTTTTCACTTCTTCTAAAGCTGTCAATAAAACATGGTTTAAAATTACTCCATGACACAGATGAGCTCTTCACTTCTCCATATTTTACATACAGCAAGGGAGGTATTGCTCAGTTCTCTCATAGAAGCACTGATGAGGGCAGCAGGTCCACATGCTGTTCCCAAAGAGAGCCTAGTAGGACTGAACAACGTCGTACATGTTGGCCGCTAGATCTCTTCTGTCCTCAGCTTCCTGCTAAAACAAATTCATTTTGATTGTTTCACACAGTAAACTGTGATTGACCAATGTAATGCTGAATGGTGCTGGTGGCTGACTCACCACTCTTGGCTTGACTACTGCCCAGCCTAATGAGTAAAAGTAAGATACCACTAAGAAAAAAGGGCCAGTAGCTAACAAAGCAAGAAGCAAGGAACAAAAGAAAAGGGAATATAGAAGCCGTGGTATAGATAGAGAGCACTGAGAGGCAAGTCACTAACGTTTTGCCAAATCTAAGCTGTATTTACTTTCCTGATGCCCATTTTCTCAGTAAGAAAGACACTTTGGTTTTGAAAATGGAATGCATAAACACCACACTGCAGACAGTAGCTGAGAAGCAACATCTTAATATACAGCACAGGAGTTCACAGAGCACTTCTGGTGGTGAGGGAGTCTGGGTTCCTAAACAGTCATTCCCAAAGAACGTTAAAAATATTTGTGGGAGAGAACAAGCTGGTGAAATGCTATTTTCTGAGCTGCTGTCTGCTTAAAGCATAAATGATCTTACAGCAGTTCTATGCGTTTTCTTTTCTTATCAGTGTTAAGCTTATCTTATAAACATATCTTCAGTACGTAAAGTAAGTTAAAAACATCCATTCTAAAACTCGGATGCAAAGAGAATGTGGCTTGGATGCTTACTGGCATGAAGAGAGATATCCTGTCTTATTCTTTTTTGTTCCGTGATACAGTTGTAGCATTATCTGGTATCCAGGACTTTGAAGGATCTATTGTAAGCATGTCAAAGACTTTTTAAACTACTTTGGTTTTGTAAATATTAGATCACAAAACTGAGGAATGAGTCCCACAGACTTTCATTAAACAATGTGTTCCATTATTGTTTTTTCCTGTTTTGGAACTGAAATGAAACTACCATTAATAACACCCTGTATATTTTTTTTTTTATTTCAATTAGAAAAAAAAATCTGTTCTAATAGTTATCATGCCTATAGAAAAGTACATTCACAGTGTAGCTTAGACACTGACCGGTTACCACTGCATGCTGCTTGTGCAATCAGAGAGAAGAGGGGCCTTGAACAAGATCCTGATGTCCATGACAGAGCCTGGGTGAGACAGGAATGCTGTCCCATGATCAGTGTCTCATCTCCTCAGTGACCTGGGCAGTTCAGGACTGACAAGCTATGGGACAAGTCTTCCACTTGGCACTTTTGCACATGGGAAGGAAGTATTCTCACAGCAAGTGGTAACGTGCCTAGCAGCTTTTCTGACTAACACCCACTGGCTCAGAGAGATAAGAGAGGCAAGCGTCACAGCTACAGGGCAGTTGGTGGAGTATGGGTGTGAAGGCTGTGTGGTTGGAGGATGGGGGTGGCTGAGCCTTAACTTGGGAGTCCAGATTAAAACAAGAGTCTATGGTTGTGACAGTTCTTAAATGCAAATATTTGGTGAGGCTGTCCATTTCCACAGTGCTCAGTACCATAAACAGTCATCACAGTAGCGTCACTTACTAAATATTTCAGCTTTATTTTACAAATGGGACAACCTTTTTACAGCCAAGTGGCAAGTGCATCTGGCAAGGCAGGTTTAGAAGTTGGGATATCTTGGTACCTTTTCCTTAACTCAAATGACTGTTTCTTCTGAGCCAGAGCAGTACATAAAATATACAGGGTGGGGACGAAATCCCCTCTCTACAGAAATTAATAAAACTCAGACATTATGGTGCACATACATACCCTTAAGGTCTAAGTTATTCTGTTCACCAAACCAAATTGCTTACAAATTGGCAAACTAACAAATATCAGCATTTATCAAAATTAAATCCATATGTTCTTCAAATCCACATATCAACTATTT
This sequence comes from Lathamus discolor, assembly GCF_037157495.1. NCBI lineage: Eukaryota > Metazoa > Chordata > Aves > Psittaciformes > Psittacidae > Lathamus > Lathamus discolor. Next base: position 92,055,690 of record NC_088885.1, on the reverse strand, counting down.
CCAGATGTAAAAATCCATGGATAGTTTTTTAAGGAACCTCAGTCCCACAGTCAGTTTCCACCATGATTTGCAAAACTAGCACTGTTCACAAGCAATACACAACAATATTTGGTCTTTTCAGGAAACAATACTTGTTGCTTTCCTGAGAGCTAGGTATCCTGTAACCACATCTGAAGGGAGCATCCGAATGTAGGCAAATTCTTCAATAGTACTAAATCTTAGCTTGCTCTGGGGATCTGTGTAATTTGCCTGAAAAAGAAACAAAGGGAGAGGCACTATTCAAGTAAAATCTCAAAACAGAATGCTAAAAAAAGTATCTAATTACAAGACTACAAAATAATGAGTTCTTTTCCCAGTAACAGCACTGCTGTTCTACCATGTGACCAAGGGTTTGTACTTTTTTCTTTCTCCTCATGTCAGAACTTAAGAGATGTTAACAGACCCCTATAAAATCACATTAGAAATGCATTAAACACAACAGAGAGCTGAAATAGTTTAATACAAAACACTGTGTAAAAGAAATTCCTCAACTTTCTAAACTCACCCTAGCAACTCTGTGCCTTGTGCAGTCTCTCTCAAGGCAGCTCTCCAAAGAGTCAGGCTGCTGCCAATAAATTACCCACAAAGAGGCTGAATTATGGGTGCTCCGATAGCTTTGGACTGATTTTCTCTTCCTGCATACAACTTCGCTTTTAATTTACTTTAAAGTGGCTGTTAAAGCAAGGGAGTCTCAGCTTATGGTTCTGTGACTGAACTGATAAGAAATTTGAACTCAGTTTAGTGCTTTGCTACAGATGCCTGCTTTCAGAATAGCAGCCTGGCCAGCTCACCCTGGGCTACGCTTGTATCCCCTCCTATATTTGGACCCTGGGTGCCTGGAAGCAGTGCTAGTTTCCTTCATCTCCTGTTCCATGTTGCTACAGAAACCTTGAGCTCTGGGGCAGCACAGGAGGCTAGGCTGCAAGAAGGCAGCTTCAGAGTATTGCCTCTCCACCTTCAGCCTTCAGGGCAATCACTTCCTGTTCAGCACTGGATTGCCAAGTGCCTGCCAACGTTCTAGAAGTGTTCTTCTGTAACTTTCTTTATCAGGACATGGTGGCAGGCTGCAAGGCACAGGCAGTTGATATCCCTTAAGACATTGCTACTAAAAAAGAAAAGGCCAGGAAGAGCCGGAGCATTCCCTTCATAAGTGCAGAGCCCTCTGTCACTTTTATGTTGGAAAGGATCTGTTGACCATAGTAACAATCCAGTTAATCATCTGCCCTGATAAGACTTAGCAGTAAATTAAGTGTTATTTGTAGCTTGTTTCTTTACACAGAAATGCCACAAGGTTAAATAAGTGTAGTGAGCTAACAGTCAAGCGATCAATTAATTTTCAAACAAAGTTAGGGCATTAGGAGTAAATTTATTCCTGGTGGTAATTTGATGTTACTGTGTATAAATTCATGCATAAATTTATCTTTATTTCACACTTTAATTCTGCCCTTTTGTAAGAAAAACCTAACCAAGTAGACTGCTTTTCAAATGTGCATGAATCTGTAATAAACCAGCCAAGCAACATCTGCAATTTGTATTGCACATCAATCTAGGTTAAAAATATTATGGCAGAACTCATCACCATTCTGATACTTCACATTGGGCTGTACTGTTTGCACACCTTAATGAATCCTAACTACTCATTTATGCCATGACTTCAGTCTAAAAACAAAGTTTACTGCTACTTCAGCAATAATTACAACAGATTAGAGAAGTGAGGTGATTTTGCAAAGAAAAAAAGCCTCTGTTGTGTTTAGAAACTGAGTCAAAGGCCACAGATACCTGCTCTCCAAATACAATAAATACGTTATCTATCTCGATTTGTTTCTATAGTAACAAGACTGATCCATTTTCAAAAAAGGAAGAGAAATATAAACATCTGAATGTTCGGGGTTTTGAGGTTTTTTATCTGCTTTACAATAAATTACTCTGGTTTGCATGTTAAAATATCTAAATACTGATCTTGCAAATTTTGAAAGAATAGTTCTATTTTGCATTGTCAATGTAGTAGATAATAGCTTTTGAATTCTAGGTTGCCTTACAAATATAAACCAGCAGCTCTGCTCAGGCCGTTGGTAAATTTAATTCCAGCTGTGTTACACACAGAAAGAGAAGAGGATCAGTAGAATTTAATTGTGGGGTTTAATATAACTGCAGGTATACTGACAAGAGTGTTTTAATACACTTCCTTTTTTTTTGTGCCTGTTAGGCCATTTCATTCTTCCAATATTAGGTAATGCTAATGGATTTATTTTACTATTTTTTTTCCACCCATGGGGAATCCAGCATTCCCACAGAAAATATATTCTTACACAAACCTTTCCAGATTTTACACAGAAAATAAAGGGACGCTTTTCTTACACTATATTTCTAAAATATTCTGTTATCCCACATATCTGCCTGCTAGGGAATTAGCTTGAAAATATATTTAGTGCTTCTTATGAAACATTTCTAGCTTAGCAATTTAAAGGACATACTGTCTCAGTTATCTTAATAAAAAAGACCTTTTTTTAACACAGTATTTTTATCACAGTCTGGAGAAACCTTGCAGGCCAGGTAAAATAGGAAACTTGACTCACAATGCAATTAGAGGATAGAAAATTAAGGGGGGAAAAAAGTGGAAAGACAAAAAAAGGAAACAAAAGCAGCACTGAATGGATTCATATAGGAAGGAGAGTATTTCTACTGAGCTGGAGTAGTTAAGAGTACATAAATCAATGACAGAAAGGAGGAGCTGACAAAGAAAAGCCCAGGAACTGAGAGGAAGACTTATTTTCCATGGCTAAACTGACTCTTAGCCGGTAGGGATACGGTCTTCACTCACATCTATAACCTACCTGCACCATCATCTTGCTAGGTGCAAGGGCTGACTAGTTTTGAAACGCATCAAAGGCCAATGCTGGAAAGCATTATTTGGTTCTGTGGAGATGTGGTAGAGAAAGGGACTTATCCACTTATGCCCTCTGCCCCATATAAACCCCCCACAGGTCACAGATGTTGCAGCAATTCTAGTAATACCTGGGGTTGTGCCACTAATACTTGCAAAGCAAATCTGAGGGGAGAGGACAGGAAACAGATAAACACCATTAAGTGACCCAGTATGGAATTTTTGCTATTTTGGTAAAATCTGCTCGTTGTTTCACATGTCCATCTAATCTCATTTCCTCCATCCACTGCATCTTATAGAGTAGGAGTACTTATGCAAGGTTCCTTATTCAGCTGACCCCTGCTCCTAGTCTGAAAACAAGCTGCTACTACATCAAAGCAAGAGTATCCTAAGAGTACAACAAGACTGTAAGTCTGCCTGGCTCGAGGGAATTATTTTCCCTGAGTTTTTGAGCAGTCTCTTCCATTTGCTGTCTGCCAGTTCATCTGCAAGGGAGATGTTGCTTTTCCATTCCCTCTTGAACACTGGGGGTTAAGCAGCCTCAATCCGAGCAACGCGCTCCATCTCCAAATCATGCTCAAAGGCACAGGCTGGAAACATGCCACCTCCTAGGTGCCTCATTTAAATGTGTTACTTGAAAAATAAAGAAGTCAAAGAAAATATATGCTACAGATCAAGAACTCAAATGCTAGGACATGAGGATTGCAGTCAGTGCTATAGTCATTCTTTATGCCTTGCACTGTTTATCCACTGTGCATCCACTATAAGGCAGTCCTTAATTAAGTGCTCATCCTATTTTTTTTTCCCAACAGAGACTTTCACCTAATTCAGTGTACAGAATGCAAGGTGTGTTAACCTGCATCAACATAACAAATGTGCACTTTTATAAGCATCTCTATGGGATGATATCAAGCCTGTGAGGTGGGCTAGTACCCTGTGGGTGAAAAACAGATTAAACTGTGGGAAGGGACCCAGAAATTCTGTCTAACACTCTTTGACGTGACAAAGTTTTTATTATTGGAGTTATTTAGTGTAAGCATTACTTCACGCTTTTTGTAGTCCAAAATACAACATTCCCATTCATTTCAATTGTAATACATGCATGGGATTCTACAAAATAAATCACTGGGGGCTGAGGGTGAAAAGTGAAAAGATATGCTGTTACCAACACCTGTTTTGTTTTAAGTATTATTTAAATTATTCATGTCACATAGGAACAGTGTCTGCAGCAGATACAAAATTTTTGTTGGGCATAATTCAATGTCTTTAATCCTGGTTTGTGCCAACAGAATCTTTGGGGAATTCAGGTGCCAAATTGTAACTACCGAGACTTTTGAAGCATGTGAAAACCATATCTAAGTCAAATGTGGGCTGGTTTCGTTTTCCTTTCTTTTTTCTTTTTTTTTCCCCTTTTCTTTAACAAAACCATGTAAAAAAAGCCCATCTGTGACACACAGGCTATCTGCCAAAATCCAAGTTCCAGCTCTGAAGCATGGGGGTATTTGACATTCTCAAAAGTCCATGCCAAGTGTCTGTCTCAGGCTCATTTGTTTGAGGGAAAGTTTGAGAGCAATGACAACAAGTGGCTGGGGTTTTTTTAACCTGGGCCAATCAATGTGATTTTGCCTCATCTCATGTTTGGAAATTGCTTAGCCATCTTTTTAAAACTTTTTCTAAAAGATACAACAAAATAAATCAGCCTCAGGCAAACTCTCAGCATGGTGAGTTTCAGTCTGTGTGGTTAAAGCTTGACAAAGTTAGCAGTCACGGAGGCTGTGGGCTACCAGTTTTCCCTGTAACACTCTAAAGAATCAGAAATGATAGGGACTAACGCAGGCCTCTACAGCTGGGAGCATGGTGTGATAGGAGAGCCACCTATCACCCATTTCCTGGCAGGAAAAGGGATTTAATCTGTCCTGACATCTATTAACAACCAAAGAATTTTGTGATGTTGTGACAGTATTTGGGGTTTGGCCCTAAATCACTGGACAGCTATTAAGCACAAGGCTGAATAGGAACCTCAGCAAGTACATCTTTTACAAAAGCAAGCACCAGCTTTATTTCATTGTGGAAAGTGAGATGCCAATTTTGAAGAGAAAAACAAAATACTTACCGGAAGTCCTGAAATATCTGAATATTTCTTGGCAGGCTTAAAGGAAGGAGGAGCATCAATATTAAAATCTAGAGAGAAACAAAGGGGTAAATTCAGTGTGCTATGTATATTCTGAAACATAACCCAAAATAATGTAAATAGGTGACAATACTTCTTTAAAAGGTTGCCTTTAAGATCTGAGGTCTCTATTAACTAGCAACGCTAAGGCAAAGAAATAAGAAGCAGAAAATATTTAGCCTGTTAGCACTGTACAGAACAGCCTGGTTCTGCTCACCTGTTGGAGTACAAGTTTAGTAAGCAGAACTGCCTTCCTCTATTTGAAATGTGTTGATTTCAGTCTCAATTAATTCCTTTGCAGTCAATTATTTGCAAAGAATGGCCATTATCATACGCATGCTGTATGTTAAGGCCACAAAATGTTGCTCAAGATTGCAGCTCTGAAATACCATAATCCAGAAAAGCAAAGTAATCTTTTAAATCAGTTAAATCTTTAAGCATGTACCACTTTAAGCCCAGCCAATGACCTAGAAAATTGTCTGAATGTTTAAATTAAATGTTGGAAATTGCTGTTCTTTGGTGCCCTTTAGATAGCAACTCTCATTCATAAACTATTTTAGGATACACTCGGTATGTTTAAACAGTTAAATTGCTATTTTTGGATGTTTACAAAAATATCTTGTACCTGATTCATTTCTTTCCTCCTTCCTGATCTCTCTTGCACCTCATTCAGATGCTATGATCAATTCAAATGCTCCATGCATACCAAATTTCTAACTCATCATCTCATAATTCAAAAGACACTAATGCCACAGACAGCTGGTTTTAAATATGCAACTGAATTTCTTTTTCCTCCTTCTTAAAAATCCTGTAAATTGATGGTTGCAAACAGAACGTAATAGAAATAGCAACATCAGCAGATTGTCAGTTACAATAGCCAGGAACACACAGTAGCTTGCATTTTTCTGTAACAGTTGTGTCTAAAGCACTTCAAAAAATGGCAAGCTATTTTTGGATGAAGCACCGAGTCTGACAAAAAGTGTATGCATATGCTCAATTCTGAAATGCCTCCGCTTGCTCAAGTAGAATCTGAGGATCACATTCTTCCTCTAGCTGTGTTCAGTCATACTTTATGAGTAGACTTGTTTACCTAGATTAAGACCATTGCTGTAACTCTACTGCTGTAGATGTGAACCAGTTAAAACTACTAATCGACTGCTAGCAGTGTAGTTTCAGCTGTGCTGAACTAAATAGGGGATGTAGGATTAAAGCTCCCAAGAATCTAGGATAACGAGCTGGATAGGAACCTTGATCTGAAGTCTAAGGTATTGCAGGTATGTGGCTTAGCAGAATCTATTTGAAAATAGTTCAAATACAGGTAATCAAGCAGCAGTCACCCATCGGAAGACATCTGGGCTATATGCAGAGGAGAAGGGTCCTCAGCAGTAAAGAGGTGATCAAAACCTGATGGGAATAAGAAGTTTCTGACCTGCTTTGGATAAATACATTCACTTTATTAAACTCTCCCTGAATGTATGTGAACTTTGTCACAATACTCCAAATTACATGCCTCCCCCTACTTTCCACTTAGGGCTGATGAGTGTGATTAGACCAGTCTTAAATGTACTACTGGACCCTGTTCAAGCAGGATACTGCATGCACTGATGAAACAATTTAGATTTGTTTTAAAGAAAGTTATTTGTGTGGATTTTATTATTTATAAATACATGCAAAGCATCTAAGCAGCTTACAGCTAGGATCATTTAGTTGCCATGGCAATGCCCTTTCAGAAGCAAGAATTTGTTTTAGGTTCTTCCAAGTTCTGTTCTTCTTGCCAGCTGCTGCTCCACCAATGCCGGAGTGCTAGAATTAAAGATATGGTGTTTAGAGAAAAAAATAAATGAAGAATGCTATTTCAGAGCATGACACTTCTATTTCATAGTCCTTCTGATATGTCTTATCTTGTCATGAACCATTTGCTATCCTCACTTATTTCATCAGCAGGCTAAGATACTGTACACTTTAATCCTGGCTGCAAGAAAAACAAAGCTTTTTGGACTGTGTCAAAGCTACTATGCTTACAATTAACTGAAGGAAATTAAAATCTCCTTTTTACATGGAAATAGAAAATCAATGCAGTCAGGTTTAGCCTGAGATTACAGGATTCTGTATGTACTTCCCATCTTATTGGAACTTATTACTATGAAGTTGTGTCTATAGTTGTGATTACATGGCTAAATTTTCTCTCTCCTTTTTACAGCATATTACAGGGGCAGCTCTAGCCCTTTTAGAGATTAGAAAACGCAACTGATCTTGCAAAATGTAATGAGAAAGTTTCTGGAAATTTTATTTTTCTTTCAAAGGATAGAAGAGAGAAGAATAGAAAAGGAGTAATAAATAGAATGTTGGCTGCCAAGACAATTTTGCATTTTGAAAGGTACACTAATGGAAAGCTTGCCACAGGTACTATAATAGTAGTTTCAGTTATCAAATGTGATTGCTACAGAGTAATTTATTTATGTCCCTCCAGAGACAGAAGCTGCACAACATACTGTACTACTTCTAAATGATCAAAGGACATGGATTTACAGCTTTACTTCAGAAAAGAAAATGTTCTTACATCTGGGGAGTTGTTGTTATTTCTGTTAATAATTGCCACCTGCCACATCAGTCTTATCAGAACTCGGCAAAGTTCTGCAAAAACACTTCTGCTGTGATTGGTTTCTAAATTAGCTTGTTAAACTGTTGAAGATGATAGAAGGAAGAATTCAATGAGAAAGCTTTTTTCTGTAGACGCAAGATATATTCAGAAAAGATGCTCATGAGCTGATGATATATTGCATTTTGCAATGAATATCCAGTATAGAAAGTACATACAAATGTTTGCTCTGAGGGTAACATCTTAGTAATCTAAAGATCATTGTAAAATAGAGACTGCTGGAATATGAAATGAAAATAGATGTAATACTGCAATAGTAATTCAAATTCATCATATTAATATTCCCTCAAATCATTGCATAATTATTTTTTTTTCAGTGATCTGGTTTATCAAAAGCAACTATTGGGTTTATATGAACTTTTGCCTCCTAGGAATTGGGGTATTACCTCACATGCCCACAGTCAAAAGGCAATGACTGACAAGTGCAAACAAACCAAGCAACCTCTGCACTAGTGAAGTTCAGGGAAAGCTGGAACTAGGACAGGTGATGCTACTCATTGCTCTGCACAATAGCTGGAAGGTCTCCTTCCCCATCCCCATTGCCCAGGGATGCAAATTCCATTCAGGTTAGAAGAAGGTAATTGCTTTCTTATCTGCTTTTAAGGCTATCCTCTGCAGTGGTTCAAACTTGGGTATGTTTATGAGATAGACATTATGTGATTTATTTTCTTCCTTTAAAGGCAAGTTAGGCTGGCAGGATGCAAATCATCATCCAAATTGTTACCACCAGTTCATATTGTCAAAAAGCTAGTTAAAACTCAATACATTTCTTCTCAAATTAGTTACAGTATTGGAGAGGACAATTTCATGTTTTTATTATAATTCTCTACTATTTCTGCAGCAGTTGCCAAAGGCCCTGTACATTCATTATTATTTTGAGCATGCAGGCATTAGTATTGCCTCTTTGGAAATGGTGACATCCCTCTAAGAACAGAAGCACAAGGCATCATGGCTTTTTAAACCCCTTATGGAAGCTGTATGGAATGCCTCTGGGCACAAATGTAGCTTTTCCAATAAGCCCCATTTCTCAAAGATATTGGTACTCACTGGAGCATTAGAGTGAGCAAAATATACGGCTGTTTAAATGCCCCTCTTGTGACAGAAGTCTTCTGCAAAGCAGACAGAGGACAACTTGCAAGTCAGAGATTAATTTTATATCCCCTGCCAAACCTGTGCTTACTGAGCTGAGTGATGCCTGATTACTCAGGTTTTCTGTTATGGGATAGTGTATCTTGTTAATACAGAATGAAATCTGAGATAAAATCCTTCTTTCTAAGTACTGGCTTAGGACCAGCAGTCTGAGAAGTCTGCTTGTCTAGGAAGCAGTTGTACAGTGTGCCAATGAGTTGGCCTTGGCACAGTGAGATAAAAAGATACTAAAAAACACCCCAGCAGTGACAGCATTACTACCTGTAGTCTTCCTTCACCTTCTCCCCCAGTTTAAAGCTCAGAGTGTTTTAGCAGCCAGTAGTTCATCAGCTGTCAGAGTTTACATGACTTCTGCAAGCCAGCAGGCCGAGCTTCCGGGGAGCATGGAGCCTTTGCTTCTAAATCTAGCAATTACTGGAAGAACAGACACCACAGGTCTGTTTCAGGGACCAGGAGAGGAGCAAAATGCCATTTGCTAATGACTCTCTGGCTGATTTCAATTTGCATTGCAGCTGGCCTTGGCTAGGAACTGGGAGGTGGGATTCCTACGTTCACAGCTGTGAATGTTATCTCACAAACTACCTCAACTCTACTTGTGGAAGTTTGTGAGATACCACACCATGCGCTTTGGACCATAGTGTGGCATGGGCTTGAGGTGAATTTCTTAAAAACTGTCAGGCTTTTATTAGGCTGTTAAGCTGACTTTCTTCATATTTACATTAGCAACATGGTTAAATAGAATCCTAGTTAATGGTTTATTTGAAGAGTTTAGAATTTCAAGTTATTAAAATATATGCTTACAATGAAGTTTGGATCTTTAAATGGTAACGGCTTGACGGTTGTTTCCACTGATCCTGTGCCGGAGTCTGTGTTCAGAAATTTGTTTTCATTCATGGCCTCTCCACCTGCACTCTGAAGAAAAAAGTACTTGTTACGCTGAACAAGCTTAACTGGAGACAGAGCCATCTGCTGTATTACCTACCTGTTGTCTTTTTAGCCTTCCTGCATCTTTTGAATCTTTAAAGATGTTGTATACCAGCAGTGAAGCATGAAACAGAGTATTTGTCAAGCAGTTTACAACTAACATAGAAAGGGAGGAAAGGAATAGAGTGGCCAAAGCCTACTATGTAAAAACAGCATTGGGTTTATTTCAGTATTAATGAAAGCCATGTCTATATAATGCAAGACAGCATGGGAAACCTGAAACAGCAGAAATGTACACCAGATCTATTTCAGAATGCTCAATATTAGAGCATTAAAAGCAATATATAAAACTTATTTATAAGGGTTTTTTTTAAGGTTCTGAAGAAACAATTGATTAATCAGTTTATTTTCTATCCTTGGCTTCAATCATGCCTGAATGAGGATTGAGAGAAAAAAAAATAGCATATATATATTAGTTTTATATACAAGCCTCACAAAATCTACTTGGGTACTAGTTGGTGTTTTCTAGGCTTTTCTTTGTGGTTTATTTATTTAGCAGGAAGAACAGGGAAGGTGTGTGTGTGACTGGGAAGCTAAAAATTTGTGTGGTGGTCTAACCAAATTCTGATAGTTCTGCATGCCTGAGTTTCTGATGGTTTTTATTTTGTGAGTACCCTGTAAGTCTCCACACTACCAGAACTGGCCTATATGACATGCATAAATGTTCCTCGTCAAATCCTGACCTATACGGAAGCCAATGAGAATTTTGCCATTGAGTTTGGCAGTTCAGGCAATAGGATTTCATACCTTGGTTCTTTGTTCTTGAAGAACACAAAGCCTGGCTAAAAGCTAAATCAATATTTACTGAATGGGTGGTTAAAATGTTTCTTCACCTTCAGACAGATAATTCTTAGAACAAAAAAACCAACGCTTTCCTGTGGAAACCTGCACTGCAAATCCTTCTGTGTTGGTACAATCCTCCTTTAAGTAGGAGAAAAAAGGACCGTTCTTATTACTGAATTATGGGAGCACCTCTAGAAACTGAGACTATAAAGCAAAGACCATGATTTAGCATATCCTTCTCCATGTGATTACAAGGGAAGTGTTTGTATTCTTAACTACACGCGTAAGTAATTACAGGATTAGGAACTAGGCAAATTGAACTCTTCTTTGGGGAAATACATCAGTTATTCAACAGTGCCTGCTTTTAACACAGTAAAGAGAGGTCTTAAATATTCAAAGTATGGTATAAAGAAGTATTCAAGCAAAATAGTCATGTTTATAGAGTCTTGTTAAAATCAAATATATGATGATCTATTTTCAAAACAACAGTCAGTCCTCTGTAAGCTCATAGTACAGGGGACGCTGCCGTAATAACATCAGTGGAAACAACACTGAAGTCTGTAGCTCAAATTCAACTCTTTCCTTGCTGAGGACAACATTAAAAGGCAGTGGCTGTCAAAGAAACAGAAGAAATGCAGATGGATGTTTAGAAATATGTGAATTGTGTGACAATGAGCAGAGAAAACACCTTCAGCAATCCTGAGTAAAGTGGCTTTGTACAATGAGTTGCTAGGTTTCAAACTATAGTCTTTCACACACATGCTTCCAACACTTTGGATTTCAGCAGCAAACATTAAAGTCAATCTTGAGAAAGACAAGGCTTGAGATACAAGACTATTTTTGATGACTAAATTATCTCTGATACTGCTCATTACCACTATAAAATCTCTAAGTGGAGGAATCAGCACTTAGTTACTCTTCAAAGCATTCTTGCCTTTTATTTGGTACGATTTGGTCAGTTTTAAAAGCAATCCTTCAGTTTTTTTAATTAATTATTTTACCACTTTTGCCTTTTCAATTATCTTCCCCTAAGCATTCTGTTGTTCATGAAATGGGTTTTGACTAGCATTTCAACAACATCTCAAAACAGTACCTAGTTTTTTGAGACAGAGCAAATGAAAACAGTTACACAGTAAAGGGGAGGAAGCTTCCTTATACATACAGTTCTTGATTTCTACAGCTGGGTACACTGACATACCCCACTCATTGTCTTCAGTGTTTTTTTCTGTGTGGATTCAGCACTAATCTTGCTGGCGCATTTGGAAGGAAAGTAAGGAACAGTTCCTGGCAGGACAATTCCTGACTGAAAATTCTACACATCATTTCTTTTCCAGACCAATCCCTGAGGGATTTCAGGTATTAGTGCCGCTAAGAGCTGGGATAACTCACGTTACAGACCAGATGTTAATTTTGTTTGTGCCATTATTCCTTGCACAGTGGCAGAGGCAGCAGGATCTGGAGCAGCAGCCGCTGCTTTTCAGGGCCACATGAACACCCAAGTCATCCTCTAGTCCCACTGAAACATAATACGAGCAGCATCTTCTGGATCTGTCATGGACAATTTGACAGCAGTGGTTTCCTCTTCAAGGCAAAAGGTGCAGGCTGGTGTGCAGAACTGTAAAGCAGCTTGCATACCATAGTGCTAGGCAATTGACACTATGTCTTGAGAGCCCTGTGACAGACTGGGAAACAAGTAAGACTGAATACTATCATCCCAGTTAAATGCTGGGAACTGAGATACAGACATATTGCAGAGGCATGCCAGTTCCCTCACTCAGCACCGCTTGCATGAAAACTCTGATTTCAGCAGTATCACTATGGAAGAGAGGTACACAGCTAATGTGCTTTTCTTCCTGGAAAAACATTAAAGAATGGAGTAGAAGCACCGCTTCCCAAATAATGTGCTACTGCACAGAGTGGACTCTGGCAAGTACAGAGCTTTGAGATGCTCTTTCTCTGCAGCCTGCAGAAGTCTCGGCCAGTATCCTCGGCAGTCTTGTAGCCACAAACTGAAAGTGTCTCGACAAACTATAACTCCGTCCAGCCTGTGTTTAAAAATGCTAGTATTTAAAGCATAAGAAACACCATTTAATGTTTCAGGTTTGGTTTTTGAAAGTTTTCTTAAAGGCAGAAGTAGGGGGTGGGGGGAAGGGATGCCAAATTAATTTTAACCAATATGGATCTACCTTTGTACTGCAAACCCCATTTCCTGAAACTCAGTAATACAGGGATAATACCAAACATTATTTAAAGCCTGAAAGAAGATTGCTCAGTGAACAATTGCTATACAGTAAAGGTAACATTTATCTTTTTAACATTATTTGAACAAATCTCTCCCAAATGTGCTTGGTCATTTAGTTTGGAAGATATTTCATTCTTCGCTGACACGTGTCAGGGCAAACAAACAGGAATTAATTCAACTCCCCTTTGTAGTTCTGTGAAGTGATGGCGGTTTCGTGAGCACAGTGAGGAAGCGCCTGCCACCAGGGAACATGTACAGCTCAATGTGTGCTGTAACCCCCAGTCACGTGTGGGGCAACTTCCCCTTCCTGCCCAACTCACAACCAGTCCCCAGCACATTTTCTGTACCCGGCCACTCTCTTAGCTAACTTCCTCACTCCCAGTGTCCTAGGATAATCCTGAATGCTTTGCAGGAGGGCTAGAAAGAAAGTGTAACCATGCGATGAAAATCTTAATAGCTTCTTTAAATCATAGAATAGAATCATAGAATAGTTAGGGTTGGAAAGGACCTCAAGATCATCTAGTTCCAAGTTTCCTTTTAACTGATCTTGTAATGTAAACATCACTTATGGGGAGCTTAGTATACACCGCAAGGAAAGAGTCAGTGAAGCAGCTTTTCATGTGCACTTTATAACTAAATTGTGCCTTTTAAATGGTGGTTTATGTAACTAGGGCTATGGGGAATTTGTGCTACAAAAGTCACTAGGCAGTACTTGTTTTTCTCCATAGGCTGTTGAAGGTTATATCAACAAAGACTTTAGAGTGGCTTTACATTTACAGGGTACATCTGCACTGACAAATGAAGGTGTGAATTCAGTACAGCTTATGCTAGTTTTACCCCAAATAACAATAAAAACACTACAGTAAAGACTACAGCTAAGCCATGAGTAAATTAATCATTTCCTTCCTCTGGCTGTTAACCTCCACAGAAGCCCATGCTACTACCTCTTCCCATGCTACCTCTCTCTGTTCTCCTTCTCCCAGTATCCTATTTAGCCAGGTGCAGAGCAACCTTGACTGGAATGGCATGTTTTAAATTTGTAGACAGCAGGTCAAAGGCTTCTTATAGGACCATTTGTGCAATTTTATTCCTTCTATAAAGCTGAGTTTATATGCTTTACCTGAATTTTACCTACAACCACAGGGTGACAGATTGGCAACCTCTATCCCTCCTGGGATTATACAGGAGAAACAGGGATGGGAGCTGCTTCTTTTTTTGCATTTAATTTCCCAAGACCATGTATCAAGTATTCAATGTATCCTGGTGGGTGGGACACTGTCCTCCCTGTTATCTAGTAGGACTGGGTGACAGTCACCAGAGGAGAAAGCTGGCTGAGGACTTCACTTGGTGAGGAGACAGCAACAATTGGAGAGAGTGAAGACCTGCAGCAAACACTTGGTTGTCCTGAGAGGTTTGTTGTAAGACCCGCCAAGTCTGGGAAAGAGACCTGAGCTAAAGCTTAGCTACCTTAACACTGATTTCTTTTGAATAAAGCCAAACCCCAGGAATGAGCTTAGTCTGGACCCTATTGTATATGCTTTCTGTAGTGGGAGAAAACACACACTGCGAGGCTGCCTATTCACATACTACTTTCAGTCTTAGGTTTTGGTAGATCTATTAGTTTTTCTAAATATAGTCTGTTCCAAATTCCCTACCGCAGATGTATCAGTTTTCACAGGATTCCCAAAGATTGCTTCATCTGTCTGGTTTTATTTAGGGAAAGGACAAGCAAAACTTGTAGACCATGGAAGCTGAATTCTTTGTTTTGGCTATTTCTAGGTGGAATCAGCACTGTGGGGTTTGGGATGGGTGTCTATGATGGGACTAAATACCAGGTTGAATTAGCTTATTATGAAACTGCTTGTCTGAATCATCATTCCCTTTTTTTCCTGGATCTTTTTTTTTTCCAACAAGGATTAAAACTGCATAACTGAGTAACTAATACATGCTGAAGTATTATTTCTTACCTATTTACTTTTGGATTATAGTCTATAATTTTTTTTTCATTGTTTTAGACTAATAGGATTTTACAATGTATCAAAAACATAAAAAATATGAAATATAAAAGTCAGACATGTAAATTTGTGCATTTCTGGCATCCTACCACTGCACAGCATGCATGCCATGGCTTAGAAAAAGAACGGATTTTCACATCACTGAAAGTACACTATGATCGTCAAAAGCCCTTTTTGGTAGATGTTATGGTTTTACATGGCAAAACAGGCTTTACAAATAGAAGGTAAACTGAACAGTGCGTTGGTGAAGGAAAACTTAAAATGCATAAATAAATTCTGGCAGAACTGGAAAGGGAGTTTCTAGTTTAAAGGAGCAAAACCAATACTGTAAGTATTTATTTTCTCTGTTTTATTTTCTGGAAATCAGTCAGTAGTGAGTTTTAACACTATACTGAGTACAGCAGTTGTAGATGAAGGTGACTACGTACGCAGGGTTTTGGTTTGGTTTTGCTTCTGTATTCAGTATTTCTGATACACTGGCTTTGTCTTACAGTGATGATTAGGGTGTTGTATGTCACTATTGAAAAGTAAGAAAAGAGTTCTGGTTCTAAGTCAAGCCCTCACACTTGGTGGCAACTTTGCCCAAAGCTCCCAGTTTGGCTTGCTGAGGAACCCACTTGTCTCCAACTTTTTGTATGTGAAATTCAGTAACTAGTTTAAATTATTTTTACTTACTTTCAGCAGCTGATTTTCGTAATTACAATAATACTACAATGACATTCTTCATTTAATTGACACAGTTGTTTTAACTCATCCTCATTAATGGTATATGTCTAATTACTCCTGTAGTAGGTTACTCCTAATGCAGCAATATCCAACTTGTAGCAACTTTCTCAGGTTTTAGCTGTAAGTTCTGTGACATCCTGATGAAGTTCTGGCATGCAGCCAGGGAAGGAAATGGTAATTTATAAAATCGATGGATAATACCTGTATTTTCACTAGCAGCCAACTGCAGTGAGTGAAAATGCCATGTGGAAACAGAGCACGGATGTCACTAGATGACAGCAGAGAAGATACGACCAGACTTTTCAAAACTGGGAGTAGACTTTGACTGTCAGCTTTTTAACAGAGTCCCAGCTAATACTGCTCATACTGGAACATATATTCACCACTTGATTAATATATTAGCTTTGACTGTATAACAAGCCTGGCATAGGCGCTTGCACATTCTGAATATTTAATTCATTTAACTTTAAATGATGACATTTACAGGAGCCATTACAAATTGAACACGTACACTCTAGCAGACAAAAATGCAGCTCTTCACATCGCTGGGAAAAATTCACATAGAAAGGTGTCAGACTTAGACATGCTTAAGCTGAAGCAAATATGATGGCTAAAAAATTTCTCATCACCAATGTTATTAGCATAGTGTATTTCTGAAAGCAAACTCACTGAAGACTCTGTAAGGAGGTAAGACTGAAGAAACAGCACTTTCTTGAACAAGATTAACTCTCTCCATGTCTGTGACAGAAAGGTTTGCTGGGAAGTGTAACGTGTATGAACGTGTCTTCCCCATCTGGTTGCATTTTACTGGTTCTTGGATTCAGCAGGAAAAACTTTTTCTCTTTTCGTTTCCACTCACTAAAATGAAGACCAATATAATTTCCCCAGCCTTTTCTCTCTCAGCACTCTAGTACATGGTAGCATTTTTGGAACATTCGCCCTTCACAGAAGGCCCTGCCTTATTTTAGGATTAAAAAAAAATATTATTTCAGCTTGAAAATATTGAAATGAAAGGAACAAAACCCTAAACTTGCATATTCACAGCAAATTCTGTTCCACAGCATACTGAAAAACTCAATTTACTAACCAAAACACCTGAGTAGTAGCCACCTGAAAAAAGGCATAAAGTATACCATGCATATCAGTGTTCTTGATTTCAAGCAGCTAGTAGGGTGGGCAAGATAATCATGCATACAGTATAAACTGGGAGGAAATCCATTGAAGTCAATGGATTTCATCGTTTTGTCATTGCCAACTCATCTTAAAAGACAGGATTCCTGCATCAGGTTTCTGCTTCCATTGACATCAAAAGTTAATCTGCCAAATGCCTAACATCAAAAATATTTTTGCTTAAATTATGACATTGTCCTCAAATGCTGCTGCTCCTTTCACTTATAAAGAAAGCTGTGGGAGGGCTGTTGACAACAAACATAACAACACAAAGCTTGAAATAGATCACTGAATTATTACAATAATAGTTTATAATTCCATGTATGTGTTGCTAAACGTACTTCAGCTTCTTCCAAGCATTCCCCAGAGGACTTCTGAGTCACATGTAAAACTACTTTTCTGTGCGAGACTTACAAAATCTGCCCTTCCTAAAGCAGCAGTTCTTTCCCTCTAACTTGCTGAGTATTTCCACTGAGCATCAAGAGTTAATCAACTATGCAAATTAACTCCAAATATATGACCAAAATGTAGACATAATCTCAGCTGTTGGGTGTATTACAGGGAGGGAGGAGATGTTTGAAGCAGGACATGGAAAACGTTTTGACCACCATCTAAATAAGGATAATGCATAAAGACACATATTATGTCCAGAAAGCAGTCTGTACATTATGCTTTCAAACTTTTACACTGCTGTTCTGAGGTAAGTAAAAACATCTTACATTCCAACTGCCTTAGAAAGGCTGAATAAAATTTTACTCATGCACTAAAAGATTGGACTGTCACAAAGTGATGGATAGCTTTTCTATGTTCTCTGTAGGGCATTTCAATACCATAGACTCCAAGTGCTCTTGATTAAAAGGCGACATTCTCATTTAGGGTCCTGTCACTGCCAGAGCTTCAAACCATTATCATTCCCCCGCACTGGCGCGTCCAGTGGCAAAATACTTACCAAAATGTATAAAATACTAATTACTTCAGACACTTTGATAGAGGTATAAAACACCCTAACGCAAAGCTCTATTACGCTGTGTGAGGGTCTGAATTCAAAATTAAAAATGCAGCCAAAGGGAGAATAAGATTTTAATTACATTCCCCAGCTCTCAAACATTTCTTCAAAACCTAGGGGAAAAAGACCTACGAATTTCATGACACAGGAAGTCCCTTCTTACTGGTATACTGCTCAATTAAGAAAAAATAATCCAGAAAAACTCAAGTTTACTTTGTTCTCTTCAGAATTATTAAACTTTCAAACACAGAAAGATACTAACAAGCTTCAGTAAAAAGCTTTGATTTCTTCTCAAGAGATTTCAGATGCCAAACATGTTTTTCCATTTAAAAACTGTGATAGACAAAGTTTTATAACTTACAGATATTTCAAGGGGAAAAAAAATACTATTTTCTATGGGGAAAAGCCTCAAATAAAATGTAATTGGGACGCAACTGTGAATAGCTTCTCACTATCCCAGAAAAGCTTGGCTTAATTTGCATTTGCCACAAAACTCCCTTCGGCTTAAATAATTGCAAAGGATCTCTCACTTTTGGATTTCTTTTGGTGGACTGGGACTATTCCTTGTTTATAATGTTTGACAGTTTTCTTTATTAATAAAATTGTAACTTGGACAAACTCATGAGCTGAATGGCACACTGAAGCAGCTCTGGAGCTAACAATTTCAGTATATACGCAATGAAAAAGCACATGTTAGTTCATACTTTCACAAAGGGTAAAACTGAGCTCAGCTAACACAATATTTTGATTACCCGAGAGAAAAAAAGTCATCTAAACTGATGGGCCTTAAGACTGAAAACTGATGGAAGCATACTGGCAAAAACAGACCAGAGTAAATCACAATTGAATTTTTATGCAAACTATCAGCACGTTCCTTTCTCTATCAGAAAAATTCAGTTCAGTCAAGGACTTTGGCTAAACTGCTTCTTAAAGTTTAAAATACATAATTTGATATAGAACAGTTAAGGTCAAAGTATTTCTGGAGAAAAGACTGGAGGATTACAATATGCTCGTGTGCTGTTAACATTGTAATGCTGCTCAGGGAGTATATCAAAATCCTTCTGTTGAACAACAGGCTTCAGCCAAGACAGGAGAAGGATCCAAGTCCATTCATCTGAACGTGACTGAACCAGGAACAAGGAAAGCAAAAAGACATCCGCTCCTGCGGCTGACGGGAAAGCAATTCCATTCTGCAAAAAATATTCAGTTTCCTGACTCTATAGTTTATTCTGTAAAATGTCACCCATTTTGACAGGAAAAAACATTTGAGTAACAAACAAAAACATAAAAAACATCTCTTAATTTAAAATTAGTTTTGAGTAAACACAGGGTGTATCTTTCTTCCAGGGCCCCTATTCTACCTATTTTCCTTAGGAAAAATAGACCTGAATTAGTACAGTCAAATTTTACATTTGGATGTTATGAACTGGTAAACTGATACAGAAAACAGAACTTTAGCATTTGCAAATTTAGCATTTGCAAATTTTAACACTTCCTTCTGTCTGTCTTAATTGTCATTTTAAGTAGACAAAAATTCTATTTCTATTATGTTTCTGCTAACTACACCTACTGCTGCCATTATACATTAGTTAACACTGGCAGTTGTACTGCAAAGGCTTAGCATTGCAGTCGAAAGTTGCTCAGAAGGTTTTTCCATTTTTGTACAGGTACCTAAGGCTGCCATGACCAAAAACCATGTCAGAAAGACAAACATTAGGTACACTGACATATGGAACATTTCACTTCTAAAGCAACTCAGAATAAAACTGTTCTTTCAGCAAACCTTCAAAAAGTTATCAAAGGCATAATGTATCAGAGAGCAGTAATTGCATAAGATGCCCCAAAGGTCTTTAAAAGAGGACAAGAAAATAAACTATACTTTAGTTTTTAAAAATCTTCAGACTATAAATGTCATCTTTACTGTTTGTCTCATGGCACAAAAAAAGTCTGGCATGCCCTCACTACTATATTCACTTCCCTTCACCTAGCAAACTCAACACAACCACTGAATTTTGAACACAAAAGTCTCCTGAATTCAGCAAAATTGTAGGTGCATTATCCTATGGATATCTACTTTTAACTGGATAATGAAAAAAAATGATGCCTGAACTAAAATAAAGAGTGGCAAATTCTAATTTCGATGAAAATAAGGTAATAGAGGTATCTATTGTAGAGAATTTTTGCATACCGATTTGTATCCCAAATGCCTTTTTTGCTGGACTTGAAACAGAACACAACTATTACAAGACTTGACTTTTCCACTACATTAGTGAAGTTTTGGTATCACATCCACAATTGCAGGTGAGAGGGAAACATAGTATTTGATATTTTGTGATGGCTTTAACAGGATTTTTAAAGAAGTTTCCCACAATGAATTATTTAGTAAATAAAGTAACTTTGGGACAGATGGAAAGGAGGAGGGTAAAAAGGGCGATTCTGAGGCTGCAACAAAAGGCAATTCTGACTGCAACAAGTAGGTTTAACAAAAATTAAGGAGAAAAAGGAATTTCTGACTTGAGAAAGTTTAAGGTTGTTAATGTGAGACTCAAACTTGCATTGCTTGTTCTAGACTGTGTAAACAAAGATAAGCAACTTAAGGAGTAAGGACTTCCCTGCAAACCACTTGGTTTGAGAAGCCTGAACACACTGTGCATTTATCAAGGGAAAATTAAGTTCTCCTATTCAAATATGTTGATTTTAGAGAGTTAATCTTGCTGTAAGAACATTGTGCTGTTCCTCCCAGGGAAAAGCAGTTCTACTAAAACAGAAGCATTGTTACAGTGTAGGGAGAATTATACACTGTCTGAATGTAGCCATTGAGTTTTGGGCTTTATTAATGCAGGAGTGTCTGACTGCTTGTCTAGGGGGAGGATGCACCCATCTTAAATCTCATAAATCAGACATCTGAAATGAGACATGGTAACACTGAATCATTGTGGCTGGAAGGGGTCTTTGGAGGTCACTAGCCCATTTCCTATCCAAAGTGTGGTCAGAACTGACCTTGGACGAGGCTGGTTAGGGCTTTGTCCCAGCAGGTCTTGAACACCTCCAAGCACAGCTCTCTGGGCAACTCTCCATCTCCCTAGTTAGAAATCAATATCCTATAAAATGGAAAATACTGGGTTTAGTAACAAAAAGCTCTTCTGGTCATGACCAGTCATATAACTCACGTTAATTATTGCCCTAATTTCTGCATGTTCCATTTCAGCAGTATTTTGCTGTAGTCCTGGTGGTTTCAGGGCATAAATGTAACAAAGTTTCTAGGCAGAGGGGTCATCTTTTATTAAATGCACCTGTTTATCTGGAAAATTAAGAGAAGCTTCTGGATGGACTGCATATGAATACACCACTGACTAAACAGAAAGACTTTTTATGGTACATAACTTTCATGCAGCTTCCAACGGCGTTTTAACTCCCAACTCCTTTCTCCTAGGTGATAAGTATTTTCATAATACTCTCTCCCTTCCCTGATTAATATCCCTGTACTTCTGGAATGCCACTAACCTTTTCTTCAAAGTTGGTCTACTTGATACACACCTAACCAAATGCTAAGCAGTTGTTCTGTTTTTAGCTTGGGAAGTTGCTGTTTCATTTTCAGATTTGAAAAAAAAAGACTTATATGCTTGCAAGCTTGTATTATTTTTCCATCTGTACCACTTAAATGAAACTATCCATACCTGTAAATCTTGTGTAATTTATGCAGAACCTATAAGCTTCTCAGCCTTCTCTGCCCTTCTTCTCATTCTTTCACTAACTCAGAAAAGCATAAATCTGAGGAAGCAGTAAACAAGGCAGTTGTGATAAGCACATTGCATCCTTATGAACACAGGAGTAAGTAATGCTACAAGCATGCCAACACTACTGTAAGAGTAGAAAAGTAAAACAACTAACTTGCTTAAAATTGTATAGGTGCTTTCACCTGTAGGTCTGTGGATATTTGCAAAATTAGTTGGGTTTGGGTTTTATAAATTATATCAGATTTTATGTAATTCACATATTAGGCAGGCTGTGCATGGAAGCACATGGTAGTGTAACATGCTGTCTATTTAATGAAAATTAAGGACATATAGAAACAGAATGGTTTGGGTTGTAAGGGCCCTTAAAGACCATGTAGTTCCACCCCCCTGCCATGGGCAGGGACACCTCCCACTAGACCAGGTTTCTCAAAGCCCCAGCCAGCCTAGCCTTGAACTTTTCCAGGGATGGAGCAGCCACAATTTCTCTGGGCAACCTGTTCAGTGCCTCACCATCCTCAGAGTGAAGATTTTTTTTCCTAAATGCTCCTTGGCCACAACAGGGTTTTATAATCAGCAAGAACAGTTGTTCCAGAGCAGGATGGTTACAAACAACATAACTATAGATACTCACCCCTCCCAGCATGATGGACTCTGCTAAATTACATTATTACTCACAAAATAGTTTCCTTCTATCCATTTCAAATTTGTTGAATTAACAGTGATGCATTTTCATTACAACATAGATGCATGTTATTAGATGGCATGAATATGTAGCTTTTTGGCCACAGTTTTGGATGGAAAATATTTCTGATCCCTGTTTGCACAACTGTGTATTTGGCATTAAAATTACTAGATAAAATGTGCTACAGAAATAAATGTCTAAAATACATAAGCAGACCATTCTGACAACTACAGCAGTTCAATATGTGTTCAATACCAGACTATGGAGTCATTCTCTTTGAAACGGACGGAACTTCCATCCTTGGCTGTATAGGAGAAAACATTTCCATGCTCCCCTCCCACCACACCAGACTGTCCTCCAGCCTGGTGGTTCGGGTGCACATAGAGCAAAAAGAGACTTGGAATCCCCTCAGGCAGTGGCACAAACAGCACTAACTTGAAGTGGAGGACACAGCAAACATTTGTAAGGGTACATGATATAAAAAGCAAGTACCAGTGCCAGAAGTGTGCCTTCTGTTCTATTTTTGAAAGAAGGGATTTAGTACCTACTTTCAAGAAGGCTGAGAGATGTTCATGGTTCTTTCTTCAGTGAAAAGAGTTGCCTGAATCTTCAGGGAGAAGTAGGACTAGTCCATAAGATTTCCTGCTAGATAAGATTTCCTGCTAGATTATTTTGGTGGCATCTCACAGGTCTTGCTGGCATTTGTAGAATCAGTTCAGGTACTTAGAGATTGACTCATTTTTCTATAGTAAACTAATGAAATCACAGGAGACTGGAACTCTATAGATTGCCTAATTGAGCCTCTTGAAGTTGCAGGTATGCTTTACAGTGAGACAAGACATGCTGTTCATGGATATGAATTCTGTGAGGATCAAGTATATTTCACAACACGGAGTGTCATGACTTTTAATGGCTTTTCTGCAGGTCTACGTAAATAGCCAATCTCTCCATTCTCTTTTCTTGGAATGTTAAAAATGTGTTCAAAACCATGCCAGGCTACCAAATTAATATTTCTATTAGCCTTTCTAATCCAAAATTAATATACTTACAGAATTACTAATGCCTTGCTAAAGCAACAACTGAAGTTACTACCTAACATAAGCATTACACTTTACAAAAATACAAACACAGTCTGACATCTCTTCAGATCTGCAATATCTAGACAGTTAATTTATTCCAAGTTTTCTTTTGTCAATCTGAACCTTTTAATGCACTAACTGGATTCTGAGATTGCTTTTTAGGAGCACTATGTCTCAAATTGTCATGCTAAAGTACATGCGTACAGTACTTAACAAAAAATAACCCATGCTATTTTATCTCCTTATGATAGAACCAGTAAACCATCTTTATTATCTCTCCTAAATTTCTTGCATGTTTATTATGAATCCTGAAATTAAGTGGAATCACTTAAAGTAGAACTCCTTCTTTTCTGTTAGCTAAAGGAAAAAATAAAATTCTCTACTAGGATAAGGGGAGAAGGGTAAAAACCCTCATGACACCAACATATTGATGCCCAAAGTAGAAGTCAACAGACATATGCTTTTGCCTTTCTACAACATAACACATCTGTGTTTACTCTAAATCTAAAATCTAATCACATTTGGTTGGGGGGTTGGTAATTCTCTGAGCCTGGCATAGTCTGGTTTGGAATTTCACATACTTTCATGATTACAAATCATCTAAAGTCTTCAGTATGTGATAAATGACAAGCAAAGTAAATTCTTAGCTCTCAGTGTTGATAGTTTCTCTTTCAATCTAGATTTCTTTATAACAGCAATTCCTTTCTTTTAAATAAAGGTAAACTTAAAGCACACATACATTTTACCAGATTTCCCTGCGAAATCTGTTAATGATCTTTTAACTGTCATTTTTCCCCATCAGGGACTGAAGAGACTCTGGTTCTTTAACAGATTTGCTTCAAACATGCAAGATACAAAAGCTGGTACCCGAGGATAATCCTGACTCTCATTAGTGGGCTGCCTAAATATAAACTTTTTTGGGAAGAGTACAAAAAACCATGGAAGAAAAGACGCTTAATATTTCAGCTGTTCACTATCTGCTTTGTTGCAGAAAGTGTCTCCTTGGTCTTGTCTGAAAGGATTAGGAGACTAAGCGATGACCCTCTGAGTGCTTCATTCAGAGAACTGCAAGTCTGGGGGATTTTCAGTGCTCTGTGGTCTGGTGACATGCAGTGTGATGCCAGAGTATGTTACCCATCTGTGGGATAGATGCCCCAATTTAAACACTACCTGCTAAAACTCTTGTTAAGACATGGCAATTTGTTCTAAACTGGCTGCTAGTTTTGCTAAAGACAAGACTCTCGGGATGTAAGTGTGTAAGCAGCTGAACTTGAAGAGCTCACCTCAGCAGTTCTTATCAGTAACTACCAAGCAACTGCACTGTATTATGATATCTGTACTTTATCCAATGAAAGTGTCATTTAAGTAAATTTAATTAGGTTCAAGTTAACGTCCCCTGGGAGTACACTACATCTATGAAAAATATCATTCCAGGCAAGCAGTAGCTACAGACTGGCACTGCTTCATTGGTTAAACTCATGTATTTTCTCTTACTGTTATAACCTTAAGGGATGGGAGATGTTTAAAAAACCCAAGAAGCGTAGTCTGGAGTCTAATGACATGGTAGCTTTTTAATAAACTGGCAAATACTTATGCACTTATGTATGCTTCTATCATGCTGTATCAGGGTCCTGATGTCTCTTTCAAGGAAGGTGGATTGGTAAGAAACACAACTTAATAAATTTCCAACTACAAAGGAAAATCATGTTTTTCTGTTACAGACAGTCTTATATGGAATAGTGTTATAATAATTAGAATAGGTTTAATGTTATAATGATTGGAGTAAAGAAGGTCTGAATTCTTAAGTAGGCAATTTTTAATTTCAGATCGGAAAGTTATTATACTGTGACGCACAAGAGGAGGTACTTGTCCCAGAACATGGTGAGAGCAGCAGTTCAGCTCAGCAGCTGTAGTGGTACTCACTGATTCTGTAGTTACACTCATTCCCCCTAACCTCTTTTTTCAGGAAATTACAGCCAGATCAAAGGGACTCCTTAAAATAAAGTTATTTTTAAATAGGCTTGATGGTTTCCTACTTACAGTGACAGGCTTGTTAAAACAGCACAGGAGGAGAATTGATTAAACTTACTGATGGTTTGCAGTCCAACTGCATGCTGTTTATGTACTAGGGTAAGCCCTGTCTTGGCAGACAGCTTTTGAATACCTAACAGTAACCATGTTAATGTGTATGTATTTAATTATTCTTGTTAAACTCTACTCTGATCTTCAGTTTATGATATAAAACTTCATTGTTCAGTTACATTCAAAATAAAAATGTATTTCTAAGCTCCTTTTACTTTCATATTGTGCCTGAGATAAGCTTATTTTAGAGGACAATAACTTTAAACCATTTTGACTTTATTTTCCAGTACTGTTGTATAGCTTCTGTTTTTAAGCATAAAACAAGAAATACATAAAGTGTTAAGTATACACGAGAGCAGATACATAAAATGGAAGGTCACCAGTAGTACTGCTGCAATATTCACAATTACAGATAAAATCAGCGTATTTTATAATTTAACCCTTAAATACCACTGCAAGTTCAGAATTTGTTTTCTAAACGGTACCAAGACCTGCCCTTGCTACAGTGATGGAGAAGAAGAAAGCAGAAAGTATTCTTTCTGCATTTCCGTAGTCCACAGGGTAGATTACATCAATTCAAAATGTAAGATGAAACATGGTGTCATTCTCAAAGTGAGACGTTCACTTCATCACGTAACTCTGAAGCTGTTCCACAAATCATGCAAGTACATATGTATTTACTATAGTACTTAGCATATATTCTCTCTTTAACTGTCATCCAACAAAATCAAGAGACTTTTTTTTTTTTCCCAAATCACTGTCTTACCTCACTGCAAATTTTATCTTTAAAGCTTGCTATCTGTCATGGGCAAGCATTCTGTTTCATCAATTACATCATGATGTGGCATATACTCTTAAAAGGTTCCTGTTGCTGTACAATCTATAAAAATCACGGTGTGAACATTAAAGTAGAAGAACTGCTGGCATTTTAAGATCTGTGTCAAGATTCTATCCAGGTTAAGTGATAGTAATCAAAAAGACAGATGACCTGGAGACAAGTCTGCATGAGAGCCAGAGATAGAGCTGAGCCAGCACAGCAGCTATTGGGAATCGTTGGACAAGGACCTCTAACTGGACGGTGCTACATAAACAACAGCATTGTTTTTGATACAGGAATGTTACCATTTAATATATATACTAATCCTCAACATTAAAATCTTCTCCTGAAGCAAAGACTGAGGTATTTTCCAGTGACGCAACTGCATGGGAGGAATAATTCTGTAATGCTAATGAAAATGATGTAATCAATTTGCAATCATGCTTTCCTGTAAACTCGCTTTTAATTTTACATTTGGCAAATACAGGCATTATATCCAAAAAAGCATGTGTCTCCTTCTGCAGACATGACTGACAAGGCCTGTGTGCACTATGCTTCCAAAACAAACATGACTCAATACCTTTGGGTCGGTAACTCATACGAATGATGAATAATGTTTTTTGGTAACATTCCTAAAGTGTGTCTTAGAGAAAGTAGCAATTCATCTGTTGGAGAAACATAATCAAAATTGGGTTTATAAAAATTTGCATGCTGTGTGATAATTGTGGCTTCTTGTAGGATACACACAGTTACACAAACTACTTGATTACATGGCTATACTTAAGCCAATTTGTTATATGTAGAAAAATAAACACATTTTTGAAATCTACAGCTTTACCATACCAACATGTCTTTCAGGGCGAGCACTGAGAGAGCCACTTGTGACATAAAGCATGTGAAAGAAAAACAAACTGTGTGATTTGCGGAACTTACAAAAGCCCCTTTTTGTGTAATTTCACAGTGATGGAATCACAGATGTGGGTAAGTTCACAGCTGGCACAATGTGAAGTGTATTTTCACGTAGGCCAGGCACTAGGTCCTCAGTAGAGGTTATCAATTAATATCATGAGAATATTATCTGAGTCCCCAGATCCCAAGTTGACCCCTGAAATTAGTCACAAAACTCTCCACAGGAATCCTCTTGCTAGTCAACAAAGGAAATAATCTCCTATTTCTGTTTCACAATGTCAGTCTATCTGAAACAGAAACCATATTGAGCAATAGCACAATTCATATGTCTTCTGAAAGGCTGAAATTAATATTAAAATATTAAAAGGGTTGAGAAAAAATATAAAAAAATATTAAAAGGGTTAAAAAATATTAAAAGGGTTAATTAGGAAAGTGAACAGTCGGAGGATAACAAGTGCTACCTGCAAACCTGTGCTGAAAGCGGTATGTATTAAAGGTGTGTACCTATTAGACTGCTAGATGAATGTTCCTTATTTGGAGTTAAAAAAATAAAAGAAAATAAAAATCCCACAATGACTGGATACTTGGTATGTAACATATTTAGGAAAAGTATTTAAAATTCATGGATGACCTAGTCCCTGACTGGCTTAGCCACCTAAAGATTGGGTAAGTTATAAAACAGAGTGTTAAGTGCTTGTTGACTGTCTATGTTCTGAATAGCTCAGCAGACCAGAATTATTGAGTGTTTCATTGTGTCACAGGTTTCCTTATCCAGAAAGAGTACATTACTCAGCAATTAGCTAAGGACTTTATAAGGACTTCTGGAGATTTCTGCAGAAGAAATTGCCCAATGATCAATGCTTCTCACTCGAAAAATGCAAAGCCCCCATTTAATTTCTGTTTGAACTGGCTCGCTCCAGAGCTAGTCAGCAACATTGAATGTGATTGCTAGAAGATCAACGAGCTGTTTCGTGCCCCATTCCTGAGGTTACACATTTTCTGAGGCTCATTTTTTTTCCTTTTCCTTATGGGATTGATCTGCACTGCTGAAGTCAGTGAATGCGTACTCAGACATAACGTTGAGAAATTACTCCTTTCTCCACTGAAATCACTTGTGAGAAGAATTACAAAAACTTTTATCACACACTACCAAAACACAGCTTGAGTAAGAGATCACGGATTGTCTCAGAATACTGGAAGCTGTCCACAAGCTTAAGTTTGGTGTGAACATTAAGAAGGCAGTTTTAGAGGCTAAAGGGTTTGGAGGATTTTTTAAAATACAAAATATTGCATATTAAATATTTAAATTATATATATCATATTTTATATCTGCATACACAGACACACACACATGCACACAGCAGTCCTCTCCATACTGGAAAACCCAGACTGTTATCCCTAGCAGACCTTCAAAAGTTGTCAAACCTGATCATGCCAGGCAGTAACTTTTCACAGTTGCACTGCAGTTTGTTAAGTTACATTCAGCTCTACAGTTCATAAGCCTTCTAGTAGGGATAAGCCCAGGAGGAAAGGAAAATAAACTATGAACCATGTATGTAACAAGGTGGAAACCAAGTGTTACAAGAGCACCATTCAGCATGAGGAAGGGTTTGTGCCTGTGCTCCAGTGTGTGCACAATGGCTTTTAATTGGCTGGAGAGAAGACCTGATGAAAAATGCAGCAATGTTCCCCTCATCTTATGGCTCATGTGAAAATGAGCAACCTAAGTGGCAGTAGGGCATATTTTGTAGGTGTACTACTGGTGTAGTTCATAAAACATTACTGAGAAAAATCATTCTGGAAGGAATAACAAGAATAAAACCACTATTTTTTCCAACCCCTTTTGGTTAGCTATCGAAATCTTTCTAAAAGTAATCTAAGACATACTGCATCTAAAGTCTATACAATTGCCATATACACACTAATTCTGACCTTCCTGGACTTACTTTGGAGCATGAGGTGCCCCGTCATGATCAAGGGGCAGCTGTCGTCAGGTGGGGATGGGTCTCTGGTGTCACACAATGCAGAAGTAGTGGTTTGGAGAAACGCACATTAACAGCCCTCCCCTGACCCTGTTCCCCAAAACTCAGGCTCTGACGTTACGTCTTCATTTCACATTTAACTCTTAGGTCTGAGCTCAACGAAGAGAAGGCCATAATGCAAAACTGTATTTGAGCTGCACACAACGGAATTAGCAGCTCATGCGAGCGCTAGTCCCTAGCTCTAGTAGACGGAGGGCACACAACCTCCTCACTACAGGAGGATGAAAACAGCCTGAACCTCAGCGTCCAAACGCCTATAAAGGAACCGTCGGCCCGAGGGCCGCCGGAGGTCGGCCGCTCAGCGGCAGACACCCATCCGGCGGGCCTTGGCAGCTGCCGGCCGGCCCCGGGGGAGGCAGGGGGCCTGCGGCGCTACCGACAGCGGCAGCGAGCCCCTCCGCACACCGTAACGACTACACCGCCCCGCTAACGGCACGTCAATAGCACAGGAGCATGCGCGATGGGGAGAGGACGGGAAAGGCCGCCGCCGCGCACGCGCTCTGCCCGCCCCGCGCCTCAGTACCTGAGAGCCGCCCGGCGCTGTCGCCGCTTTCTTTTTTTTGGCGGGGCCGCCGCCTGTGCCGGGGCTGGCCGGGCGCTTCTTGGTACGGGATGGGCCGCCGGCGGGAGAGGCGGCCGCCGCGGGGATCACACTCGCCATTTCTCCCCCCCTCCGCGCCCGGGCTGAAGGCGCCGGCGGGGCGGAACCGAGAGAGAGAGAGAGCTTGCCCCTTCCCGGTACCGGGCGGCGGGACGCGCATGCGCAGTAGCCGCGGCGCGACGTCGTCCGCGTCGTTCACGTCTGGGCTGTGGCGGGGAAGGTGCTAGTCATGGGGGGATCATGGGATGGGTTGGATCTTCAGATCGTCCGGTTCTAACCTCCCTGCCATCGGCGCAGACACCTTCCACTAGGCCAACTTGCTTCAAGCCCCGTCGAACCTGGCCTTGAGCACTGCCAGGGATGGGGCATCCCCAGCCTCTGGACCACCTGTGCCAGGGCCTCAGCATTCTCAGGCAGGTCATGGCGGTTTGGATCCACTCGCAAGTTTTTCCACCACGGATGCGTGAGAGCAGTGCTTCAGCAGCGGGGGTGAACCTCGCAGGAAGCTGCCTGCCGCCTTACTGTGTTCCTCCCACCAGGCCTGCAGTAGCTCAGGCCCCTTCTGTGCTCAGTTCACCTCACCTCAGCTGGCTGCATAGCCCTAGTGCTCCCGAGTGTAGGCGGTGACAAAATGTGGTGAGCTTGGGGTTTGCTAACTGTCAGAGGTAGGAAGTGTGCAAGGCTGGGAAGGGTGCTCTCACCAAGCCCCATGTATCACAGAGGCTTTTCAGATCTGCACTGAGCAGTCACCTGGGAAGTGCAAACTAAAAAGCTGTGTAAGATTCAACTGAATGAATGCAATCTGTAGTCTGGGACATGTGGGTTCTAGCCCATGCACAGCTGGAGCTCTGGAGTACAGTGCTGTGTTTGCAGGCAGTCGCTGTCTCAAGCCTCCCCAAAGTGAGGCAGTTTATGCACACCACTTTCAGACCACAAGAAGAGTCTGTGGGTCCCAAATGTGTCAGCTTTTTCCAGTTGCCTTGGTAAAACCTGCAGCTGGTTTTAATTGCGTCCCTCCATTCTGAGATCATGAACTCAGAGAAGCTTACCCATAAGTCTAAGTGTGGTTGTCCACACTTAAACTATACCACCTTTAAAATGCAAGTTGCAAGTAATTACAGTTGTCATTAAAGACTGTAGTCATATTTTCAAGAGAGCTGATAGTGAATGTCTTTCTGGTTAATTCCTACTGCTACAGATTTGTTGCTTCCATGCTGTTTTGACATGGCTAGTGACTTGGTCCAGCATTTTTTTTTTCCTTTTATTGGAATCTGGAGTAATTTTGCACTGGAGCAACATGCCAGAATAGATTTCTGATGATTTGGGCAGAACTCCAAAGTTTCTTTGCAGTCCTCTTGCTGTCTGGTGCTGTTTCATACCCTACCCCAGAGAACAAGCTGGTGGCAGTAATGGGTTGCAGACAGTTGTTGAGCTGCTTGGTGGCTGTTAAAACTGATTTTAGTTTCTTTATGCTTGTGTAAACCTGCATTCAACATACTGGTCAACTTATTAACATATTTGTTTGAGGCACCTCTATACAATGCCTCACTACTAGGTTTCTAGCTGCAGCTGTATGAGATCCTGCCCCAGCATGTGCATTGTGGGGAGGCAGAGGTCCAACAAGTTGATGTTCAGGCATAAAATTTAGGTCACGTTTATAGATAGTGCTGTAATGAGGGCTGAGCTTGGTCACAGTAGGGGTGCCAGGCAGTGCTGTGTTAAACAAAAGCTCTGAAGGTGGCCTGAAAGAGAGCTGGAGACTAAAGCCTGGACTTCCAGGCTGTGTTCCAGGCACCTGTGTATGTAGCAGAAAAGCAGGACAAGAGTTGCTTTCCAGGGGTGTAAGCAAGGCCTTCTGCAAACATCTAAGTCCCATCTTCTCCTCCCCAATGGTAGTTGTCTTTCTTTCTGAGTATGTGGGCTGCCAACAGCACTGCAAAGCCAACTGGTAAACACAATTGTGTTTGCCCTCAGTGACTGTTTTTGGCTGTTGTGTGTGATGCAGTATGTGTTGCTGCCTGTTTCAGGTGACAGCCTCCTGTCGCATGCCCAGCTTGGTGACCTGAGCTTGAAATTAGCAGGAACACTGGGAATTGCAGGGGAGTCATGTTCCCGGACAAAGCCAAATGTGCTGTGCTGTGTGCTCAGACCATTGATCTTAGTCAGCCTTTTTTGGTTCCCAGGGCTGGGTCCCATCCCTTTCCCACGCACATGCTGTGTGCTCAGCTCCCAGCATGCCCGATTAAAAAAGAAAGTGTACCTTATCAGAGGAATGTTTTTACTGAGAGGAGCAACTTTAATGCGGCCGCAGAGTAGATGTTGCATGTAAGTCATGCAAAGAATGAACATGCTGCATCAGTGGAAGTTTTTAAATAGCATTTACCCAGGCATTTTCTTATCTGTACCCATTTTTATCAATCAGTTGTCTCGAAACAAGATCACAAGGCCCATGTGTGTTGCAGTGATATTAAATGCAGTGCAATTTTACATGGTACCAAATGCTTTACAATCCCAGGAGGCCTACAACTCATTGGAAAATAACATTAATGGCAATGTAAACGGTGAGAGTGTCTGCAGGGGATGAGTAATGGAATTAGGGATGTGGGAAGGGCTGTGGAGTTGCAAGGCAGCCATCTCCCTGCTCCTTGAGTGGCTGCCCACACCCGGCCCTGCTGAATATTGAGAGGTGGTGTTCTGGTGAGTAAGCGTGTATGCATCTTGCTAGGTTTCTGTTACACGTGTAAATAGGCAGTTGCTTTGTCATATGGATGAGGGCTTGCCTGAAGAAGTGCACATGCAATTGCTAGTCTTCCTTGGTGTGACATGGCTTTTCCTGCTGCTTATTCTAAACCTGGTTTGAGGTGAACACGCTTTCCCTCATTAGTACTGCAGTGCCTATTTTTTTATATGCTGCCTGGCTAATAAGAAAATTAAATACCATTCAGTAATAACCCTGCAAGCTTTTTGACGTGAACAGTCACCCATCTGCCTGTTAGTAATAGTGGCAATGAACTTGAAAGGCTCCTTGTGCTTTTCTTGATAATAGGTGTGGAAAAATGCAGGAGTCTCCTGAATTAGGGAAGAAGATCTCAGGCTCCTAGCCCAGGATTGTGAGGTGCTGTTTTGGTTTTGTTGTGTGTGGGGTTTTTTTCCTTTCACTGAATCAAAAGCGGCCACAAACAATAGTTTTCTCATCACGGAGGGGATTACTGTGAAGCTGTTAATGCATACGAAGGGTGGGGAATACTTCATGATTAGGATAATTTAAGATTTTCTATTTTGTTTTTTCCTTCATGGAGGAAGAAAACGATGACAGCAGAAGATGTTTGGAAAACCGGCAGAAGGATCTTTAGCATGACTTAAGATAAGGCAGAGTAGAGAGCAAGGCCGCTGTGCAGACTGTGTCTATGAGCTGTGAGGGTTGTGGAAGGGCTCTGCTGTGGGCTGAGAGGCATCACATCAGCAAGGACTGACCTGAAGTGGAAAAAGATGCTGCCGTTACGAATGTCACTAGTGTGTATCTAGAGGTGCAGCGGCAGCTGGTGAAGATCCATAGGCCAAAAGTGTTGGGACAGGTCACACCCTATCAGAGCAGCTCCATGTCCCAGCCCCAGGAGTGGCTTGCTAGTGAGTAGAGAGCTGTGCCAGCTCCCTTCCTACCTGTACTGTGAACTGGCCTAGTGAGTGGCTGCTTGTACAGAGACACCCCACAACTGCCACATTCAGGCTGAGTGGGACCAAATGCCTTGGATGCTGTTGGACCAAATGCATCGGTACTCTTCTGCTTCATCAAAAGGAAAAGCCAGTATCCGCAACTGTGAATTTATTCTACTCTAAGCCTTGTAATTAAATCTATCTCAGTACCTAATTTACATCCCGCCTTCCTGTTAAGCTTTCAACATTCCTGCTATTTTTATTTCTGTACTACCAGAAAAATGGGGTTAAAAATTAAACTGTCTGTGGCTTCACTCATTGGCCATATTGCAGTTTATAAAGTGATTTAGTATCCAAAATGGTGTGAGAGCATATACATAATCCCTCTGTATACCACTGAATTAAATCGAAGGCTTTAAATTTCTCACATAACCTACTTCTGCATTTCTTTTGGTATCTACAAAGTGGGGATAACTTTTTACTAGGTGGTAAGTTGAACTCAGTGCAGGAAGTTGTGGCAGTTGAGATACATTGTCTAGTGATGGTTACGTAGTGATTTGTACCATTGCAATTGACTGGCCGTGGTATCAGACAACTTTTCTGTTAATTCAGCCATCTTTAGAAGCATTGCACAGATGCAATTTGTGTTATAATTTGTAATGTTTTAACTCTTTTTAAAGACTTACGTTTTATTTTAAAAAATAACTTTTTTTTTTTTTAAGCTGTGTATGTGTCTATCAGGTGTCATTTGCATTTTTATAGAGGCTCTGGAAAAAGAAAGGATTGAAGTTCTCAGCTTCGCTGCCCTATCAGGTAAAAAGCAATGGATTCCTGCAGGGTAGCTTGTGAGGTCTGATGGCATTTTGTACATTATTCTTTAAAAGCACTTGGAGGCTTTGATGACTTTTCAGAGCCTGCAGCTTGAACTCTTGTGATTTGCATTTGTTCCCTGCAATTTGCAGCTGCAGGCGCTGCACTAGCTTTGTTTAAATATAATGCCAAGTGCCTTTAAAATAGGTATTTGAACTTTGGATTAAGGAGACTACTTGTGTAATATTAAAGGCCTTTTTACTGCACACATCAAATATCTAATTTTCAATGCAATCGTCCTGTTAGAAGTTTTGAAAAAGACATTTCTGTATTCTTAGTAACACAAAAAGAGAAGCAGGTCTTTAGAAATGCCTTTTTTTGCCATTTTCCTAGTAGCCTCTCCTTCTCTAAATTTATTTTAAAATGTGATGAATTTGACACATCAGAAATGAGCAGTAAGAGAGGAGACCAAGTGCTGTTCTGTTTGCAGTTTAGTTGTACTTAATTTGAATTTTTTTGCTACTAATAGTAAAGTTAAGCTGGCAGCATGCTTGCCACTTATCAGTGTTGTTACATGAAGTGTGGACGTCTGACCAAAATTTGTGTGCATGCTGTGTCTGGCAAGTTTAACCAAAATACTGTGTAGGCAAGAGAAATCTATCACAAGATGTTAGGTTAAATACAGATTTTGTTAGGGTGAAATACAGTTCTACACTGGAAAACAAGTGACATGTAGTGTTTGACTTTGATTTCAAATGTTATACTGTTGGTGTATACTGTAAGAGGAAGAAACTGGCCATTGTGCAGTTAATGGAACCCTGTATTCTCTATATTCTGGATAATTATTTATTATGCAATATTTAACATATTTACCCACTGTCTCAAAAGATTTATGAATTAATTTATCATACCAGATTTAATCTTATCTTTTTGAAAGTGAAAATGGGTTAAGAATTTCCCTATTTACTTTACATTCAGATTCTGATGAATGTTTTCCGCAGTTATTCATGTGAACAAGTTCTTGATTTCTGAAATGCTCAGCTGAGAAAGATAAAAATGCCATGATACTCGTTTGCATAATCTTTAATACAGTAACCACCTTGAAAATGCTGTAGGTTTGTAGACTGCAAAAAATGTGGATTAGCTGAGTAAGTAATCTGATTTATGAACATAAGAGCTCTGTGGAATGGCAAATAGTTTGTGAGCAATCTGGAGACTGAGCATGGTCATAGAATTAATTTATTAATAATTTTAAATAAAGAATAAATTCACAGAAATAAAAGTGTCCCATTGAATTACTTAACAGAACAGCGGTTGAAGTCACTTAATAAACTGCTCACAGGGATTAGCTCATGCATCTTCACTTGTTAGAACAAGTCTTCCAGTGCTACAGCACTTTTAGTTCTATAGTAATTCTGCATTTGCTTGTAGATTAAGGCTGTGATATTTTTACTGCAATTAGGATATAAATTTGAGTAAGTTAATACTGTCAACAGTATCTGTACTAGTGGGCCATCTATGAATGTTACAACTTTGCTCACTATTATTTTCCCGATGCAAAACCCTCCCCACAAAAGATGAGGATGCAGAGCGCAAACACTATCTGATGCCTGCTTGATGACATCTTGACTTTCTTGGTAATCTGTCAGTCTCACCTTTTTCTTGTTTGTTATCCGTATGCAAACTAGGAATTTAAGTGTGAGGTAAACCACAGTGTTTTAGCCAAGGTCTCTGCTCTGCCAAAATGGAACAGGCAATAATCACCCTAACTGAATTTGAAGATGCTCCCAGTCCAAGTGGAGACTGTACTTAGAGCATGAGATTAGAATTTAGAGAAAAGTTGGGTTTGTTTTTGTAAAATATATATTTTATACATCTATATCAGCACAGACAAGCACAAATTAACAGTTTATTTCTAAGCCAATGATTTTTAAGAGTCTTGTCTGTTGATCCTGAAAAATCCCTGGAGTCCATGTGAGGTGACCAAAAGAAGCAAATCCATAGTGCTTAGCATCAGTGTCATTTTTGTGACATTCCTAAAAAAGATCATCTCTTTTTCAGTAAAAAGTGTCTGTCTACAAGACGCAAAAAAACCCACAGAAAATAATTGGAACTACGTAAGTCATGGACTGGAGTAAAAATGAGTGGGTAACAGTCACAGTAGAAGGCATTGCAGAACCTGGGTAAATTATGAGCTAAATGTGAATCAGCGCTATTGCGGTGCTGTGAAACAGGCATCACACAAGGAAGCCTGCGAGGCACATGCTGTAATCCCTTCACTTGTCAAAGCTTTGGTTAGGCTCAATTTGAGTGCTATGTCTAGCTTTGGGCATTACACTTCTGGACTCTCTCCAAACCTCTCCTATCTTTCTCAAGGAGAATTAGAGGATGCTCTCAGGTCTAGGAAGCGTGATCTGTGAAGAATGATTGAGAATTTGGGCCTAAGGAGGAGAAGGGAGGTGGAGGAGATTTATGCAGAAAAGGAAAAACTGTTGTCTGTTCTCATTGTAGATGAACTCAATTTACTGAGCAGTAGAGACTATTCTTTATGCACTAACCATACTCTACACATTTTTATTCTTTTTTTTTCTACTAGTAATGACCTGACTAGAAGAATCTGTTTTGTTACTTTCTGTGCTGCACTCAAGTGGGTAATATGTAGAGGAGTTTTGGTACTGGGAGGGTGTTTGTGGTGGTGTTTGCATTTTTTTTTTTCAATGATTGACTACAAATTGGGAGCACTTGGGTTTTGTTTTCTAGGTTTTGGTAGATAAGTCCAAGGACATGAAAGCCACTGCAAGGCAGGAGGGACCATCTCTCTCCGTGTCTGTAACAATGAAGAAATAAAAGGATTAACTTTACATCAAGGATGATTTAGGTTGTATTACAAAGAGCTTTTTTCAGAGAAGGCTAGCTTCTCACTAGAATAGCTTGCTTTTGAAGGTTCTGAAAAACAGGTTAGATATCTCCCACAGAAGGTCACACGTAACTGATGCTACCAAGAGACAGGAGAGTAGACAAGATGACCTCTCAAGATTTTTTCCAGTTCTGTTTTCTGTGATTGCATCAATTCTATTGTTATTTGTGAAAGGCATCTGCTTTCACACAGAGAAATGAGAATGTGAGGCTGGCTGTACAGGGTCAGATGGTTTAACCCAGCACACCATCCTCAGTGGGACCTGAAAGTGTGGGGAAGACTCTACTAACAGGCCAGCTACACAGGATGATACTTATTCTGTAGATGGCTTCTGTGCGTATATTTAGTTGCTCTTGGAGATTTCAATTCTATGAATTTGCTCAGTGCTTCTTGAACAAGTCAGGGTGATTGGTGTTCATGGTATCCCACAAACAGAAGTTACTATGGCTGAATCACCTGTGTGAAGACCCACCTTTCTCTGCTTTGAACCCGATTCCCTTCTAGCTTCATTTGTTGGTTTTTGGCTCTTGCTTTTTTCAGAGACAATAACGACACATCTTCTCCATTGCCACTAAATACTTTATAGGCCTTTACCTTATTCAGTCTTAAAAATTCCTGTTTCTAGACTCAAGGCTTCTGGCTTACTTACCTATTTCTTATATAGAAGATGATGCTTGGATTCTCCTTGTTTCCCTGTCTGGAACATTTTCACCTCTACGTCCTTTCAGATAGAGGGAAAAAACTGCATGCAGTATTTAAGATGCAGTCACTCTGTAAGTGGCAAAGAGATGTTCTCTGTTTTATTCTCAGTTCCTTTTTGAATAAGTGATTTTCTGACTATTGTGGAGCACTAAGCTTATGTTTCCATAATCTGTGTGTCCTAACCTCAAGGTCTCTCTTCCTGAGTAATACCAGTTGACTCACTGTGTATTTGAAATTTGGACAGCTTTATTCTCCTGTGTATCTTTTTACGTTTACCTATATTGAATTTCCTGTGCTGGTTTATTGCCTAAGTGCTAAGTCACATAAGGTCTGTGTATAGTTCTCCATTATGAGTCCTTGCCTTCACTACCATAAATAATGAAGTAGCATCAGCAACTTTTTCCGCCTTGCTACACCCCTTTTCCAACTTGCTTATAAATACAATGACCAGCACGAGTCCCAGGACAGATCTTTGTGAGGACTGTTTAGTTCCATAACTCTTTTAGGTGGTTATATTCAATTTTTTTACACGTTTTATCTGTGTGAGAACATTCATTATTTTTGGGTAGGTACTTAGCTTACTTCATCTTTCTGGATAGATTGTATGAACTGGATTTTTGCTGTCCATGTGCTTGTGGGTATAAAAATGCAACAGCAGTAGCAAACAGTGTGGTTCTCTTGTATAGGAGAAACTATTCTTTTCACCAAATACAAATTTGTCAGTTTAATTGCGGTATTAAGTTCCTAGTTCTGATGCATAGATTTGCTGTGGAAGAATACAATGATTAGAATACAATGATTTCATCATCTGTGTCTTCATTTTTTGAATACTGGAATCATGAATGGATGTATTTTACCACTTGAAGAAAGATTTTGAGGAAGAACATCGTTAACTGTGTGCTGCTGAGGATGTCATGTTATACAGTAAAAAACGTGCAAATCCATTTGAATATTTTCAATAGCCATGATTAGTATTTAAGCAAAATAGACTCTTTTTTTTTTATTTCAGCACTGTTTAGTGTTATTGCTGAGATTATTGACAAAAAATAGGTGGCAACCTGTTGTAGTGTCTTTTTTATTTCTTACTCTGTAGTTGAATATGGCTCCGCAAACTTGAGAGAGAGGAAAAAAGTATCTTTAAGCTGGGGTTATGCTGTCCTGGTCTTGTTGAAATTTGGCAAAAGGGATGAGTTTACTTGTTTGCATTAGGTGGATATAAACAGTCTCTTGCAAATGGGGAATTTTACTAATTGCTTCATTTTATGAGCAAGCTAAAGATCTCTAGTCCTTTAATGGAGAAAAGACCATCATTAAAAATGTAATGCATGTTTTGGGGTAATTAAAAATGGTGCCTCTGAGTACTTTTCAAAGTTTCTACTCTTCCCCCAATTCTTTCCTTCCCCCAGTGCATGTCTGGCATGGGGGTGTGTTGTTTCCTGTAGCAAATATTAAGGGCTGATAAGAACAGGAGATATTGGCTTGATTACCTTTCATCTTCCATGACTGAAAGCAAGTATTTTCTGCAAGATTTTAATTTATAAAAACAACCCTACAAGTATCATTTAAATTCCTCTCTTGAAAGGTTCCAAGGAATCTGTCTTCCCCAGCTAAGGATCTGAGAATGCATATAATTATATCTAATCATTCCACCACTGTCAGATTAGATTGATTTTTAGTCACTTTTGTGCAGATTAGATTCAACTCAGGTGCTCAGAGTGAAAGAAGGTGCATTAATCTGCAGTGACGTTTTGTCTCTCTCAGTTAGCAAGTTCTAAGAGATGTCAGATAATGCAAGTTCGATGGTATGAAGCATTTCTTTTTTGTCCCATGGATTTAGTAAAGTTAAGGAGGTTCAGGCCTTCAAAGGCAACCATCATCAATTTAACCATTTGTCCTACAAAAAATGCAGCAAAAAAAAAAAATTAATGGAAATAAAGAATATTCCTGACAGATTTAAAGGCTGGAGACAAATGGTAGTGGTTAAATTGAGGGAGACTTGTAAAAAAAAAATCTATTTCTGCAATGTAAGCCGGTAGAGCACACATCTTTGTGCAGTCAGAATCTGTCTATCAAAATTTTACTTCATGCATTGACGTTTACAATATGTGTAAGTTTGCATGTAGTGGTTTCTCTAATGCTGCATAACCGTGTTATCTGGCATGTATGTGTTTCTGTGTAGTGTTGAAGGTCATACACTGATTTCTTCAGACTGCATGTGGTCAGACCACAGTTCTAATTATTTTCAAAGGAGTAATACATGAGCATTACAGAAGTGAATAGTGAAGGACGAAGTATTGAAAAATGAAGTGCAAATAAGTGACATTGCAATGTGTGTCCTCTAATTTGGCAGATTTAATGCTGGCAAAGCTTTACTGTAGCTCAAAGTATATGTTTATCTCTTAATTATCACAGTTACTGAATATGCTCATTGCATAATCTGGGGTGCAGTAATTGAGTCCATTACTGTAGATAAACAATTGCCAATTTATAGTACTTCAGAAGAAAAATCATGACTGTAAACAGATGTTGCAAAAATGAAAATATTGATGCTATCATACTTTTACTATGATGAAATCTTAAACGATTTTCTTAATGTGCGGTCTGCCAATGCTCGTTGAAAAT
This sequence comes from Lathamus discolor, assembly GCF_037157495.1. NCBI lineage: Eukaryota > Metazoa > Chordata > Aves > Psittaciformes > Psittacidae > Lathamus > Lathamus discolor. Next base: position 92,015,209 of record NC_088885.1, on the reverse strand, counting down.
TGCCAATATTTGCTCTTTATTTCTTGGAGAAAAGAGGCTACTCCAATTCTACTGAAATATTTTTTTCCTTTTCACACTTGCCTTAATTTTTTTGTTTGTTTTTTTTTTTTTTTGTTTAATTTCGGTATTAGCTGATCAAGAAGCCAGTTCTTTTTAACAACTTAAGAATTGGCTTTTGATTAAATGAGAGCAATATGGGATGTAATTTTAACTGATGGAGCAATGATGATTTTGTAGGCGGGTAGGCACTTTTCAATCTCCTACTTAAAAAGATATAATAAGTTCATCCTTTTTCAGGAATGTTTGCATAAATCCCAATTTAGTATTAAAACTAATAAAAAACCAACCTGGTAGGAGTTCAGTATTAATACCAGCAACTACTTAGAACAGCACGGTAAGATGTAGGGGTTTTCCTGCAGATCAGAATCCCTTGTAATTTTTAGGTTTAATTCTTTCTATCTTGACAGGATGTTAACCCGCCTAATCCCAAAACAGTGGTCAACATCCACTTTCCCACTTTCACACAGCTCTTAACTGATTGTTTAAAATTGTACCATAGGTTGGAAAGAGGGAATTTTGCTACATCTGAAACAAACTATATAAGATATAGGTTTGGTTGGGTGGGATTTTTGTTTGCTTGGTTGATTTTGCTTTGGTTTTGTTTTTTCTTTCCTTTATTAGTGATTATGAATTATCCAGTGCCTTAAAATACGTAACTACAGGACCCAACTTCTGCATCAGCAGTGACATCATATCAGACATCAATTGTCTGAACAATTTCTGTTTGGATGAAGCAAGGCCTGGGCTGATTCCTCTTGAAAGCATAGGAAAACTCGCCATTTACCATAGCAAGAGCTAGAATTTCTCCTGAAACAGGAGTTACTTCATATACTCAAGAAGACTGTGTGACTGTAAAATTGGAATTAGAACCTCTAATGTCTTATGAGAATGAAGTTGCAACCTGTATGAAAGCCTTTCTGCCTTCTAACTGCCCCCTTGCTTTGTTAGCTTACATACTATTGTGCTATACAGCACTGATAGATTGGATTTTAATATATATGAACATAAATTTTAATATTTATGCAAATGGAAGTCACATACATACATATAAAAATGAGATAAAACTATATGCATACAGAGAAGTGTGTGTGTGAGTGTATGTAAAAAGCACTTCAGAAGGCTTTGCTACTATCATTAAAGTTTTGCTATAGAGTATAATGAGAGTGAGAACATGCCTTCTGTTATGCAGAATTATTCTCCCAGTCTCAAGGGGCAATTTTGTATCTTATGTCTGCAAAATGAAACTGATCTCACAAATACTTAGCCCAGAAGTGTTCATTTAATCTTGGAAGTAGTCCCACTGAATTTAATGAGCCCTTAGACGGTAAATTCTTTGGGGCTCTTATTTTCCTTTGTGCCTTATTCAGTGGTAAGCACAATCTCCATTAGCTCTTACATTAACATCTACTGTTACTTACAGCAAAATGCTTTTACTTTTTGGCTTGAAAATGCTAATTCAAACACATAGGCAGAAAAACTCTGAGGCAAAAGACAACAATTAAATTAGAATTATTCCAAAATTACATTTGAAGAATCTGAATTGGCTTTGTGAAATTTCAGAAGCTGCATTTCTGAGTGCTGCTGCAGGGGTTGTCTGATTTGGCTTTAACTGGAAAAAGACTTTTACAGCCATTGGGATCTTTGAGAGGGGAAGGACTGTAGACTTCAGTTAGTAAACACACCAACCTACAGACTGATGCTGATAGTCAAGGTAACTTTGGCTTCTGTGTGGCTGGGAGTAAGTGTAGAAAACCACAGCTTTTGTTAACTCCGATGCTGACAGCCAGAAGTATCTGACAGTTGCCCATCGGGGTCCTCTTAAAATCCATTCCAGTCAACAGCATTTTTCCAACTGACTGCACCAGCCTCGGATGAGCCTCCTCTTCTGCATGCTTCCCAAATCACATGCCTAAAATAAGCTTCCTGGAGGCTGGATTTGCTCAGTAGAATTAATGTGGTCTGACTATATATTTATGATTAAGTTACATGTAAAGCACAAGCTCATTTTAGATAATTGATACATCATTTTTTTCTTCCCAGATGGTTTCAATCTTTAGCTTCAGAGCAGAGGATAATTTAACCTTGCCAGCAGAGAATTTCTAGATTTTATAAGTTTATAAACTTTGTAAGCTTTCTGATTTTGTTAGATCAGCATTTCTATTCCAGTGGTGTAAAACAATGTCCCATGCTGGCCAGAGATCAATATGAGGGTTACAGTGCATGACCATAGTCCTTAGCAGCATGCTTAGAAAGAGTTAATGGAAAATTGTATATGGTTTCTTAGGTATTTTTATCTTGAGGGGTTACTTTGCTAGCATCAATTCATTTTCTCTTTGGGGAAAAAAAGAGGGGTAGGAAATGAGAGGAAGAGGGAGCAGTAATAAATACAAATGTAGGCAATAAATCCAAACTATTCTATCATTGCTATGAGAAAATTAGGTGAGACAAGTTGATTTGTGTATTGGTTTTCACTTTAAAACCATATTTGAAAGGCACATTAGCTACTGCATTGGTTTCCATGTTAAAAAATGGTATTCTGGCTCAGCAGTGCTGTCAAGAAGTACAATATGTCCCACCTCATTAAGTATCATCTTTTTCCTCTCCATCTGTCTAGAACAGCAGGAAAACTAGTTTTCAAATAGAAAAATAATCAGTTTTATACATTTCCTTTCTTCACCTCTGTATCTGTATTCATCTAAAAATTCAATCAGATTTCCAGGGAAGTGTTTCTAGAACTACAATCCTAATAAAGGTGCCATTCGGAACATCAGGGTCTGTTGTTTGGGGTTTAGTAAGGTGAGCAACTATGAGAGCCCCCAGAAAAATACATGAGGAAAGGAAAACCTGCCTGTTTAATAGAAATATAAACTGTGGTTGGTTGACATCACAGCTAGAAGAAATTTAGGAAGGGGGGCATTTCCTTTTCTGTTTGAATAAGTGACCAAGAGTTCATCACTCTTTGAGTGTTTGAAGCAGTGGAGCACTTTGTGCCTGAACACATGATTTATATGGAAGTAAATAACTGTGTCATATATAGGAGAAATGCCTTGGAGATTATTTGATTCATGACAGACAGTACTGTTCAGTTTAAGGGCCTGATCCGCTATAACAAAGTGTAATACTTGCCACTTGCTTAGCTGAGCAGACAGCAGCAAGCTGCAGATGCTGGCTTTACTGCTGGAACTAAGAGAAAAACACCTCCAAAAGCCAGGAAGAAAAGGCCATCAAAACCATCAAAACATTGCCTGTGCTTTCAGGTAATTGCATTCATCACCATTCAGTTTTTGGGAATCCTGGCATTCTTCAGGTTAAAGTGATTCCCCTCATGGGACTCGTATCAATGCCATCTCCTTATTCTTTATGGTAGCCACTCAGAGGTCCTTCAAGAAACCAATTTTAAGCCTGTATTGTCTTTCTGAAGAATACTCCCAAAGACTGAATGAGGGGCTCTGATTAAACCTTTTTCTTTCAGAGGCCTCAGAGCAGACTGATAACTGTTCAACTAGTTGGAGTTCTGATAATGAATGAATAAAACTGTTAACTTCAAAAGGTCACTACTTTGCAAAGTCAGAGAGTAGCTGTGGGCAGGAGTTGGCAGCACACAAGGCTGGAGTCCCACATCAGAGGTTGGGTAGAAAATTGTATTTTGTAGCTGAGATAATACCAGAGGATGTGTAACTGTGTGAATACATATTGTTTGCAATACAAAAAGCCATTTTAAAAAAGTAAATAAATACAGGTTTAGAAAAAGGCAAATAGGCTAGCATAATTTATTACCTGCATTCTAAAATGTTTACATCATTAATTCTACTGTAAACACAAAAGGTAAGAGACCCCAGTGTGCAACAAAAGAAATAAGCATGCAAATCCATTTCAAGCCACAGACATCAGTTACCAATTTGCCACTAGGTGATGTTTAACAATCTGAGAGTAATGAAAGGAATTTTCAGGGAGAATAATTTAGTGTTCTGGGATATGCATGTGCTGAGGATGATGTCATACCCTGAAAGAATAACTATGCAAACCATAAATAGTCTTTCAGCTAGAGAGACTTAACACTTACTTTGCAAGACAGAGTGTTTCTTTGAAGAAAATGCTTTTCTCTTTATCCAAAGTCTTCTTTTTATCCAAATAAGGATATTTCAAATCATAAAGCAAGTTTTACTGTTAAAAACTGTTCTAAACCGTGATGTGCTCTAGTGAAAAGTGAGACACATGTAATAAAATAGGAGTACAACTTAATAATGAAGCACAGGAATGGGAAGGGAGGCAAGACCTTGAATCCTTTTAGCACTATGTCACCGACTTGCATTGCAGCCTGAGGCAAGACCCTGGTCTGCCTCCCCAAAAGCAGGGGTAACCTTATTTACGTTACAGGGTCACACGAAGTTTAGTTAGCATACTGTGTGGTGTCTCTTGGCCTTGGTGTAAGTGAAGCTGTTCGTGTATCAACAATGGGACCGAGACAGTTGTATCAGCAAAAGCCCTGAGAACCTCAGGTTAAGACTGTGTTGGATGTACAACATGTTTACTCACCTAAAGCTTGCACTGACCACAGTGCCAGTGTTCCCAATATTTAATAATACTCAGATTTTATGTACCTTCACAGAAGTAGAAAAAAGCAAGACGTTGTTTAGTTGTAAAGGTGCAAATGTAAACCAGCATTTTGGAAATGATATTGTGCTTACTCTTGGCTCTGATGAACTGATTAGCCCCAGGATTAGTACCAGGTAACTGGAATGCAATTTATAACCCCAAGCAGGTACTATATTACCTTCCACACCCACTGCCACCCACTGTGTTCTGCTGGTGACTTCATCAGACTGACAGATTCACACAAAGGTCGTTGGACTTTGAAAGTTTAAAAAGGAAACGCCACATTCTTGTCCTGTCTTTGACATTCTGCCATTGTCTCTTTTCCATAGCAAGCTTCAAGATCCCACTGGAACTTGTGGCATTTGGACATTGTATAAAGTACTTTATCTAAGGTCTGTGGAAATACCTACTTACTGAGCTCTGCTCACACACATCTGCTGCTCGCTTACACTGGAAATCTCATAGACTTCTCCCTTTTGCATCATGGGAAACTATCTCAGAAATGTCACTCTGGAGAGTTAAACCTCTTTTTCTAGAAAAGACTGGAGGAAAAGAAAGGTATGAAAATAGAGTAATACAAAATTAAATACATGAATTTGATGGTGCTGTGCTGGTTCTAGACTATATGCCATCTTTTTCTCATCTCCTCTTAAGTGTCTAGCTCATTGCTCGCACAGTCTCCATGCCTGTTACACTCAATGAAATAGTCTTTCTGTACTACCCACCTGTGCTAGGATTTCTGAGTATATATCCAAAAAATAATGAGGCTTATTTTTAATTTAACAACATAATATTTGGGTGGGGATGGGAGAAAGGGAGGCGAGGTTTCTGTGGCGGCATCGTGTAATAGGGATGAAAACATAATCTTTTTCACAGATGTACAAAATTACTCTCTAAGCAGAACTGTTTGCACTGCATAAAGGAAGAATTAAGAAATGCAGGCAAACTGTGAGGTCGGAAGAAGATCAACAACACAGGCAGATCTTGCTTATTTTGTCTGTTCCAAGCAGCACTGCTTTGGCTGTGGCAGCTGCTGTAGCTCTAGGGCTGAAACAGCAGCTGCCAAGTGCTACCTGGAGGTGCTGGATTTTTTTCCTCTAATCCCTCCATGCTGGGCTCCTGCTCAGCCACAGTGTACTTGGTTATGGTGCAGGATTTAGGAATCGGGCAGTAAGCATTAAAACAGCTCCAGACAGAGATTTTTATCCACCTTGTCTAAAAACAGTGCAACCCTGGAAGAAAGGCAGTGAATGTACTACTATCAAAAATCACTGCTGTGCAGCAAGATAGAAGAAAACTTGTTAGTATGCCCCTATTACTTAAATGTATCCTGGGTGAAGCATTTTATGTTTGCATATACTTTGAGATTGTGGGGTAGAAGGATTTGAGAATAAGAACAGAGCTGTAAGAATGTTAGACAATTTCCTAATGCTTGAAAATTTTTAGCAAAGAAGTCTGAGTGATAGATTATTCCTTGATTTTAAAGAAAGCCTCTTTATACTCTGGATAAATTATTTGACACACACACATACACCCTCCATGTTGTCCCCTGGATCCAGAAATCAAAACCCTAGGAAAAGTATGTGAATTCCTACGATCTGGGCCAGATCATAAGGGAGAAACTGAAAGAAGACATAGAGGTGATACTTGCCTGTTGCTTTTGCCAGCTGCTTGCATGTCTACAAAGCTCACCTACAGCAATTATGTACTGCCAGTACATTTCAATTAAGCACATACTTGAGGAGAGACGTAGCTGAAGATGACCTTCAGGACTATCGCTTCTGTGGACTTCTGCAAACTGCAGAAAACAAGTGAACTGCAAATCACCTTTGTACTGAAAACAGAAATTGACCCAAGTTCAGCTGGAAGCTGGGGAGGTGCCACCATGTATTTGTAGTGGGCCTTGTAATCTTTTCCTGGGTACCCACTTTGGCAGGTGTGAGAGAGAGGATATGAAGCTAGACAGACCTTTGGTCTGACCCAAATCATCCCTTCGTGCAGGCGTGGCTTGTTTGCAATGTCATTGAGGTAAACCGTAGATGTAATTACATCACTGAACTGCAGTTTGTGTTGGCCATTTTAAAACCCTAATTGGGCAATAAAACTGGAATCTAGATTGCAGGTGGAGTCCTCTGACAGGAAATAATATGCAGGAATGCTAATCAACACACACTTCATGGTAAGGACTAATGGGAAAGGCTTGTTCTACCTGAAAAGTGAGTGGTAATTAGTGTATTTTCATCACATCAGTCCACTTCCTTTACCTGCCAGCAATTTCTTCTGATGCTTGTAACTAAAAAGAAATGTTCTTGCTTTCTTCTGCTGCTTATTCTTCACAAGCCAGGTATATAACAAATAGTGCTGTTCTAACACAATTGTTTATTAAGTTCCAACCACTGCCTCCATTAGAAACCTGCTGAAGGCAAATGGACTATACAGTTGTCACTGAAGGCATAGTTTAATGGTGCAGCGTATCTCTACACTGATGAATTCAGCCTTTTTACTGTGGTTAGTCTATGATGCGTGGAGCAGAAGGTACCTTTGTTTTGCAGACCTGTCTGTGGGAAGCCCTCTTTCTCTCCTTTGCTATTCTGTATATGACAGACAGAGCCTATTTATTAAAGGAGCCTTAGAGGTACAAAATTGAAACCCTTGGATACCATTTTTACAGTTCCTTTTCAGAAGGTACTTTCTCCTCCAAGCAATTGGTTTCCAAGTGGCCTCCGGCACCCCATAAAAAATTGCCTTGTTTCACATTTGGCAACAAATTATATTGCTGACCCAGTGCGTTAACAGCAATGGTAAATAGTGAAGGATAGATGGAAGGATAGATTTGGGTGAGAAATCTGTGACAGGCTTTTATGTGAAAACGTTTAGTATCTGCTTTCACTTTAATAGCTTACTGTTTTTAAGTCAGTGACAAAAACATCCTGCTGAAATAGGAACGCTGGGATCCCATCTGCAGAGAGAATGAATGGTGTTAGACAGAACTTACTATCATATAGACGTGACAGTTTATCAGGCAAACATATTAGTTGCTAGTTTTACTGTTCTTTTAAAGACTGCTTGGGAAAAGTTGCTTTAACTAGGCTTATGAACTTTCAAATGGATACATAAAATTATATCTTGTCTTTGCTTATCCATAACATAAAGCTACTCTGGTAAAAATAGAGACTTCATCTTTCAGAGGTTTACTACACCTTTATGTTGCCCTCAGGCCACCTCTATTTTTCTTGGGAGAAAGCTCTTTCATATTTCCTCCAGAATGAGACCAGTCACTTTCACTCTGCAAAGGCTAGAGCTGTTCGTGATAAATCCTCAGTCCTTGCAGTCACATGTCTATTTGACTGAAGTGAAACAGTTATTTCTCTCTTATGATTTAAGCATCCACAATTTGTAGTTGTGAATTAAGTATTTTGTAATATATTGATTTGTAATATATTGAACCACGTCATTGCTGAGACAGAAGTATCCTAGAAGCACAGCACTCTTCTTTTTTCCTGTAACAGAACTTAGAATAAGTATCAAAACAAATTATGACAAATTATGACATATGGAATAACAACAGCCTGTGTAAGAACGATGAATATGCTCCAGGTTTAATGTAGATGGAAATAGAAGCACTTTCATACCTGCCAAAGCCTTTTACCGACATTTTGAACACTGGTGTTTACATTCTTTGAAATGTTTATATCTAGAAGCAACCTCCTTCCTTGGCAAACTGAGTTTAAATCATCTTGGACCTCTGACAACCAAACTGATGAATCTCTTTATGCTCTGATGTTGTTCTAAAGCTTGTTTTCAATAGGAGAGTTAACAGAAGATAAAATTAAGGAATGGGATTTAAGAAACTAGCTTCTGATGAGGAAGCCTCCAGTCATTTGCTCCATATGCCCAACAGGATAGATAAGTATAGTTATCAGTCAAGATGCTTTTTAGGAATACTGAAAAAAAGAAAGTGCAAGAGCACCAACAGCATTCTCTTTTACCAAACACTTTCTTCAAGATTTGTGGTCTCCTGCCACTCCTGACCCTTCTATAGTACAATAGTGCAGCATAGATAGCGGTAGTACAGTGTGGCTGCGATTACAGCTTGCATTTGGTACCAAATGACCCAATAACTGTTTGGTTATCAAACTCACATGGTATCCGTAGGGTTAGGGTTACCCAGTTCAGTTTTTCTGGTCCAGTCTTGCTGTTTCTCTGTCCTTAAACTTTCTCCACAGATACAGGACAGCATCCTAGTTGCAGTCCAATATAGGGGAAGGAATGGGGTAAAGGAGGACTGTTCTCCCTCTTACTCCTCTCCAGCAAAGGAGTAAAGCAGAAAAGACCGTGCAGTCATGGGCTCAGGGAGCATCCATGGGAAGTGAAAGTGCTGGAACCCTTGTACCCTGGCAGATGAGAAGGTGCTCTACCCTTCCCTCCAGGGTACCAGTAGAGTGTCCAGCTCTTTCTTTCTCTCACCCTTACAAGTGAGGTGAGATCAGATGAGCTGGGGGGTGGGATGCGGTTCATCAAAGACAGTCAAGTTCTCGTGGTTCCCTCTCTTTCTTACTTGCCATATCCTCAAAGAGTATTTTTATTGTTATTAAGAACAATTCTCCCAGTACAGCTGCACCTCTCTTGGATCAAACACTGGTATAGTGAAGAGTTAGAGAGACTACCTGTTCCTGTTTGCTCGTTTTGAGCAAATGAGCTTTACCCATCTTTATTCATTGCACGTCACCAGAACAAATGGAGGGCATAAAGTGCTTTGCTCTTGCCCAGGCTGGAGGGAAAAAAAAAAGCTGCATTTAATAGAAGGCTTGGATTCTGGAATAGAAGCCATGTATGACTACCTCTCAGATGACACTCCAATTCAGGAGAAGTGGTGAAAGGACATCTGTTGGCAAATTGCCTTTCTGGGTTATTGAGAACAGCAAGTTGAAAAACAGAAGAGATATGTGGGATCCCAGCTGACCATAAGAAATCAAATTGTGCTCTTTAAAAGAAAACTGATTACCAGACATATTAAGCTTTAATCTTATTTGCAGTTAGATGCCCCAAAGAGAATGCTTTGTTGGAGACCTTCCAAGAACAACTACTGCAGACAGCTTGTAAAACAAAGACAATGTGATGGAAAAAAATGCAAATACAGCTCAACATTTGCTGTAATAAAGTAAGTTTATGACGCCCTTTGTAACAACCTCAACAATAAAGGCCAATTTCTTCATTGGCAATTAGCTCTGGTGGGACAGATGCTTCCCCAAAGTTGATGTGAAGACAATATTTACATATTTCTTTCTTTTTACAAAGCAGATTGTATCTGGCTTGTATGTATACTTTTTATTTCTGAGGTTTTCTTTTAAAAACACCATTTAAATACTGAGTGTAAAATGACCTCCACCAAGGTACTGCTTGTTTGCATTCAGTTCAGATGGGATGCTGCTTCATATTCCGGTGCAGCAAACTGCCAAACCCTGACACAGTGACCTGCTTCAGCTGGGGAATGTTTTAATCCCGGTTCTGTGAGGATTCTTTGGCAAGGCTGCTGCTGGCTGTTGTCCTCACAGCCCTAAGCCATGTTGCTGACATGAATGATGGTGACACATACCCTGTCTGTGGGATCTGGCCCCTACTGCCTCTGTTTACCTTGCAGGTAGCCGGAACTTCAGTTCCTCATCTGCCCCAAGCCTGGCAGCTTTGGCATTTGTCTTGGCCAGTTCATCTCCCTGCAGCTGTAGGTGGGCCGCTGGTGTAGGAGAGAGACTGCACCCATGAGTGCCTGCTACAGTAAAAATTACACAGGGGATTTTCCCTCTCCAGGCACTATTTTCCCCTGACCTCGCATTTTGCAAGGTTCTGGGAACATCAGAGGGGTGGCACAGTTTGGACAAACGTGTAACCAAAGCAAGAAAAATCCTTTATTTTCCCCTTTCTCCCCTCCAGGACAATCAGAAGGATAGCATTGACCATATTACAAGCCATCCAAAGATTTAAAAAATCTATTTATTTGTTGCCATGACTTGAAGATGTATGTATTTTAAAAGATCCCTCCAATAATAATTTTACGAAGTTGACTTAGTAGTGCTCCACAAGCCATAAACCTGAATCTCAATGTACTTCTCCTAATACACATGCCATAAACTTGGTCCTTAAATTATAGACTACATTTTTGAATGTACACTTACTCTGAAATTACTTTTTTTTTTCCCCTACATGGTTTAGTGAGTTCATATCACTTCTGAAAGTGTCTTCGGCTGTCTCACGCTGACTTCTTCTTTTCATGAAACTGATAACATTTTTGCTAAGTGAGTTTCCTAGACTCGGTTGCAATGCAATAGAATAGATAATCGAGGTGTCATAAAGACATTCCACCAGAGGGGTTTGGGATACATTCTACGGCATCATCAATCATAACGGAACAAGTTTTAAGCTGCTTGCATACAGTAAACTGCTTGCAAACAATAGATCATTCTTGCTAAAATTTTTTAGCATAAATTGAAACCACACATTTTTGGCATAGGAAAGCCTGATACTTCTCATATTATTTGCCTGTGTATAAACACACATGTATTCAATCCCCAGCCTATAAATGCTAAATGAAGGTAGCTCTACAGTTCCTGCAGTGGTGTGCATTACCTCTCCTGGGGAAGCTGCCTGTCACAGCACACAGTCCCAGGTGAGTGTATCAGCTGAGCAGCGCAGTGAAGCTCAAACATTTAAGTTGTTTAAGCACACAAGGAATCCCATTCAGCTCATTGGGAGATGAACGTATGCACGAGTCCTGTACCGGGCAAAGAATGCCTCCTTGTCCTACTGTTTATGCACTGGCTACCTTGGTATGTTTACATATGTGTTTACTCTGTCACCTGACTACAATTTTAAGCATTTTTCAAAACTGTTTTTTTCCCAACTATTACAGTCAACATTAGTCAAAGCCACTTTTAGTCTAATCCTCAGCTTACTCTGGCCAGATGTCTCCTCTCCTCAGGAATCCATCCTGCACTTTTGACTCTTCCCAGCAAGGGGACAACAGGTAGATGGAGTCCAAGCACAAGCACCATGCTGCTGCCTGCACTCTCCTGCCTAAAGAAGCTGAGACTGAAACAGCTTCTTTAATGCTTGCAAAAGTAGGCAAGTATAGGGCTGTCAGACTACGTGTACATCAAAATGTATGGAGTAACAGGATACTGTATGCACTCTACCTAGAAAACTAAGTACTCATCCTCAACAGATCTGTGGGGGCACAAAGGGATTCTGAGCTCACTGTCTTAAGAAAAAGTATCCCAAAGGAATGGTTGGGAAAACTAAGTGCCCTTAAAAAAAGTCTAAGTTACTTCCGAGGGAGGCAAGAGCAAATGGTACCTGCGTGTGTGTCAAACAGAGTGAAAAATCAGTCTTATGGTTAGACAAACATACCACAGGGCTAGTGGCAGCTGCAAGTGTGTGGTGGGTAAAGGACTAGAACCAGTCAGTGTCTGAACAGAAAGATCTTTAAAGAGCGAAATAGATGGAAGCATGAACAAGACTGCAGGGTGTCAGCATGACAGTGTTCGGCACTCACCCAACTTTGTCTGCACACCTTCTTTTTCTATTTTTCTCATTTCCCTGTTTAAATTCTATTTAGAATATAGGCTTTCTGTCAAGGAACATGTTAAATATGTTTATAATGAGCACAGCATGGTTTGGGGGTTCTGTAAACAAATACCTCTTTAAAGTTACACATCATTTCAGAGGCTTGAGACTCACTTGTCACGGAAACGCAGTGTTTTCTTCACTGAAACTCTGCTAGTTAAGACTTTTTAAAGAGGGAATATAAACTTTGATCTATAAACTTGAAAAAGCTGAATATAAGAGTAGGGAAAGATAAAACAGTTCCCAGAATTCAAATGTCAAAAATATATTTTGGGGGTGGGGACAAAGTGATCTAACTGTACTAAATGATCTTGGGACACAAACACGGTTATAGGGCATGTAGAATCATAGAATGGTTTGGATTGGAAAGGACCTTAAGATTGTCTAGTTACAACCCCTCCGCTACCAGCAGGGAGTCCTCACACTTGTCCACGTGGTTCAAGGCTGTTCACGTCTAACATTTTGATGCTGCAGTGGGCCCCATACTCACACCTCACTGCCTCGCTCAGGGTCCACTGCTACGTGGAGGCTTGCTACAGCCCAGTAACCCAACACAACACGTCTAACCACCATGGTGCGCACCACACAAGCTCCGCCACAGCCACCCGTGCCCCAGCAAGGAGCTGGGACCGGCCGACGCTGGTGGCCCCACTGAA